>NC_047660.1:53643386-53965053 GCF_011762505.2 Arvicanthis niloticus | reverse complement strand
TGAAATCTTTGATGATTGATCTCAGCAGATAGCTTGAAAAGATTAAAAACAAGTAGAAGGAGGTGGAGAAATGGTTCAGAGGGTAAAGCACTTGCTATCCAAGTGAGACTGGAGTTTGGATCCCTGGCACCTGCAAATGTGGATTGGACCCATGGTGATCCCAGTTCCGTGGGAGGCAGAGATAGGGAATCAATCGAGCAAGGTGGACAAATAATTGGTTGAATCAGTGAACTCCAGGTTTAAGGGAGAGGACCTACTTCTCTGTATATAGTCTAGTTCATGATTGGGGAATATATCTGAAGTCAACGTCAGGGCTCTATAGAAACAACCAGAGCACACCCAGGCACACTATACAATACATCCCCGTGCTATGATACACAGACATGCACACATACACATATACACTCACACACTATACACACATATATACACACACTATGCACACACACATACACATATATGCTATGAACATACACATGCACACACACACACCATGTGGAAGGAATATTAGTAAATTTCTTCTCTGGTTCATCTGTAATGACATCTCCAGCACCAATGAGATCATGAGACTGCTGACATTGTGAATAGGCTAATAATCCCTTGGTAAATGCATAAGATGGTAACATTGTTGAGAGGCAGTGAATGACAGAAGGTGGGGTCTTCTTAGAAGAAGTAGGTCACATGACCCCTGTTTCTTGCCCCGCATGCCTCCTTTTTTCTGCTTTTAATCTGCCAGGAAGCTCTCTTGCCTTGATGGTCTCCTCAAAATTGAACTGCTCTGAAGCTATGAACTGAATAAACAATTCCCCCTGGAAGTTGTTTCTGTCTGCTGTTTGGTAGCAGCGATGAGGACAGGAAGGAACCTAGAGTCCTGACCCCCAGGATGGTGACAGTAAAAGGTGGGCTCCTTGGGGAGATAGCTCTTGAGGTACTTACTGTCTGTGACTTAGGGAATGGGCCTCACTTGGCAATAAAGATGCTTGTATCTTGGTATTTGATTTCCTGGCTTCTAGAATCATGAGGAATGAATTCCTGTTGTTTATAAACTATCCAGTCTAAGATGTTTTGTAACAGCAGCCAACAGTTAAGATGAAAGCTTATTTCCTGAATACAGGGTTAGAATGCTCACCTTGACATTCCATGCATGAAATGTATAGAAAAGCAGATGACATTTATCCATATATGTGTGTGTGTGTGTGTGTGTATGTGTGTGTATATATATACATATATACACACATATATAAATATATACATATATATTCATTCTATCAATTTTGTTCCTCTGGAGAACCCTGACTAACAATGTCCTTAGATCAAACCTCTTGAATCAGAAAACTACTTCCTTTGAATTACGTCACATTGGGTTGAACTATCTTGCATGCTTCAGTGGAAAGAGGAATAGGAAACTGGTCTTAACTGTTAACTTGACACCTAAAGTCACTTGGGAAGAGAGTCTTAATGAGGGATTTTCTAGCTCAGGTTGGTCTGGGGGCATGTCTGTGGGGTCGACTTGATGTTAACTGATGTAGGAAGAGCCAGCCCATTGTGGGCAGTGCCATTCCCTGGGCAGGAGGTCTTGGACAACATAAGAGATAAGAAAATTCAACTGAGAGCCAGCAAGTAAGCAAGGCTGGCATTTGTTTCCTTCTGCCCTAGTTGTGATGAGATGTGTGACTAGCTGCTGCAAGTCTTTGTCACTGTGCTTTACTGTTATGGTAGACTACCTTGGAATTGTAAGTTTAAAGAAGTTGTTTTTAAAATAATTTTTAAAAATCTATGTGTATGTGTCTCTCTGTGTGTGGTGCCTTCAGAGGCAAGAAAGGGGCAGTAGATCTACTGGAACTAGGATTACAGGCAGTTGTGAGCTCTCTGACATGGGTGCTGAGAACCAAAGAGTACCAGGCGACCCTAACCACTGAGATAACTCTCCAGCCCTCTAAACTGTGTGTGTGTGTGTATGTGTGTGTGTGTGTGTGTGTGTGTGTGTGTGTGTGTAGGGGGGGCATTTTTTTCATAGCAACAGAAATGAAGCAACAGAAATCTAGAAACTTTCTGGAAACATTGACTTTTTTTAAAATTGGGGCCATAGGGGTGTGTATATTTTCCCAAATCCATCAAATTATAGATGTAGAATCTAAATTCTACTGTATGTAACTTTTCTGCACAGAGAATAAAAAAAAACTACCATTTTCATTGCTTCAACAGAAATGAAGGTTGAATGGAAACTTTAGAAATATTGACCTTATTTAATGGGGCCATAGGAATGTATATATTTTCCAATATGCATCAAATTATAGACTTAGAGTTTGTGCATTTTACTGTACACAACCTTTCTGCATAGAGAATAACAACAAAAACTTGTTTTCATTGCTTTTTCGACAGATGATTCTGAGAAATCTTTGAGATTTGCCATTTTTAAAATTTAAATTTATTTATGTATTCACTTTACATTCCACTCACTGCTCCCTCCCAGTGACCCCCTCCTGAAATCCTTCCCCCATCCCTCCTCTTCTTCTCCTATGTGTGGGAGAGGACCTCCTTGGGAGTCCTCCCATCCTGGCACTCCAAGTTTCTGCAAGGCTAGATGCTTCTTCCCCAACTGAGGCTAGACAAGGCAGCCCAGCCAGAAGAACATTTCCTACATATAGGCAACAACTTTTGGGATAGCCTTCACTCCAATTGTTTGGGACCCTACACATGTGCTACATATGTGTGGGGAAGCCTAGGTCCAGCCCAAGTATGTTCTTTGGTTGGTGGTTCAGACTCTGACAGCCTCAAGGATCCAGGTTAGTTGACTCCATTGGTCTTTCTGTGGAGTTCCTGTCCCCTTCTTCCCATTCCTTTATAAGAATCCCAAAGCTCCATCCACTGTTTGGCTTTAGAGAGGTTTGCCTTTTAAATGCTATCTGCTGGGTTCTTCTAAGAAGTGTATCGTCTTGGGCCCCACCCACAACCATCATATCAGGATCTGTGTCATTAGCAGTATTCCTAAATGACTTATCTGTATGATTACATTTGAGAGGTGAATGGAGCAAGAAGGGGACATGCAAACAAGAAGCTGCCAAGGAGCCGTATTGGAAGACCACTGGGCTCTTGTGTATCAAGAACTGTTTCGGACATAGGTGGTTATGATTAGAAGGGTGTTTAGTAGATTCTTGTTCGCTTGAAATGGAGTCTCATGTAGCCCAGACTGTCCTTAAACTCCCTATGTAGTTGTAATAATCCTGAACTTCTGATCATTCTACTTACACCTCCTAAGTTCTGGGGTTACAGTGTATACCACTAAGCCGAGTTTATACTGTTGGGTATCAAACCTAGGGCTTCATTCATACTAGACAAGTATTCTGCCAACTGAGTAACATTCCCAGCCCTCAGTGAGTTACCATTTAAAGTGGGTATAAAAATGATTGTTTGGTAACAGGGAACCCAGGAGTCCCGGGATCACAGCCTGTGAGAGCAGCAAGCAGACAGGTAACCTGCCCACACTCTTCAAGGTTAGCACCTGCTCAAGAGGGCTGTTCCTGATGGAGCAGGTCTTGTCTGCTCTTCTAGGAGACTTGTGCTTTATCCTTCAGATGATGGGATGGGTCTTGAGCTAATAAATAAAGCACTCAGACATCTGTGTCCATGAGTGTCTCTCCAATGCAAAATTTTCCTTCTCTAACCCAACAGCCAGTGTCTAGTTGAGATTTATTACCTTATTACTGTAATAGTCTCCTAATTAGTCTACCTAATGATCTGGTCTCCCTCCAAGCTGTTGGATGATATCACTTCATTCTTAAAATAATTCTATGATGCCTGTGGCTGTCGGATGTTCCAAGGACTTGTCAGGCCACTGGCTCCTGCTTCATCCCCCGTCGCTCATCTTGGTAGCACTTCCAGACCCAGTGAGCACAGCTCTCACCTACATCAGGCTTCTGATGTTTCTATATCTTGTCACGGTTTCCTTTGTCAGAATACTGTATCACCGCATCAGCAATGTCCCCCTCCAGAAAACCATCACTAGACTGGCTTGAGCTAGATCAGTGCTTACTACTGTTGAGCATGTCAAGGCAATGTATTACCATGGGAAACGAATGGGACTCAGGGATCCTGTCTGTCACATGGGCCAACCGGAATGGTCCTGGGAGTCATGTAGTGTGAGTTTTCTTATCTCATCATCTTGGGAGAGGAGTCCTTGGGTTCTGACTGTTGATTCAGTAACTTGCCGGCTGTACTCAGTCACTGAGTTCCTCATTGTGAAAATGGGAAGTGTCTTAGGAACTATATCATACCAGCATTCGTGGGTTCATGTTTATAAGCAGTTAAAACAGCACCTAACATAGAACAAATGCTTCATAAAAGAAAGCTCAAGCATAGCCCTCACTTTTCTATTCTCTCTGCCTCATCTCTGCCCTTAGTAAGCAACCAATCATAACTGTGCACTTCTATGTCTGTTCCTTCCACTGGCATATGACTTCCTGGAGGACAGAGATCTGGTTCTATCATTCTCTCTGTCTGCCAGGTACCCAGACTAGGATGCAAACTTTAGGATCTGCTGAACAAAAAATTGACAAAAGCCAGTGGGAGATCTCAGGAGCCCCCTTCATTTTTCTCTGTAAATGCAGGGCTGAGGAATGTTCTGGAGTCTCATTGGGGGTTCAGTGTGCCCATGGCACATAAGCTACCTCAGGACCTTCACCCCCTACAAAAGCTCAATTAGCAAATCATCCTGTTTGAGCAGGGAGAAGAGGACACTATATCATCCCAGTAAGGTAAGATGTCATCTTTAGCAGAAACTCTGATGCATGTCTGCTAGAGGATAAATGGTCATGGCTGGCATTGTGTCCCATGCTAAGTCTGTGAGGGTTAAGTATGAGTTGTTAGTCCATCAACGGGAATGTTTCTTTGAGGGGAAAAATGCAACTCAAATAGATATTATATAAAATAAATGTTCTAGGACACAAGGTACTCTTAAACAGGCCTTTATGATTGTCTTGTTATGGGATAATTTCTTCTGTGTCTCACAGCAGCTCAGCGCTTGTACTTCTACTTAGGAGATGGTTTTTGTAGGATCTCAGAACAGCACAGCTGTTCCCTTTATCGCCACACGATGGCAGTGGCCATATGTCTCGGAAGGAAGGGTATGGGCCATTTCCTGTAGACCCTGCCTAGGATGTTTGTTTAAAGCAGCTCTTTGCCCAGTTGACAAGCTGTGACAGACACAAAGAGAAGCTCCCGCTGAGACCACTCAAGGACTTCATACTTGATACGAGGGTAGGGATGGCGTTTTGACTGATGCTTGTCATTTTTAATTTGGGAATTGAATTGGAATTTAAGGGTGCGATCCTGGGGGCAATTAGCCTCTGCTGCTGGCTACCTGTAAAACACAAGCCCTTTGGGGTTGGCTTTTGGTGAGAACTTACCAGATTGACCTTAGTTTAGTCAGGCCCTCCTCCTGTCTGTACTTAATGGCCTCGATTCCACTGCTCTTTCTCCTGTCATTCTTCCACGTCATTCTTTTTCTTTTCCTTCACCTCTTTTCTCCACCCCACCCCACCCCCACCCCCAGGGTCTTACTTTGTAGCTTTGGCTGGTTCGGAGCTTACTTACTTTATAAACCAGGCTGGCCTCAAATTTACAGAGATCCTCCTGCCTCTGCCTTCTGAGTGTGGGGATCAAAGGCAAGTGCCTCCTCCTTCTTCCTTTTTTGAGACCTTCTTACTATGTAAGATTAGTACATGGCAATTCTCACATAGTGAGCATTACATACTGTCATTACATAGTAAGAATAGTGTATATGCATACAGTGCATACGTAACCCTGGCTGGCTTCCAACTCACATTCTTCCTGGCTGGGTTTCATCCGTCTGGGATCACAGATGGATGTCACCTCACCCCTCCACCTTCCGCTTTAACAAGCAGCTCCAGCTCCTAAATGAAATCCTTCCATACGGACAGTATTCATTCCCTTCTGCAAGTCCAAGAAGCCACAAGCTAGGCATGACCTTGGGATTCACCTCATGAGTAGTTCGCTGTTTGTCACTATAATCAACACAAACAAATGTGCAAAAACCTATGGAAATACATCACAAATTAGAAATCTTGTTCTTCTGTACTCTCATGACACCCAGTCCAGTTGTGTGCTGTAGAGAATTATATTAAAAATAGAAAGCTTAGTACAAGTTTTAGTTTTTTTTTAAAGTTTTTTTTTTATTTATTTCTTTTTGTTTTTCTGAGACAGGGCTTCTCTGTGTAGCCCTGGCTGTCCCGGCACTCACTCTGTAGATTAGGTTAGTCTCAAACTCATAGAGATCTGCCTACCTTTGCCTCCTGAGTGCTGGGCTTAAAGGTGTGAGTCACCACTGCCCAGCGTGAAGTTTTATGTTTTTAAAAGTATTTCTTTATTTTATTTTTGAGACACTGAGTCATTTATCTTAAGTTGGCCTTGAACTCACTATGAGGATGACCTTGAACTTTTGTCCCTTCTACCCCACCTCTCAAATGCTGGGATCAACCCCGTGTGTCAATATATCCAATTTATATGGTACTGGGGATTGAACCCAGGGCCTTGTGCATGCTAGGAAAGCATTCCACCAACTGAGCTGCATCCCGACTCCAGAGTTCTTTAATTTTAAGAAGTCTTAACAGTATATCTGGCACAGTGATACATACCTGTAATCCTAGCACTTGGGAAGCTGAAGAAGAAAGATTACTATAAATCTGAGGTCAGTCTGGCTACAGAGTAAGACTGTACTCTGTCAAAAAGTCCGTACACACACACACACACACACAGACACACACACACACACATACATATACACACACATGCACACACACTCACAGCACACATACCCACACACATTTGCGCACACACACACTCTCACACATATATACATATGTGCATATACATCTCTATACACACCGACACACATAATCACACACACCTATACACATACACACACATATACAGACATGAACACATAAACACTTACACACACACTCAGGAGAACACACACATACACACACAATCACACAAATATCTATACAGACATACACACACACACATTCAAACATCATGTACACACACCTACAAACACTCATGTGGACACACCTACACACTCACACAAACTCATACACATACCTACACATACCTACACACATTTGTACACACAATCACCCCCACCTATACATACATATACACACCTACACAGACACATACAGACACATACACATACACACACACTTATATACACATAACCTACACACACACACTTGTGCATATCTCATGCACACACACATACACACATGTGTACACACACCTACACATAATCACAGACACCTATACTCACATACAAGCTCACACACATACACATAATTCATGCACACACTTACACACATGTGCATACACACTTGCACAATACAATCACAAACATACAATCTCTCCCCCACCCCAACAACAACAAATAAAAGAAGCCTGAACCCTATCTGTGTGCCGGTTTGGAGCTGTGCACATACGCTGGTGTCCAGAAGAAGAGAACAGAGAAGTTAGATAACTCTGGAGTCACACTTGTGCTTAAACCACACACTGTAACTGTGTGACTTTGGGCAACTTATTTGACTTCTCAGAGCCTCAGTCTTCTCGACTGCAAGGTGAAGATGATGAATCTCCCCTCATTTGAAGATGACTTGTCTCCCCTCAGCTGTTTATTAGCCAGAAATAAGATTGGCCATCAGGAAGCACAGCGTACCTGAGGATGTTTGAGTTTTTAATGGCTTCCATTTCATAAATGAGCCCAGAGCAATTAGCCTTTCAGTGTGGCAATCCTATAATCAGGTCATTTTGTATCGAATAAAGAAAGGTTTAATTACCTTTTATTTAGGTAATGGCACCTTATAAATTCGATTGTATCTTGCTGCTTAGAAAGATAAGACTCCGAGGTGATTTAGTCTTAATCTACTTTTGTATACTCTTGCCTCCGAGGACAAGTCAGCTGCTTTTCTATTGGACGAAGACATCTGCAATGAGAGCTGAATGGAGAGTCTGAGTTTTGTTTCTTGAGGTAGGGGAAAGTCTGTGACTTGGGTACTTTTGGTGAAGAAGGGCAGAGGGTTCTCTTTCCATCAGTGACACATAGGAATATTGTTATTTAATTAAAAACAATTAAAAATGATATTTATTCTCATATATAACCTTATCACTTGGGGGGAGGGGTAATTTTGTCCTCCTTTCTGAGATAAACATCAGTTCCCAAAGGTTAAGCAATTATCCAGATGATAAACAGCAGAGTTAGGACTTAAACTCAGGCATTTTAACCTGTGTTCTGACCTAACACAAACTCAATACAAGGTTTATGGCTTTGAAATGCACAGCAAACTGTGATACATTGTTGGGAAGGAATCCGAAGGACTGAAAGCTGTTGAGAGCCAATGGCTTTATAAGATTCTGTCCTGTGGGCTAAGTGCTGACAACTCCACTTTACAGATGAGAATACTGAGGCTGGGAGAGATGTACTGCAGTGGCAGAGCAGGTATTGAACCCCCCAAGTGTATATTTCGAGGGTACCTCTGATGATCTGTCTTTATGTGAATTCATTTGGAGGACTGTCTCAATCCTTCTCCCTGATTCGCCAAAGAGATATTCGAAGTCAGCCAGTTGTGAATCATTGGGAGAATACAGGGTTTTCCTCATATCCTGGTTCTCTGATCCATCACAGGCAGGATTCTGCTGTTTATTAATTAGGTAGGCGGTTTAACTCCTATGAACTTGTATTTACCCCAGAAAGGTATATTAAGTTGTCTCTGGATTACAGGGTTATAGATGAATATAAAGGTCATCTATAACCTGTAAGGAAAAGTATTCTATTTATGTCATTGATGTAAAGAAAGTGCCTATATGTGCTTCTAGGAGGGAGGAGCCCACCCCCATTCTCTAATAGAAGCACCAAAGAACCATGGGCTTTCTCATAGCCCAGCAGCTAAAACATCCATATGGAGCATGGCTCTCTCTTACTCAGAGAGACAGCTTTCTTTCTTTTCTTTGATGGATACAATTACTCCATTACCCTTTGTTGTTGTTGTTCCTCTGTGTAGCTCTGGTAATCTTGAAACTCACTTTGTAGACCAGGCTGGCCTCAAATTTAGAGATCACCTGGCTCTCCCTCTCAAGCGCTGGAATTAAAGGCCCAGCTATACATTTACTCTTAAAAGGTTTCTCTCTTGCTCTCCATTTCTACCCCGAGAGGAGGGCAAGGGCTCAGAAGTCAGGGCACAAAGCACCTATCTGTCTATGTGGGCCAAGGGTGCCTAGGTAAAGCTGTGAATGAGAAGGAATCCTGTGCTTGGAGACAAGGTCTTGGGGTCTAGATCTGGTTCTGTTGTTACTTGTGGGATCCTGGGCACAACACTTTCTTTTCCTGAGTCTGGATTTCTTTGTCTATAAAGACAGGCAGTTGTGTGAGATGGTTAGTATCCTTTAACTGTATGAATGGCCAGGATTGCCCTCTGCCAGTAAGAGAAGCAAGAGAGAAGGAGGGAGGGAGAGGAGACAACTGGGCAGTGGCTTCAGTAGCCCCAGGTGAAGGTCATGAAGGTCACTGGGTTTCACAAAGGGCCAGGAGGGGAGCCAGGCACACGCCTTTTGGCTGTCACACATTGGAAGGGGACACTTTTAACGTTCTCCTTCCGGATTCTGGTAAATGCTGCCACATCATTGTCAAGGTAGTTTGAGCGGACTTTTAAAAGGTTGTTTTTTGTTTTCTGTTTTTTTTTAGAGCTGAGGACCGAACCCAGGGCCTTGTGCTTTCTAGGCAATCATTCTACCACTGAGCTAAATCCCCTTCCCCTTAAAAGTTTTTATTTACATTCATAAGATCACTCTACGTTCTTTTAAAAATAATCAGAAAACCCAGATAGGAAAAGAATGATGAGTCTAGGCTCATATAATCTTCCAACTTCTTTAATTCTGTAACGGTAACAACCTGTTTTAAAGAGAGTTTTAATTGACATGATTATACATGTTAATGGAGATACAGTGTGTTATTTCCATGCTGTGTGCACTGTGTAACAATTAGGTTGCGGTAGTCGGCACATCCATTGCCTTGAACATTTATCATTCTTTTGTGTAGCAAATATTCTAAGTCCTCTACCCTGGCTATTTTGAAATAAAGAATAAGTTATCATTAACCACAGTCACTCTTGCAATGAGTTTTAAGCATACATTCCTAAACTCTTCAAATCATGTTCCATATATTATAAAATCCACTAATGGACAAATTAAGAAGGATAAGATTTAGGGGATGGGGAGATGGTTCCATACATAAATGCTTGTTACACAACATGAAAACCTGAGTTTGAATTCCCAGAAGCCATAGAAAAAGCCAGGGACGCTGTTGTGTGCCTGTAACCCCAGTGCTGAGGCTGGGGACAGAGACAAGTAGATCCTGCTGCCTTCTTGTCAGTCACCCTAGCTAAACCCTGAGCTCCTGAGATTTGGTGAGAGATTCTTCTCAAGTAAATACAGTGGAGAACAATAGAGGAGGACACCTGGTGTTGACCTCTGGCTTCAACGTGTGCCTGCAGGGGAAGTGTGCGTGCATGGGTGCATGGGTGCATGAGCGTGAGCGTGAGCGTGTGCGTGTGTGTGTGCGTGTGCGTGTGTGCGTGTGCGTGTGCGTGTGTGTGTGTGTGTGTGTGTATGTGTGGTGTGCTAAAATAAAAAACAATTTAACATCTCAGTCTCTAGTAGCCTAGTAGGATCTGGGTAGGTAAGCCCCTTTGAAAAGAGACCACTGGTCTGGGCTCATGCACATTTTGTGACTTTGATGGTGAGTTGGGAGAAAGCTGGTGACTGACAGCTCTGCTCAGCTCCTCTCAGGAACCCATGCACGTTCTCAGCTGGATGAATGAGAGGATGAATGGGGTGACAGGATGGGGGAAGATCACAGGACCAGCATGAGGAGGAGAGAGGCTGGCTGTGACACTGCAGGCTGCGGAGCCTTGGCTGTTGGCAGGGAGGCAAGCCCAACGTTCCCCACCTGGCTGGTCTATGCGGCTGCAGTGCCTAAGTAGCTGCCAGGATTTTAACAAACCCAGGACCATGGGAAGTTGAGGATCAAAGTGGGTGTAACCTTTTGAGGGTTATGATGTGCCCCAAATATCACAGCTAGAGTTTCTGGATAAACTCTAAGACCTACATGAGACAGTGGAGCAGATAAAGGCAAAGAAACAGAAGTGTTTCAAAGATCCCTTTGTTCTCAGGAACTCAAGCCCCCAAAAGCCGATGGTACGATGATGCTCATTTCTGAGATGTGTTCTTTTGTTCCTAAAACGTCTGATGACCCAGAGCGCAGGAAACTTAAACATTTTCTTATGGTCCTTGTGAGTGGAGGAATTGGGGGAAGGAAGAGTCTTCGAAGCATATCATTGTAAGTACACAACACAGGGTCAAACAATACAGAATCAAACCTCTCATTGTCACCATGTGCACCGTGTGTGTGTGTGTGTGTGTGTGTGTGTGTGTGTGTGATGAAATAAGTATATAGCCAAGTTTAGCTTGCTGCCCTTCATTCCTTGTTTCAAGAAAGATTAATTCCTCTGCCTTTCTTTTGGACTTTGGTCCTACCTGCCTTCAAACCCTGGATCCATCTGAATTCTACCTTTCTTCCCACCAGCATCAGTTACCAGAGGAAGTACCCTTCCCTAAATTCCTTCAGCCTTGACTCTCTGGACCCCAAGTGTAGGACTGGTCACACCCAGCCCTGTATTATCCCATTATCTTGAATTGCTTCCTGTCTGTCCGTGATGTGTGGCTGCTACTAGTTTACAAGCCCCACAGATCTCAAGGGGAGCGAGCATCAGACCTGGGGCAGCTGCTCCAGGCTGCGCTTGCTGCACTGGGTCCTGTTCCTGCAACTCTTGAGATAATGATTTTTTTTGCCTTCCAGGGTTGTTGCTGGAGATAATGGGTTCGAAGTGCGTAAATCATTGCACAAATAAAGTGCTGTTATTAGCATCTCTGCTGAATCTATAGAGCCCTGTGCCTCCCTTGCCTGGTGGGGTGTAGCTGATAAATACCTGATTGATTGAAGATGGAATTGCTTGGTGACAGCTCCATTCTCAGGCTCGGCTAACATCTAATCCCGCAATTACTCCCTTCACCGGCAATGCAAAACCTGCTGAGTTTTCTGCAGCCCCAGTGCCCTCAGACTTCAGCTGTAAGGCAGAGGCAGCGGCTCCTGAAGAAGATGACCCTCAGCTACACCAGAGCACCTTCCCCAGACAGTGCTGGGGGTCGGCTGGAAAAGTGCAGGTGTTTCTTTTACTCAGGTGATGTCTGGGGCAGTTTCCCTTGCAGAAGACTCAGTAAGCCGGAGGGATAGGAATCCTTTCTGTTAAGGTATCATGGCACTGATGGAAGCGTGTAGAATATCTCCCCGCTAGGCTTCACAAATGAGAAAAAGGAAGGGTGTGCACAGCATCCACCCACAGGCAGCGAGAAATCACAGCATTCTCTTTGGGAGGTTTTGATACGGAGTCGGGCAGTTACTTTTCTCCCTCTGAGATGAAAACTCTCGTTTGGGCTTGCTGGCAAGTGCCGTGTGGAGCTGAGCTTTTGTTAGTCTGCTGAACAATGTTATTGGTTATAATTGGGGCAATTATGAGCTGCTGGAGGAAGCTAAACACAGATGTTTAAGCCCAGGCTTGGGGTATTCAAGTCCAAAGCAGTGTGCTTTAAATAGCCCCCTTTCCGAATCATCCTGCCTTACTTGAAATCCCCCCCACCCCCCAACTTCCCCGAGTTCAAAGGGAGATGGGGGAGAGGAGGAGATGGATAGAGAAGGGAGGGGAAAGAAATGCACAAAGAGAGGAAGAGGAAGAAGAGGAGGAGGAGGAGGAAGAGAAGGCTGAGAGAGAGCAGTGAGAGTTCAGATTCCCTGATGTGTGAGAGTTTTATGCAGTCTAGGCTTTAGGTGGGACAGACGAGCAGTGGGGAGAAAGATGTCAAGGAAGAAAGGATACCCCGAAACAACCCAGATCCAGAGGACCAAGGTCATGCCTTGAGAAACGACCATGAAAATCACCCAGCCGGCAACTGACTGCGTTCAGCCATGGACTCAGGTGAAGCTCAACCCTTGGATCTGTTTTTCCCCAATATTATGGACAATTTCCATTAAGGTGTAAGGAAACCAGAATGACATCAGATTCAATGACACCAGACAACAGTTTGCACAAAGGGCAGAAAGCCACAGAAGGAAAAATCCTCCATAAGGTGTGCCAGGGGCTTCCTTGGGCTACTCTGAATGGCAAGCCCCCTCCCAGTGTCTGTCCCCTCTCCGGCAGCCACCTTTTCCATGTGGATCTGTCACCCAGTAGCGGCCACAACTGGGAAAGCAAAACTTTTCCTCATTTCCAAGTTCAGCTTTCTTTAGCATTTCTCTGAGATTAGCCAGCCCTCAGCCCTCCCCCTTCTCCACCATCGGAACCCTGAGAAGAAGATGAATGAAGCCACAATCTCACAAGAGGCCAGCAAGCAGTGACAGTGGACAAAAGACAGAGGTGGAGGAGCCGGCCAGGCTGCCCTGCTCTCCGGAGAGGCTCTGGGCAGATAGTGCCGGCCGACCACATGCATTGCCTACCTGACGCTGTCCGTCACAGGGTTCTCTCAGATGTGAGGCTTGTTTCTCTGTGTCAGCCACACCAGCATATATATCCTCCCCCCACGCACAGCCCTCCCCTTCCCTGCCTACCTCGATGATGACACATGCCTACGCTGACCCCCTTCATCAACCAAACAGCCCAACTACAATCCTGCCTGGCTGGCCCCCTCCCCTGCTCTGCGTTCAGACTTGTGACATGCCAGCCTCCCATCAACGCAGCCTCTAGTCTGCTTCACCTGGACTTCCGATCAGCTAGGCTCCCTCAGCTGCCTCTCCGGTTGCTTTCAGAGCCACTGTGAGGATGGCCAGCCAGGGAGAGCTGGCAAGTCACTCAGAAAAACAGACTCCTGGTGACAAGGGATAAGGCAGACCCCAAAACCTGGAGTCTTCTCCAGTAACCTCTCTGCCTGAGGAGTGAGGATCAGGCTGCACACAGGAGGGAGGGGGAGCTCACGCCCAGCTCCCACTGGCTCAGCTGAGCCCCTCCTAATGTCCTGGCCCCACTAGGGTGGCAAGTGCTAGGCCACACCAGGATGGTTTTGGAAGCATTTTCCACAGGTGCCCACAGCACGGCACGGTATGGATCACAGAGCACAAGCTCAGTAGGGGCTCTGATCTTTCAGCTTTCTCCTTTGCAGCAGGTGATCCCCCCTCAGGTTCCCTTCTGTGGCATAGGTGGGCCAACTCCCAAGATGGGAGTGGAGCAATGAGATTCTGTGTCTGGGACATGGAGCCCTTTATTAAATGCTAGTGCCATGTTCTCTCCTTTCTCACCATCTTTTTACTGTAATTGGTGCCACTACCTCAAGTCTCACATTGGCATCCAGGATGTTTCCAAGCCGCAGCTGCACCTTAGGGTATTGCAGGCTGCTGAAGGCGCCCTAGCCCTTGTTGCAGAACCCAAATTTTCTTCTTAGCCCAGGCAGGGAGTGGCCTGCAGACCGGTGGCTCCTCGGTATCTGGAGCCCCAGTGTTCAGAGTGTACCACAACCCTGCGGATCTCCTTCCTCGCCCCGGGGAGAACTGCACCAGGACCCTGTTCTTCATTTTCCTAAGATTTGAAACATTCCAGAATGCAAGGCTTTCATCGTCCAGGGAGAGCAAGCACTCATTCAAGTGGCAAGTCTGGTTCTTGGTGGACTGGGGACTGGGCAGAGGAGGGTTCAGGGAAGCCCCCCCTCCCCCCCCCCCCGCCCTGGCTACTGATGGGCACAGAGTTTCTTTTAAGTGTGAAGAAAGAGTTATTTAGAATGGTGAATTTTGTCCTTGTAGGAATTCTATCTCAACAAAAAGTGAGCAGCAAACACTTGGCCAGGTTAAGAACAAGTCCTGAAAATGAACTTTTCACTCGCACATGTTCCCAGTGAAAAGGCCAGGAAACCAGCATGCCCACTTGGCACCAAGCTCTCTGAGGTTCACTTGGTCACTACCGGTCAAAGCAGCCAGTACAAACTCTTTGGGTTCTCTGTATGACATGGGGTGTGGGGAGATAGTTTTGCAGTCTGCTGGTTGTGGGTATGGAGCTTCATCTCGTACACGCTGTGGTAGATATTGCTGGCTGTTTGCCCAATATTTTCCATCTCTGTTATTCTTTATCGAGTGGTACCTTTGATTTTACTTAAAGTGACAGTGTGCTCAGCTAAAACCCTTCATTTACCTAGCCTTTGGTGCAGCTCAAGGTAGCCAGTAAAAATCACACTGCTGGTTTTTAGATGGGATTTTGAGGAAGTATTTTTTAAGGCTTCAACTTAGCCAGCAGAGGCTTTGCCTGCACCTTCCCCCCCACCCCCCATGCTCCTCTCCTGGAACACACATTCAATATTTGGAATTCTAGCTGCTCTCTTGGATCTTGAGGCAACATCGGGTTGAAATGGCTAGTTTTCTTGTTGCTGGGAAACAAACACCCAATGAAAGCAACCTAAGGGAAGAAGGGTATGGTTGGGCTCACAGTTTGAGAGTATAGTGTTTCATGATGGGAAGTCATTGGATGGAGTTTGATGCTGCTGGTCATATTGTAGCTGCTGTCAGGGAAGCTGAGAGCAAAGCATGATGGTACTCAGCTTGATTTCTTTTTTCTTTCTTTCCTTCCTTCCTTCCTTCCTTCCTTCCTTCCTTCCTTCCTTCCTTCCTTCCTTCCTTCCTTTCTTTCTGGAACCACGGCCAAAAGAATGTTGTTACCCAGACTTCAGATGGGTTTTTCTGCCTCAGTTAACCTAGTTGAGAAATTCTCCCACAGACACACCCAGAGGTTTGTTTTCATAGTGATTCTAAATTCCATCAAGTTGACAATCAAAATTACCCACCACAAAATTCATAGGCTAAAGACGATTCAAAATAAACACAGAAGGTTCTGGGTTCCCCTTGGCTATGAACCTGCCATGTTGGATCTAGACTTCCAATGATTACTGTTTTTGGAAGGGAAACAAAACAAAACAAAACAAAACACTGTCAAATCTTTATTTCCATCGTCCCTAAGGGTTCAGTTATATGTTGCTGTGTTATATTTAATGCCAAAGGCAGAGGCTTAAACAATAGAACCCTTGCTTGTCTCATGATTCTGCAGACTGGGGATTCAGGCTGGGCTCAGCAGGAAGGTCCTTCTGGTCTCAGTGTGGATGTCTTGCTCATCAGCATCCAACTGCTGCAGGGTCGGCTTTCAGAGGCTGGCTCAGTTCTCCTGAACTCTTTCTTTACTGTTCCCTCCATAGGTCTCAGCTCACACCGTCTCACAGGAAGGCTGGAATACCAGTGTAAGCAAATCCAACTAGGTAAGGGCACAACACATGGGTCGTCTTGAGGCCTCAGCGTGGAGCGGACACTCCATTGATTGGCTGTGTATGTCTTGACTGTCTAGGGCCAGGTAGGTTAAACACTACAGTACATATCAAAAAACAAGGCTGTATAGGGCCAGCCAACACTTTTGTTTAAGCCATTGATTTGAAGTTTCTGCTATATCCAGGGGAAAATCTTTTTGAACAACACACCTGTCATTCATCCTTAGAATGCGGGGGGGGGGGGGTGGGGGAGAGAGAGAGAGAGAGAGAGAGAGAGAGAGAGAGAGAGAGAGAGAGAGATTTCTACTCCCACAGCCTTACAGCCAGGGAAGGCAAAAGCAAGAGTGAAGGGTTATCAACTCTGACTTGTTCTTTCTGGTTTATTAAATGGGAGAGGTGAAGCCAGTGAGCTAGAGGTGCCCTGGGGGTCACCTCAGTCTGTTTCTAAGGTAGAGGGGAAGGAGAGAGTGAGCCTAGGGAGGGTTGATGCTGTGAGGCCCTTGTCTTTCCTGTTGCATAAGTATGGTGACTAGTTAGAGAGTCACACGCTGTCCTTTGTTTTCCTGACTGAACAGACACTCTAGGAAACTAAGTTTTAGGTAAAGTGCTTACCTGGTAAGCAGGAAGACTTGATCTGACACCAAAGAACCCACTAAGAAAAAAAAAATCCATGGTATATACTTAGAATCCCAGCCTTGGGGAGTGGAGTCAGGTAGATCTTGGGGTTGGCCCATCAGTCAGCTTGGCCTACACAGCAAATACCAATACTAGGCCAATGAGAGACTATGCCTCAAAAATAAGGTGGACAGCAACTGATGGTTGATGCTGTGGTTGTCCTTTGTTCTACACACACACACACACACACACACACACACATGCACACACTATTCTGGTTTTCAGTCTGAAATGTCTCCCATAGACTGTTTTGAATACTTAGTCTTACAATCTTTGAAAGGCCGTGGAGCTTTTGTGAGGCATCAGGAGTCACTCGAGGAATGCTCACCAAATGCTGATGTGTCATGAACACCACTATGCTGGACAGCCACCCCTTCTTCCCTTAGCGTGGTTCTGCCAGCTTCTCTGTAGTGTTGAGAATGCTCTCAGTGAGGGAGGTCACCTCACCCCATTTCTCCTGCTTTTGCAGCTGGTTTACCTCTTACAGGGCTTTCGGAGGTGGTAACGAAGGAGTAGACTCCAGCAGGCCCCACAGGTAAGTCTTGAGGCAGATGGAGCTAACTCTTCTGTCAGGCATCTCCACGCACTGGAGAGGAGCTGCTGGGGGAAGAAGGTGCTCACCACCTTTGCTGACTGTCCTGGAGGACTCCACTAACCTCCATCCACTCAGCTATTTTCCTCCCTCAGAAGAGCAAGAGCACCTTCATCCCAGGTAGCAGCTGCCTGGGATTTACTGATGAATTAAGGCACCTCAGGCCAATTGGTCTCCTTAGTAACCACAGCAGCAGGGTCCTGGCTGGAAAAACTGCATCTGTTTTTCCAAAGAGGGCGCCTGGCTTCACATTTTAAGACTCTTTCAAGTTACCACATAAGAAGACATTAAAAATAGACGCATCTCTCCACAACTTTGTATCAAAATAAGGATGGGCATTTGAAGTATTGAGGGCAAGGTGGATGGATGTCAGAGATGTCTGAGAAGTAGGTTTTGCCCCACTGGATTCATTTGTTTGTTTGTTCATTTATTAATGTGGTGCTAAGGATGGAACCCAGAGCCTTGCACAAGCAACGGAAGTGCTGGACTATGGGACCACATCTGTAGCACCAAATGGGTTTTTACAATTGATGCGTAAGAACCGTCCATATTTAAGGTTTTCGATAAAGATCCATGTCTATAATGTGGAATAACCAAGTCAAGGTATTTAGCAGCTGTATCACAGGATCATGTGATCTCCATTCATGGCTATGACATGGAATGAAGTTATTTTTTGCTACTTTAAGCAGCTATCGTTTCTCTGTTATGGATACCCTGCTCCCCTGCTCTAGCTATCTTAAAACACACAATAAGGCACTGATAATGGTGCCACAACACATTAGAACGTGGTCCTCTTTCCTAACTGTATTCTTGTACCACTTAGCCAACCTCCATAGGTTGGCTCTTCTCCCCTCCTCACTCTCTGGCAATTGTTATTCCATGTCCTATTTCTGTGACTTCAATTTTGTTGTTAAGATGGGCTCTTGCTACACTGTTGGTCTCAAACTTGTAGGCTTAAGTGATCCTCTTGCATCAGCTTCCCAAATATCAGGCACTATGCATCACCACAGCAGGCTAAGTTCAACAACATTTTTAAAGTGTTTATTTATTGTTGGCATGGGTGTGCATGTGGATGTCATGGGACGATGCTGGGAGCTGGTTCTTTCCTTCTACTCTGAAATCAGGGATTGAGCTTAGGAGGTTAGGTTTGCATTGTAAGTGCTTTTATTGACTGCACTTCTGAGAGCCCTTAAATTTAACACAGAAAGCTCATTTATATGAAGGAGAACATTCTGGGTTTAGCTTATTCCACTTAATATAATGCCTTGCAATCCTATGCAATCCTCTGCATACACCAGAATTCACTGCTTTCTTACAGAGACAGACCACTTTAAAACACACGTTCGTGGGTCCACCAGCACTTACACACATTCCATATCTTAGCTCTGGTGAAGAGTGAATACTGAATACGGAAGTTTCCTTACCTCTCTGACATAGGATTCTAGTTTCATTGGCTGTATGCCTGGTAATGAATATCTGAATCACATGTCCATACTACTTTTTTGGGAGGGAACACAACACTGTTTTCCGTAAGGACTTTACTAATTTATACCCCCACCAACTACATCAGGCAATTTCTCTTTGATCTGCACCCTCCACCTTTGGTGACATTTTGACTGATATAAGAGGACATTAACACTAGGTTTTAAGTGGGTAGAACTTTTATGCAAAGAGTGTGAGATTGCCTTCGAAGGTGTGCATTTGACCTTGGAGAGAGTGCGGTGCCCCCCTACTATGAGGACAGAAGGGACACTAACCCTGGAGAAGCTCACCTGGGCTACAAGAATTATGCTAATGAGTGCGATCCACACTAAGCCCATGCTGCTGCAGCTCAGCCGATTAGAAGGTCCACAATAGACGCTGATTATAGGTCAGGATGGGAATGAAATAGAAGTTCAAGTGAGGAGAGAAATGACACGATGTTTATCATTTCCGAACAAAACGTTAAGATGCTGAAGACAAATCGCAGGTTCTGAGTGGGCCGAGAAGTGTCAGCTTGCCTTCAACACAGACGAAGCTCAGGATCAGGGAGTGTAGTAGTTTGTTTGGGCTGCTGCAGCAGAGTCCTGCTGACTGAATGGCTTCAACCATAGGCATTTATTATCTCACTGCTCTACGGGTCAGCTTGCTTTGCTCCAGAGGCCCCTGCGCTGATTGGCCACTTTCTTCTCTGAGTCTTCCCATGGTTTGTTCTTCTCTCTCTCTCTCTCTCTCTCTCTCTCTCTCTCTCTTTCTCTCTCTTTAAATACCATATGGAGCTGGAGATATTTCTCAGTGGTTAAGAGCTTTACTGCTCTTGCAAAGGACATGGGTTCAATGCCCAGCACCCACTCAGTAGGTCACCATTATTTATAACTCCAGGTCCAGGGGATCTGTTACTCTCTTCCGGCCTCAGGTATAAGGCTCACACACAGTGCACATACCCATACACAGGTGAAATATTCCTACACATAAAATAAAAAAAAATAATTTTAAAACTACCTGTAAACTTTGGCTATGAGAATGTGAGTATGGTGCAGAAAGGAGTCTTACAGGGGTATAGCATCACTGTGAGCATCAACGCTGAGCTGAATGAGAGCATCTTCAATGCAAGATACTGTCTAATGCAATCCATTCATCTTTATTGGCATCCGTTGGAACTTTTAATATCCTATTCTCTCCTAGCATGTAATGAAGGATGCTCTTCAACTTCTCATTTAGCATCTTTACTCGGGTGCTGGGATGATGAGCCTGGACCACCATACCCAGTTTGTGTGGTGTTGGGGACTCTGAATATGGCTTCACCAATGCTAGGCAAGCGCTCTCCCAACTGAGTCCCACACATCCTCAACTCCACCAAATATTTTTTGATACACAAAAGGGTTGATAGGTGGGACACCCAGTAAACTGTGGTGCAGAGCTCATGGTCTGGCTTGAGTGATGGATTTGAGGTAAGAGGAATGTGGGCCAGTTAAAGTGTCTTCAGAGATAGCTGGGCCCAGAAGGGTCTTGGATCTCTTCTTGTAAGGATGGATGGCAAAAAGGCTCAGTGAATGGGGAAGAAGTGAGTGGGTCTTGAAGAGGAAATGAGGTCTGGAGGGCAGAAGAGTGAGCAGGCGAGTGTGGACTCAGAGCCACTGAGAGTGAGTGTTGAATACAATATGGCAGCAGAAGCCAGGAGGGGTGGCCTTAGGAACTCAGGCATCTCTGGGGCCATAGGAAAGACAGCAAATAACTGCTCAATATTTTAGAGCATTCAGCAAGGCACACAAGACTTATTGAGAGTGTGGAGGTATTCCTGTGTTTTGTGGCTGGCTCTGAGGGGCTCTCTGCAGAGTTTTGCCAGAAGAAGCAAACAGTCGAGCAACTGCATGGAAAACTTTTAATGATGCCTCCTGAAAATAGCGTTACATTAAAAAAAAAAAATCTCTTAAATCTCTTGACATTTCTTCTTTCTAGATTGGGAAATCTCTGCTCTACAATCTCCCTTTATCCCCCATTAAGAGGTGTAGCTGGTTACAGTACCCACCTGTGCTTCAGTGAAATGAGCCCCCCCCTTCCCCCACCTCACATCAGAAGCGTGCTTGGCTTAAAGCCGGGATAGTGCCATTTCACAAAATTGTGTTCTTCAGGTGAGATGACTATCTTCCCCAAGCTATTTCATCGTTGTGAAGAGGAAAATACAAAATACAGTTTGGGGGGAAGGAGAGACAAAGTAGTTTCAGTCCTTTGTAACATAAAATAACACATTTCAAAGTCCATTTTTTTTGGTATCAATGAAAAGTCAATGATTTAAGCATCTGGTCTCTTCTCACCTTGGGTCACTGAAGGCTTTAGGTAGACTTACCCAAATGGGCACATCACATCATTCCAGGGCTTCTGCCAGTCACCCATGTGAGCTGACATCTTTGGAATTTACTTTTGGAAACACGAACATAGTGCCAAAGATCCACACAGAACCAAATGGTTGGTGAGGATGATGGAGTTGTTTCTCAAAGAGAAGGAAGGTAATTAATCTCTTGTGTGGAATGTCATAGCTTAGCACCTGCTCTAGGACAAGAACTCTCCCCAACCCCCCAGGGCCTTTTGGCTCCACCTCTTTGTATCTATTGCCCACGAAAGAGGTCAGAGTTCCCCAGACTCAGCTCTGGGAGGCCAAACTCATACCCTAACACACAGAGGACTGGCTGAAAACGGGCTCCCCACTGAGGAAACACATCTGTATTCCGGGCTGTCACAGGGCCTCCATGGGGCTGCATCTGGGACCTGAATGTTTTATGGAACCATTAATAGTGAATTTTCTGCTTGAATTCCTTGCTGCCTGGAGACAAAAGGCACTAGAGGGCTCTGTGTGGGGCTCAGGGCTGGGCTGGGAACATTCTGATTTGTATTCCATAGCTTCTTGCGTGCGTATACTTTCAATGAGACACAAGCAAGCTTCCTTTGGCAGCAAACTTCTGTGTATTCTTATTTGCTCATTGACACACATGCAGCAGAGCTTCCTGGTGCCAGGCACTGTGCCCAGGGCTGTGAGCACAAAAGGAGACACGAGCCATTCAATGACACTCTGAACCCCTCTGAGCTTGTCAAATGTGGTTTGTAGGAACAGAAAGCAGATCACATCTCAATGTGTGCAGCATCTAGACGCTTTTAAATTAATGAAGCGTAGATTCAGAAGAGGGCCGAAGAAAGACTTACAGATGTGGACGCATAGATTCAGAAGAGGGCCGAAGAAAGACTTACAGATGTGGACTGCTGGGTGACAAGCATGCAAGCATGAGTGTGGACATCTTTCTTTGCAAAATTGTTGTTACACATGATTAGAGTAACACTTAAACAGTGGAACTGCAACAGGGGAAGTGAGAACTTTAAAAAAAGTATAACCAGTCTTTGCAAGCAATACGATGGTCCCTTGTGCTGAAATATCTGCAGAGCAAATAAGATTTCCACCACAGAACAACTGCCCCAGGAGCATCCTCAGCTGAGAAGATCACTTATGGAACAGGAAATGGTATTTCCTTCCCAACTGAGAATTTCTCCCCCTCTAAAAATACACACCCAATGCATACTTAGAGTGAGAAAAAGTTCAAACGATAAACAAATTATAAAATAAAAAAAAATCATTTGGACTTTCTCACAAGCCATTAATATTACTATTTGGTAATATCAATTTTAAACCTTAAAATGCATATATCTTTAAAGCCTATGGTCATGGCATAATTATTATTATTACTATTAAAAAATTATTCTTTGACAATTTACACACATACAATGTTACTTGATTGTAGCTGCTCCCAACTTCCCCTGCCCCTCTACTAATTGCTAGTGGAATCATCTGAAAGTTGAAATACATATTATCACACTTCTTATGGGCTTTTCCTTCTTGGGTACCAACTAAAATGAACACATTCTCTTTCTAATCCCCTCACAAGTCACAATTCAACATCATCTAAGATCCAATATATATTCAAAGCTTCTTAAGGGTCCCCAATATTTTTTTGTGACTTAAAAATAGCCAGGGTCCAATTATATTTTGGGCCTACTTTTTAAATCATCAAAATCTAGAACAGTCCTCATGCCTTACTTTGTACTTGACAAACACTTTTTGAAATTTTCTGCTCAGTTGTATTATCGAATGCTTATCACGAGGGATTTTACTGGTGGTTCTTCATTTTGATTGGATTCCTATTAAACCATTTCTTTGTAAAGCAGTTATGGTACTGGGTATTTCTTGCATCATCATACAGTAAACGATCAATGTTAGGATTCCTTAGCAGGGGCAGCAGCTGACGGATCAGTGTGATGAAACTCGGTGTCTCTCTAATCATCGAGAAACCCATGAGGGATAACTTGGAGATTCTGTGCATCTTTTGTTTCTGTATAACTTACAAAGTGCTCCTTTTTCAGAAGAAGGATTCAGGCCTACTGGAGCCTGAGTTACAGGCAGTTGTGAGCCACCTGACCTGGGTGCTGGGAACTGAATGAATCCCTTTCAAGAGCAGTATGTAATCGTAATCATTTTTTCTGACTCCTTCCTTGCTCCTTAATGGTTTCCCTTCTGTTCTTTTATTTTTTCTTCTTTTACTTCTCTCTTTATAAGTACATTTATTTGTCTGTTTGTTGTAATTAATTTGATACAATGCTATGACTCTAGCCCAAGATTACAAGCTTGATTGGCAAGCTATGCTCTCCAGACCTTTATGGGCCCACTGTAGATTTATAGTTCTCACAACAATGGTCTAGGGAAGTAGTTCAGTTGGAAGGGTGCAGGAGGCCCTCCCTGTGTGTGTGTGTGTGTGTGTGAGAGAGAGAGAGAGAGAGAGAGAGAGAGAGAGAGAGAGAGAGAGAGAGAGAGAGATTTCTAGTAGTGAACCCAACCCCAGATGCTCAGTGGGTTATACACATTTAGTACAATATGATTTTTTGATGTTCAACTCGTCCCAAATTTGACAGCCACCCCATCAGGTTTAGATGGAACATTGTGTTTTCTGGCACAAGTAATCCCAGAATTACCATGGCCTTTAGTGCTGCAGATCAGAGAGAAACCACAGGAGAGAGCCTGGATGGTTCAACATGGATCTATTCCCCACTTACCCATATTATTTCAATGGATGCGGTGATTGATGGGTCAGGAAAATAGCTTCCCAGAATAAATAGTCCTCTCTCTCTCTCTCTCTCTCTCTCTCTCTCTCTCTCTCTCTCTCTCTCTCTCTCTATGTATGTACATTCGTGCACACTCAGTAGATGCTAGAGAAACCTGGAGGGTTGGTTTGGGACCCAGGACACCAAGACAAGGATCAAGTGTTTAGCACAAACCTTTGTCATATTGCTCCTTTAATTAGGGCAGCTCACTTTTCCATTTCAAATTTTTGTCTGTTCATTTGAACCCAGTCGAAATACAGCATAGTGCTGTTTATTTTGGCCCTTTGCCTCCAGAGCATGTTTGGATAAGCCCTATACATTTGGCCAAAACGAAATCTCCTACTTGGTGATAGAATAGTGGATTTCACAGATGGAAGTTTCAAAACAACTGTGCTAAGCAGGTGCCGTTACTTTACGACAAGTATTTCGAAAGGGGTTTCAGACAGGGTAACCTACTCACAGCCACAGGCAGGCAAGTAGCCGAGTTCTTACTTGGATCCAACTTGCCAGACCCCAAACCTGGCAGTTTCTCTCTTATTTCATGCAAGACTGAGTATGAAAATAATTTGTTTCCCTGATAGAGCCTATCACTAGAAACACCTAAGTACCTACTATGTGTTCACCACTATGTGAGGAATTCAAGGCTACAGTTGCCAAGCACTGACTGTATGCTAAAATAATGATAGATTTGCTAATCTAGCCAACAAATGAAAGACAAGATTCCCATTGTTCCAGAACTTTCTTATCTCATTTGTGAGTGAGGGGTAAGAGGAGAAGACTTGGAGAGATCACTGTGGTTAGCTTGGAGGAGGGGAGAAGGTCTCACAAGTGTGGCAGTCTATCCGTTCTGTTCTCTACATTTGTTCACTTGCAGAAGGGATGCTGACTTGGACCTCAGTAAAGTGACAATTCTATACTTTCAAACCGAGCCTCTGGGCTATACTAAGTACATCATGTGGGGCACATACATGCTCTAACCTTTGTAGCACGCCACTGTGCACTGAGTTTAGTCCGTCTCTGTGTGCCAATTCACACACACTGAAGTCTTAGCCCCCAGTCAGAGATAGTCCATTTTGCAGGGTGATTAAGGCTAAAAGAAGCCATGTAGGTGTACCCTAGTGCATGCAATACAACTGGCATGTTTATACAAAGATGAAGGGACATACACTGAGAAACAGCCATGAAGACACACTGAGAGTATCCACATCCCAGAAGAGGCTCTGCTCACACCATGCTCTTAGACTTCTAGACCCTGGAACCCTGAGAACAAAGGTCTGTTGTTTTACTCCCCAAGTCAGTAGTGCTGTGCCATGGCAGACCTTCCAAACACATACTTCAAAAATCAAGCAAGACCTCCACTGGCCATTGATGAGAACACAGTTCAGAGAGCTGAAGAAAATTTCCCTGGGGATGACAGAGTGCAGAAATAAGTCTGTCACACTGAGGTGTTTTTACTTTTTTTTTTTTTTAATTTTAAAAAAGTTCAAGGGTGGAGATGATATTTAATTTCCCCACCATTGTGTCTCCATGGATGGTCCCAGTCCTAGCTACAGTACTTAAATGTTTGTTGAATAAATACCCTTGCCCTAGAGAGCTTATGATTTGGCTTAGATAAGAACCAAGATGATAAAGTCTGGGAAGATGGCTCACTGGGTAAGAGCACTTGAGACACAAGCATGAGGACTTGAATTCAAATCTTCAGAACCCATGTCAGAGGCGTGGTTCCACACAGGCCTTCAACACCGGTGCTGGAGTGGAATAGAGACAAGGCAGGAGCCGCCATTCTGAGACCCTGCCACAAGAGTATACAATAGAAAATAACGGAAAAGGAAAGCAAGTATTCTCCTGTAGTCTCTGCATGTGCAGCACAGAGAGAGAGAGAGAGAGAGAGAGAGAGAGAGAGAGAGAGAGAGAGAGAGAGAGAACAAGGGAGAGAGAGCTCTCATGCATGCAAGGGAGGGGGGAAGGAAGAGGGAGGAAAAGAGGGAGAGAGAGAGAGGGAGGGATGGAGCAGGAGAGGGAGAGAGAGTGTAGCTCATCTCAAGGTTTTGTTTTGGTGAAGGTTCTCGGAAGAGTAAAGTTCTAGCTGACTGGTACAGAAACAGAAAGTTCCAGAAGGTAGATAGCATTTACTCAGGACTTCAAACCCCAGAGCTCTGCCTTTCTATCATTGGAGTGCATGGGATAACTTATTTTTAATATTACAACTCAACTTAGAAACTTTGGTAGGAAATCAAGTGTCTAGGTCTCTTCGCATCAAGTGAACTCCCACATGCAAAAAAAAAAAAAAAAAAAAAAAAAAAAAAAAAAAAAAAAAAAAACAAAAAAACCCATCCAGAATGAAATGGCATGGTCACGTGGACTTTCAGCAAGATGAGATGGTCCATGTTCTTGTTTCAAATTAGAGCATGATGTAGTCCTTCCTGTTGTCTAGCAGGGTAAAACAGCCTATAGTCCCTCTTTCTCCACAAATATGTATTATTCATGCACTAATTCTTTTGTTTGAGAAAAATCGCTCAGGGTAGAGCCACCTGAGGACTCATAGTCTTGGATTTCACTTATGAAGTACATTTCACCCCATTATTAGCACCGAGAGCCCTGCCTCTCTTATCTTCTGGCTCATCTAATAATTTGAAAAGTCTTTCTCGATCCATTTTCTTTTCTTTGCCTTTAAAAGTAGAAAATGAAAAATTCTGAATTGTTAATTGTGTTCCATGAAGGCTAAAAGTAGACCACAAAGATAGTATCTCCTGCCTTCTTTCACAGCACCATGAAAGATGACGTCATTCTTTTAGCAATAGGAAAGCAGGAGGGGGAGCTGGGGAGATAGCTCAGCTTCTGAAGTTTTTACAAGACAAGCTCAAGGCCCTGAATTTGATCCCAGGACTGGAGAGGTAGAGACGGGCAGAGCCTTGGTGCTCACTAGCCGGCGTACTTAGCCTATTGGGTGAGTTCCAGGCTAGTGAGACTTTGTCTCTAAAGAAAATAAGATAAATGGCACTTGTGTAAAGACACCTGAGGTTGTCCTCTGGCCTTCACACATGTGTACAGATGTATACCTAAATGTACACGAACACACACACAGACACACACACAAGGAAAGTGTTCTTCCTTTCTGTGTTGTCATCTAGGCAATGCCTTATTCTTCCAGTAAGAAGTCACATTTACCACATCTGGCACAGTTGTAATGGTGAGGGATGATAATCTCTAGGATAACAAAATAGTAAGATGTTTTGAGACATAGAAGAGGAAGAAGCAGAAGGAGAAGGAGAAGGAGAAGGAGAAGGAGAAGGAGAAGGAGAAGGAGAAGGAGAAGGAGAAGGAGAAGGAGAAGGAGAAGAATCAGTGTGATCCTCTCATTTCTTAGATATATTGTCCTTGGGTGAAATGGGTTCCAACAGAATGTTAGGGTCACTGCAAGATGAAATAAATTTGATTCAATAAAATGAGTGCAGATACTGTTTTCTTTGGAAGATCTCCCACAAAAAAAAGTTGTAAATGTCAGTCCTTATGAAGAGTTAGAATTCAAAGAGACACACTGGGGGACTCGCTAGCTTGAGTGGACAGATGAGCACACAGCTGTGGAGGATGGGGCTGGCAAATGGGCTGGCAGGGAGAGACGCCATGGCATGCTTGGATGGGGGGTCATCAGGTGACTCAGAGTCCTCACAGTTGATGCTTTGCAGGGAGGTAGGGACAGGCCAGCGGTCTGATGAAGGTCACATGTCAATCAATCTACCATAAATTCTACTCTGCAGGTACCCCAAAGGGTTTTAAGCAGGGGTGGCATGGTACATCAATGTATGTGAACGTTTTCCTGCATCTTTCTACTACTGTTGTGACATTTATTCCCACAGGTGACAAGTTAGTCCAGAATGTGTAGGAGAAATCAGCTGTAACGAACACTTCAGTGGGTCCTGCACTCAGTGACACAAATTAAAACTCACATTCTGTCTTCAAGGCTGATTAAACCCTGCCCCGTATTCCTACATAAGTGACTTGGTTAAACTATGTCACTGGACATTAGCAGTGACTGAGCAGGGCTTGATGGTTTAGGGTACCATGCTGGTTTGCCATTAGGGGCAAGATGCCTTGGGCTGTAAAGCTGAAGCTGAAGCCAAAGCTGACGCATGAATGTGATCCTAGTGTCTAAACTGGTAAGTGCGGGGGAGTAAAAGGATGCACATCTGTTTTTCAAATTCTGGGAGGACTTTTGTAGGAAGGAAGCTTATAAGGAAGCTTATAGAACCATCATTCCAAGAGGTGGCAGAACCTGCAAAATGAAAATAAGAAGATGTCCTATGGTCCCAGGCATCCATGATGAATTGCATCATGGGTCAAAGAGACAGGAAGCCACTCCCTAGAGATGGGGCAGAGAGAGGTCTGTAGCCCTTTGTGGGAAGAAATGGATTCACTCTGTACTCCTGCTTCACTGCCCTTGGCTGTGGAGTGTGTGGGAAAGGTGTGGCCTCAGTGGCAGGAACTTCTCTTGTTCAGACAAAACACAAAGCCGCTGAGAACTGTCAGCCAACGCCAGCTGTAAAGCCCACAGATGATGCCCTTCCTTGATAGGGGTGATGGAGATGGAGATAAAAGGGACTCAGACTGGCGTAGATTTACCCTTAGTGAGTGAGTGTGAGAACCTGGGCCTTGGGACTCTGCTCATCTCAAAGTGTGAGAAGGCTGAGTTAGAGCCAGAGCTGACTTGGCTCCCCACCCTACCCCACCATTGTGTACCGAGTTCCTCAGGCCGGGCAGACTCTTCTGTCTGCCTTTTCAGCTCTTGGCTGGGAATATTTGTCATAGTGTGCTCAGGGTAAACTAGAATACCCCCTAGGGGATAATGTTTTAAATGGAACTGCAGAAAAATTTATTGTGACTGTTAAGTGGCTAAAGAACAGAGGCTGTCTAGGGAGTTATGGGATGTGAGTTGAACCTTACCACTAATGGGAGTGGGTATGTACAGAATTGTGGCTAGTGACTGCCTGGGGCCAGCCTTAGCATTTGCCAAGAATCTATTGTCTTCTCCATTCTTTGGATTTTACTTTCTTCCTGAAAACTCTTTGCTGGCCTGCTTTGTGTCTTGTGAGTTTGGAGTGGCAGTCTTTTAAAAAAATAATTAAACTAAGGGGTTATCTGTAGCTTCGATTCCTCTTATCTCCTGTTCCCAAGGTCATTAACAGATGGCTGTCATTGAGGAGTTTCAAGGCTTTACTTATCATAGGGATTTATCTTGTTCTGCATTTCTGCTGAAATCTTGGCTTTCCCTGTTTCTGTCAATCTGTAGATATCAAAGATAGCGGGATTACTCTGTCACCCTTGGGAAGTCAGGCTGTCGTCTCAGATCATTCTGCTAGCTCCTTGGAGGATGAATAGGAAGACGGAGCCAGGGACTTGGGGAGATGGAAACCTCTGCAATAGGCAGAGTTCTGTCTTTACCATCTGCAGGGGGATGATTTAGAGAGCCATTATCATACCAACTAGAAGAGAACCTCCTGGGAAGTAGGAGCAGCTAGGGTTGTAAGTTTTCACGAGGGAGGAGGGGACTAGAGAGTCCAGACTTGGAGCTTCTGTGTAGGTCTTGCATGTCACCTGTGTACTGGACTTGAGGCAACCCTCCACAAGCTTCTCCCAGAGGCGAGTTTCAAGATGGGTCTGTTAGTTGCTTTTGTGTTGTTGTGACAAAATACTTGATGCAGATAACAAATGAAGGCAAGGTTTATGTAGGCTCATGGTTTCAGGGTCTTACAGCTCACCAGTGACAAGGATGGAATGGTAAAATGGCTTAGTGGGTGGTAGGTGAAATTATTAGTGGGGTGGTAGACCAGAAGACAGTCTACAACCATTTTTATTCACAGCTGTGTGTGTGTGTGTGTGTGTGTGTGTGTGTGTGTGTGTGTGTGTTTGTCTGTCTGTGTGTCTGTGTGGGGGTATGTGTACATAACTACAGGTCCCCATAGAAACCAGTGATGTCATATCCCCAAGAACTGATATTCCTGGGTTGGTTCTGCCTCTGGAGACCATGCTAAGGTCTGTGGCATATGCTGATGCCAGAGGCCATGTGGATGTCCGTGATCCATGTTCCCACTGATGATAAACAACAAGAAAGCTACTTATGCAGTGGTGTCAATGCATCAACACAGCCCTGTGCTGCAGCAGGGGCCATGGCCACCATCATGGCCCAGATGAGAACCAGATGCAGGTGCTGGGAACTGAATTGAATGTGAGTCTCTTACAACAGCAGAATATACTCTTAACTACTGAGCCATCTCTCCAGTCCTTAGTTCAGAACCTTTAAGTCCTACCTTAGGGTCATACTTCTGTTTCATAGGTCCCACTTTAAGGTCCCATGACCTCCTGAATGTGTGCTACCAGTCAGAAAGCAAAAGTTAAGCATGAGCTTACTTGTATTGGATCATTTTGAGGAACTGGGCAGGTAAGACAAGGAAACACCAGGGCCAGCATTCAGCCCAGGCTCATCTGTGCTGGAGACCAGAATGTGGTTGGCAAGGCAGCCCACCAACCAGATGATATTTCTGGCTGGTACCTGAAGAACTGAACCAGGAGCCACTTGAAGACCTTGTGCCTGGGAAGAAAGGGAGTCTTGGGGTGGCTGGGTGGTAGTTACTCCCCAGGGACGCTGTTGTAGCCAGGTATGAGGCGATGAAGGAAGGTGGTATGGAATTTGATAGCACTGTACCGAAGGTGTCCATCCTTTTGATTTTCCCAACATGATATTTTTTGTTGATTACTTGGGAATTTTCACACAGTGCCCCCTGATCAAACTCACTTCCCAATCCATCCAGGTCCGCCCTCACCCTTGTGACTCTCTCCAAAGGAAAAGAAAAACACAAGTCCAATTTGTGTTGTTCATATACTCACTGGAGTATGATCACACTCCCAGTAGCCAGCTCCTTGGAGAAAACCGAGTCCTTCCCCACCTTCACCCCTGCCAGAAGCCATCAATTGTGGAGAGCTACATTTTACCTTTAACATAATTTTAAAGAGTTTTCTTTGGTGGTTTCCTGTCTAGGCTGTTACTTTTTTTGGGAGTGAGTTGGGATGGGATGGGATGGGATGGGATGGGATGGAGGGGGGTAGGAGTCGTCACAGGAACCTTCTATGACTTAGGAGTCTATAGGCATCGACACCGCTGCATAAGTAGCTTTCTTGTCCTTTACTGTCAGTGGGAGCATGGACCATGGACTTCCACATGGTTTTTGGTAACACCATCGACCATGGACATAGCCTCTGGCATCAGCACCTGCTACAGACCTCAGCATGGTCTCTAGTGGCAGAACAGACCACGGACATGAACACAGCCCTCTGCTGCAGCAGGGGCCATGAACACCATCACAGCCCTTGGCAGCAGCACAGTCAACATGTCCATTCTTAGTGTCACCATCACAACTTTCAAGAAGTCTGGACCTTAGACCCGGGTAATGTCTTGATGGTTTCACAGTGGGCCATTTTCAATTTCTCTGCCCCATGCCCACTGAACCCCTAACACTGTGAACCTAAGCAGTTGAAAAGAACTTCCTTTCTGTGCTTCTGGTGCTTATAGCCTCTTCTGAGCTCCTGGAGCCTTCTGCTCAGGATGAAGGATCACTTCCCACCCCTTCTGTGCCTCCAAGCAAAGCAGAAATCCCTTAGCAGCAAGCACTGTGCCATTCAGGCCTCCTTTTCATTCTGATCTCTTGTAGCTAATCCTACAGAAAGTCGGTTTTAATTTTGCTGCTTCTGTGTCTTTGTTTATAACTCCCCCATCCTGATTCAGATCTCCTTCCTTTCCCCCTCTTCCCCTGTGGCCTCACTGATAAAACACTTGCTGTCTTGAAGGTCTAGTCTAATAAACTTACCCACGCTTCTATAAGCAGAACGCATTTCTTTGTAATGCTGCTATTACACATAATCCTGTGCTTCGTTCTGAACTTGCTTACCAATTCTTCTGTCTGGTGGCATGGTCTGTTGCCCTGCAGTCAATGGCACCAGTCCTTTTCTGCTGCGGAAGCTGTGACCACACAAGGCTGTTGGACCTGAGCATGATGACCCACTAGCATTCCAAGAGCGGATCACTGGGTGTATTCCACAGAACCATCTGCACATGAACAATGGGAATCAAGAATTGCTTCTCAGGGGATATTGAGGACAAAATAAAACCTCTGGTGACAAAAGACTTCATAAAGGAGAGCATCAAGCTTGTGATAAAATATCCATTTAGCAAAATCATAATAGTAAGGTTCACCCTTAAGGTCCATGGCTTCCCAGGCATGAGTTCTTGGCCAAATTTACAGTACCAGGAATGAGTTTTCTCTTGTGGAGTGGGTCTTAAATCCAATCAGAACTCACTTGGTTATTCCCATAACATTCATATCACTTTTGCATCTATTGACATATCATCCCAGGGCAGTCTGTAGTGTAGATCAAAGGGTTCATTGCTGGATAAAACCATTGATGACCTTTCTCCTTAGTAACCCATTATAGTATCTTCTAGTAGCACGGAGGCTAACCAGCATGGAGGAAGCTTGATTTCTGTAAGTCCAGTAGTCAAAGTATGAAGTTCTTCAGCAGTAAGGTCTTAGCATCATGCAATAACCTGCATTGTTTCGGGGATCTCTCCGACCTGTCACTAGGGCATCTGGCTTTGTGTTTGGCAACCTATGGCTTCTGGAAGGAGCATAATCTCTCATGTAGGTAACTCATGTAGCTTCATATACACATACCTTAGGAAGTTTATACAATAATAGGTTCCCATATGGCCTTCTCAAACATCCTTAGTGGTAGCCATCCCTCCTCTTTCTTACCTTCACGTGCCCCTCCCCACCAAAACCTCACGCCCCCATTATCTCTCTTTTCTCTTTCAGAAGCATTTAAATCATCCTTGGCTCATTATTGAGTTTAAGGTGTTGTTTTTAGAATATGGGTTTAAATTCATTTATTAACAGATAGAATTAACCAAGAGTTCTCAGAAATACCCGTGAACCTCCCTGGATAACATAAAGTATAGACAGAGTGATTGCTTAAAGGTCAGGTCATGTGACGAATGGGGATCACATTGTGGCACTGATATAGGACACAGTACTGACCTAAATTCAGATGAGAGGAAGTTCTTGAAGCTAGGGTACTCAGGCAAGGTGATTTACTTCTGCCACCTTGGAAACACACTTAAGTGAGTTACAAGGGCTATGGCTGTTGACTAAATGGGTCACCTGGCTCAGTCACCCATCACTCTTTCTGAGTCAACATGAGTAAGTGCTCTAGGCTCTCCTTCTGGGATGTCATGCTGCAACCAGCTGACAAGCCTCTGCTGTAGACAGCCGCAGTGGGAAGGCATAGGAACTTTCCTGTGGGATCAACTTGAGAGGTTGTTAGGGGATTAAGGAGGTCACGGCTACAAAGGGCACCCTGACTAGAGTAAGCACTGCAATTCATGGCCATCACTTGGAATGTCAGGTGAACTACCTTCCCTGCCTCAGAATTTGCAGTTGGAAGAGCCCAGAGGTCTTACAGTTTAAACCCTTCAAGAAGGACTTTCTGTCAGAGGATCTGAACTAGAGCTTTACCAACACTATAGGCTTTTGACTGGCAGTGACTGCATTGTGTGCACACCTGGGATCCCACTCATGTGACCCCCTCAGGCATCTTCAGGGGTCCTGGGTTTGAATAGTTCTTCTTTTCCTTCCGTGTGATCCTCCATTTTTTTGCTGTGCATCCAGACTTGAGATTTGGCCTTTTGGTGCATCGTGGAGCAAGCTGCTCCAGCTTGCTCAAGGGCAATGTTCAACCTTTCAAAGATAACTATCGTTTCTCCCCTGAGTCATCTCTCTGCCTAAAGGAGCCTGACTCCTCCAGCCGCACATCGTGACCCACGGTTTCCTGAGTCTTCACGATCTTGCTTCCTTCCTTTGGACAATTTTCAGGTCTATGATTAATGCAGAGTCTCCCTCCTAAAAGGATTAGAGTTGGTTTATGACAGCAGTAGAAATGTAGCAAGATAAGGTTTTGTTTCTGAGGCAAAAGGGAAATAGTGATCAAGAAAAACAAGGGAGAAAACACAGTAAGACTATGGGATAGTGAAACCAATATCTTCCAGCATAGGATTGGGCTCTGAGCATTCTTTTTGTTTATTTTTAATAATAATTCAAAATGATTATTATAGTGTGCATGATATGTGTGTATGGGGGTGGTGTGGCACTGCGCATGCTACAGTGTGTGTTTGTAGAGGGTAGAGGACAACTTTGTGGACTCTGTTTTCTCGTTATACCTTCATGTGGGTGCTGAGAATTGAACTTGTGTTGCCAGGCTTGCATATGGGGAGCCTTCTTGCTGCTGCTGGCTCTGAGCAGCAAGAGTACAATGAAAAGATTGTGAGCTATGGGTGCTTGCTGTTAGAAAGGAGAATGCATAAGAGATGCTTGGGGAGGATTTTTTTTTTTTTTCTGATTTCAAGCTTCTTATGCATTTTTAAAATGGAAACACATGTTTTATCCTGTAATAATTTCAGATTTACAGAAACCTTGTAATAGTTATAGAGAGGTCTATGCTCTTTTCCAACTCCCTGATATTACATATGTATTCCATAACCTTTTCCCATTCTAAGAAATAAATACTGGTAATTATTGACTAAATCCCAAACTTTATTTGGATTTCACCATTTTTTCATTGATATCTCTCTTTGTCCCAAGATTCCTGTTGAATTTGGACCCTTAACCACACTAATTTTATCTGGTTTGTGAATCTCTCATATATTATTTTATTATTATTGTAAATTTTTTATGCCATGCTGGGGATTCAACCCAGGGACTTGTCCATGTTAGGCAGGTGCTCTGCCACTGAACCACCTAAATAATAAGATTTGTAACTGAAGCAGAATCACCTTTCACTGACATCTCTTGGAACTATTTCCAAGCTCAGTGACAACTGATGTTGAAAATTCTGGTGAGTTCTCCTGACAAGGCTACCAATTGTAGAGCAGGTAAGTGAGAGTCAAGAATGCAGCCTCTGGTGTTTAAGGAGGGAAGTCAGAAGTAGTGGATGTTAGTCCTCAGAGCTGAACATCACTCGCATCAGAGGGGCTTTCTAAGAGAACTTGGAATGGGAAGGTCAAAGCTACATTCTTCGACCAGGACCTGAAGTGCTGTTATCTGTATGGACAAACAAATACCCACAAAGTTTCAGTCCTCATCTTCTAGGAGACAGAGTGGTCTTGGAGGCGCCTTGTCACATTAATGAAATACGAATTCTAATAAGTATGATAATTTACTCTGAGCAAGCCTCCTCCTCCATTTTCTCCTCTCCTTCAAATGTAGTTATCTGGACATCCCAAGGCTGTTACTGTTCTTCCTTCCCCCTTTCAAGTTGTTTCCACCCCAGTGTCTATGAACCATGAAAATCAGAGCTAAGTTTGAGGTGGCAATCACATGCCAGTGAGACGACCGCTGTTAATCAGGCCAGGTAAGAAGGGATTTAGGGAGGACGGCATAGCAATGGGCTGGAACGTGGGCATTACTCAGAGACGGAGTGACACCAGTCTGCTTGAATGGATCCTGCTGGCAAGGCTGCCAGGTCCTCTGCCAGGATGAGCATCTTCTGCTGATGGCGGTGCACTGGCCTACTTCCCAGTTTATGTGACTTTGTAACCCTGAGGACCAGCTTGAAGAACTTGATGTGAGCAAGTAAGTTCTTCTGGCCTAGATGAGCAAGAGTTTCTGATCACTTGGCAAAGCCATTTTCTCCGTAGAAACCTGAGGCTAGGAAATATTTTAATCTCAAATGGTGTGAGTGTGTGTGTGTGTGTGTGTGTGTGTGTGTGTGTGTGTGTAAGGTCTTACTATGTAGCCCAGGCTAACCTGTCTCAGAGCCTTCTGTCTCAATCTGCCTAGTTCTGGGATGAAAGTTTCTTAAATGCCTCTGAAATGCAAAGTCAAGTAATGCAAAATTCCTCATGCAAATAACACATTTTAATTGAACCATTAAGCATTCTTAGAACGCTTTTCTGGGTGGAATTTCAGTGGAGTTAGAAACCATGACATAGGCTTGATTTCATTCCACAGGTAACATTTTGTGACTGTGCCCTGTGGCTGGCATCATGGTGGGCACCAAGGGCACATAAACAAGTCCAAAACCCCAGCCATGAGCACTGACAGCTTGGGAGGGGACAGCACACTAGAAGGTCAATATATCAAGTATGGTAGATGTTGTGACAGCTACATATATAGAACTGTGAGAACTCTGAAGAGGGTATATAACTTAATCTCTGGGTTCAGGGACACCTTCCTACAGGAGGTGTCAACCAGAGCTAAGTAAGAAGACATTGGAAAAGAGGCATAGGTGCGAGGGTAAAGGCATACTCACGTGTTTTGCTGGACCCCAGTCTGTCTACGTAGGTGTAGTGTGTCTGGAGGATTGGAGTGAAGAGCCAGGAAACCGTGCTACAGGGCTCAGGCCTCTCTTCTGCTGGGGAGAAGCACGGGGTTCTCATGGGATATGACATTTTCCTGTCTTGGACAAACTTAAGGGATGATTTCCATGGGCTAGCCAGGATGCCGGATGCTCTGAGAAGATGCTGGATGAAGTATACCATTGTGACCTCTTGCTCCCTTCTCTGCTTGGTCTGCTTGGTTAATGAGCCAGCGTGATAGTGTGGCTCACTGTGGGGGTCTGGGTCATTGAATGAGAGACCAAGCACAGGTGTGGGATGACAGAAACCCTGTTCTCTGTAACAATGAGGAAAAGTAAGCCCACAGACCTGGGAGGAGCCATGTTTCCCGCCAACCAACGCTCACTGTTCCTAAAGGCATAGGCTTCTGCCTCCACTGACATCTTCTATTTGGTTGACCAGCTCTCTTTCCATGTGGCTGGAGAAGGGAGGACCTCCAATGGTCCACAAGAAACTCAGGCCTGATCAGGTGCTTTAGTCAAGAAGCCCAGGAGTCTCCTGACTGACATCTGGATCTCCTTGGCTTACAGAAACCACGGTGCTCAGGTCTCGTTAAGAGTCATCTGACCTGGTCTACACAACAGCATACAAATAGCTGGGCTACACAGCTTGAAGTGAAACCTAACCAAAACCAGACTAGGGAGTTCTGATTTAGATTTAGGAAAACCAAGATGATGCAAATTTACAGCTCTTACATAGACTATTGGAATATCATTTTAAGGGGTGGTTATGGAACAAAAACAAGTTTTCAGGAATAAAAACAAATCATTTTCTCTCTCTCTCTCTCTCTCTCTCTCTCTCTCTCTCTCTCTCTCGTCTCTCTCTCTCTCTGTGTGTGTGTGTGTGTGTGAGAGCATATGAGGGGAGACCAGGTGAGGTGTAGGGTGTCCCACTTTGTTATTCTCTGCCTATTCCCTTGAGACAGGGTCTCTCATTAAACCCGCTTCTAGGCTGATGTCCAAACCCAGCAATCTTTCCTGCCTTGGCCCCCTCTCTGTGCAGGAGTTACAGGCACATGCTGAAACTTGAACTCAGATCCCAAGTCCTCACCACAAGCACTTTTACCTACTGAGCCACTTTCCAGTCCCTAAAAGCATTCCCAATCACAAAAGCAGAAATAGCGGACAGCACAAAGTGAAAACAAACGTTATTGGTTTAGTGGCCTGGGGGGCAAAGGACTGAGTAGGTCTCTGATTGCACAAGGTTCCTGGGGTTCCTGGCTCACTTATTAGTGAGTCACTGGCTGCATGAGAATAAACAAGCCAGGGGAACCACAGCCTTTGTGTGCAGTTCACACTGCACATTTGCAAGTCTGATTGTGACGTATTTTCTCATTACTTATCTACTTAACGTGTGCCACGGTGTGTGTGGAGGTCAGAGGACAATGTTCAGAAATTAATTCTGTCCTTCCATGTGGGTTTCTCGAGACTGAACTGAAGTCTTCAGGCTTGGCCACAGATGCTGTTATTCACTGAGCCAGCTCGCTGGCCCCCCGACTGTGATTTAAACTGCATTGTTCTTCTCAGTGGTTGAGTCTGTACAGCAAGAAAGCCTGTGTTGTGCATGAATGTGTTTTTATAATGCTCCCATCTGCAACATTTAGGTGATATGAATTCAGTTCTTCAGGTGAATGCATTTATATGTCATTTACATGCCATTTTCGTGGGTGGAAATCTGCATCCATTCTCGGCACCTTTGTATTATGAGATCTGGAAAACCAGCCGCACGAAGAAGAGAATACTTCCAATCAAAACCCATTTGGAAACTTGAAAGCAACATTTATGGTACTATTCGTGACTGAAAAATGTATTGTCGAATTTTCCCAGTTTACAAAGAGGGGTGGATGACTCGGAAGTAGATATAAACAGAAAGACAGATGCTATAACTGCAACGCAGAACGTGCACATGTAGAATGTGACCGTGTGGGACAAGAACAAGCATGCAGTCTGTCAAAAGAGGAATACAAGTGAGCCCGATAATGAATTAGAAATTGAACTTCCAGGCAGTCATCTCTTTCTGGTTACTGATATGCTGTATTCAAAGTCCCATGTGGATTCTCCCGAGTTCTCATGTTATTTCGGCATCTAGCCCAGCAGCCTACCTAGTACATTTCCAGTATGCTAATTTTGATGCTATAGGTCAAAGACACACCAGAGGCACCATCCAGGGTTGCAGGTACTGTAGGAAAAAAGGCTCTAGTTCCACTGCAGAGAGGAAGTTTAGAGAATCAGCCAAGCACAAAAGAGAAATACACAGAAGGAAGGGGAAGAAGGTGTTGAAAGAGTCACTGAAAAATGATGTTAAAACACGGTACTGGTAGACAAGTGGGATATGTGTGTTACATAGGAGGGCGTTAGACTTTGCCCTTTCTATGTGTATGGAGAGATGTGAGGGTTCCATCAGTCACTCTTCTCAATGCTGAGAGTAACTGACAGAAACAACTTAAGGGAAGGAGAGTTTATACTGGCTCACGGTTTAAGGAGGGCACAGTCCATCATGGCAGAGAAGGAACAGAAGCTGGGATTGGATTGGAGGCACAGAGAACTGGCGTTTTGGTTTCCTAAGATCTCCATGGATCAGGAAGTAGAGAGGATGATGATGATACTCAGCTGACTTTCTCCTTTTCTCCCTTTCCCAAATTAATTAGTTCCAGTCTCCAGTCTAGGAGATGGTGCTATGTACTGCCAGGGCAAGTCTCACTCCTTGGAAATAATCTCATTGTTACACCCAAAGGTGAGCCTCACGAGTACCCTAGGAGCTTCTATGAATTAAGTCGAGAAAATGAAACATTGCAGGGTCACTTTGACTGGTAGCAGTCTGCTCTGCAATATGCTGAGAACAACCAGGCATCTTGATTTTGATTCAAGCTGAACATGGGAATAATGAAAACTGAAGCCATATTAGCGGTATCCACGGACTGCATATCATTTTAATAGGCTAAGTCAAGAAACGGGTGCCTCTTTCCAGGACTTCCCCAGGTCATGGAGGCAATCCAGCTGCAAAAGAGCAAGCAGCAATCAAGAGGATTTGAGTCAGGGATGCAATACTAGCATTTCTCATGACACCAATAGTGTTGTAACTCCGCTTTTGAGACTTTGTGTATTTCCCCCAACTCATGCATCTAGTGACGTGCTCCTCGTCTTTATAGTACCTTGTCTTTATAACCTACTGCCTTAGGGCTGAGAGATCGTGAATTTTAATACTGAAGATGAGACAACAGAATCTCTCTGGGGTGCAAAATAGCTCTTGCAGAAAGTTGGTCTTTCCGCCAACATTTGATTATTGTTCTTCTTGGGAAGAAAGAAATCAATGATGATTGGCCATATCTTAGAATTATCCCAAAGAGCATCAAGGGAGCAGGAGAAGCTGCTTTCTAAAAAGTAGATTAGAAATCCACTCAGCACTGATTCTTGGGCTGAGAGTCATCCTTCCAGCTCCTGAGTGTGATATACTTACGGACTTAGCATCTGATAGAATGCAGAGTGTTTTTAATGAGTCACACACTCTCTATGAGTCCCCTGTCCCGTCCCTAGAAAACCCATGTACCCATCACCATTCAGAAGAGCCTGACTCTTGCTGACTTAATAATTTCAAATTTTATACTTGAATAGAAATAAGCGAAGCCAATCAAAAAGAGTTCAGATAATCCTCTGCTTGCATTTGAGACCACTTCCTGACAGGCTGCAGGAGACGGCTCAGTGGGTAAAGAGCTTGCTTGTGAGGCCCCGAGTTTGGATGCCTGGAATCTATATGAAGCCAGTCATAAAAGTTTATATTTGCAATTTCAGCTCTCCTGTGCCAAGATGGGAGGCAGAGACAGAAGAATCACCCAAAGCTCATGGGCCAGCTAGTCTCGCACACATGGCAGTGAAGAGACCCTGTCTTTAAAAGGGTGGAAGGTGACATCAGCAGCTGAGGTTGTAATATGACTTCCGTACACATGCTGTAGCATGTGTGTGCCCATACTCACACACACTCACACACACACACACACACACACACACACACACACACACACACACACACACTAATGTACACATCCCATACCCACCATAGCATATACAAAACACACATATACCACCCTATCCCACCCTACCCCACATAGCAACCACCCCCAGACACACACACACACACACACACACACACACACACAAACACACCACCCCACACAGCATACCCCCGAGACATTTATACATACACATAGACACAAAGACACACAGACACATAGACAAACACACACAAATATACACACACACCACAACTTACCATTCCACACAGCATACATAGACACACACACAGACACAGAGGCACACAGATACACACATGCACACCACACACAGACACACACAGACACACACACACACACACACACACACACACACACACACACAATTTCCCCTGAAGCATAGTGGGTTAAGGGTGTGCTGGTCAGCTGATAGCCTTTTTCGAGGTGATTGGATAATGTAGGTAGGTTGTAACTTGATCAGTGGGTTAGCCCATTGAGAAATTCACAGCTGAGTGGATGACTAGGAGCTGGGCCTTCTTGGAGGAGGCCACTGGGAGTGTGCCTTTGAAAGGCATGCCTCCTCCTGGGCCCCTTTCTTCTTTTTCCCCTCCTCACCCACTTTCTGGCATCTTTCCTCTGCTGTAAAGTTCTCCACCACAAACCCAGAAGCATGAAGCCAAATGACCAGGGGCAGAAGCCTTTAAAGTGGTGAGTCAGAACAAACCCACTTCATTTTTATTGTTAAAGCCATGATGAGCCTCTTTAGAAATGACCTAAAATTTGTGCTCTAACTGCTCATTAAGTGATTTGTGGGCACAGACTGGTACAGGTGAGTATTTACCAGGTCCCTTTAAAGTGGTATTTCATCCTGCAGTACATCCCACACTTTGTTCTTTTAAGCAGAGGGTTTTTTTTTTTTTTTTTTAAGCATAATATCTTTATTGATTATTTGGGAATTCTACATAGTGCATCCTAACCTTTGTTTCCCAGTCCTCCCAGACCCATCTCTTACCCTTGTCCCCAACCTCCCCGAAAAAAAAAAAACCACCAAGGACAAAACAATCCCAAGTCAACTCCCAGTGGCCAGTTCCTTAAAGAAAAGGGAGTCCTTCTCCACCCCAAGCCCTGCCAGTGGCCATCCATTGTGGAGAGCTACACTTCAGCATGCTTATCACAATTTTAAGTTCTTTTTTGATGGCTTCTTGTCTAGGTTGTTACTTCTGGGGGCGAGGGGTGGAGTGGGGGTTGTTACAGAAGCCTTCCATGACTCTCTTTCCTAACTGTGAGTCTTCAGTCATCGATACCACAGCAGAAGAAGCTCCCTTGTCCTTTACAGTCATCAAGAGCATGGATCATGGACTTCAAGATGGTGTCTGGTGATAGAATGGACCACGGACAGCCACCTGGCCTCTGGCTTCAGCATGTTCCACAAATCTCAGCATGGTCTCCGGTGACAGTATGACCCATGGATACTAACATGGCTGCAGGCAGCAGCACAGACCACAGACATCTGAATGGCTATTGGTGATAACACAGGCCATGTACATCAACCTGGGCCCCCAGCTGCAGCAGGACTGCAGACCCCAACATGGCCTTCTGTGGCAGCATGGACCACACACACCATCATGGCCTCCTGTGACCTTCTTAAGCAGGTCTTAAAGCCAGTCTATGCTTGGGATAGAGTATACAAAGTAAAGGGCAGACAACTGTAGACAGCAGGCAGAGAGGATCGCATACATAAGTTATGGAATCCGTCTGTAAGAAAGCTGGCTCCTCTTTTCTGTTTATTTAGTTATGGGATCCTTTACTCAGGTTATTATCTAGTTCTGTCTTATTCAACTTGTTGCTCAAATTGCTCCAGCTTTGGACATAGTTTGGCTGTTCTATGTTAGCAGCTCCTATGTTCCTCAGATGCACCCGTACCTCTATTTTTCTGAGCATGTCCCTTCTATATGGAGCTTCTAGATCATCAGACTCATCTATATTTGCCCCAGCCCTGAAATCAGTGGGTTCTCCAAGGAACACTGGCTTCATGTACTGTAGAATGGTACTTAGCACATAAAATCTGGATCTGAGGATGGTGGTGCTAGTGGGAGTCATTGGTTGTAGCATCCCTCCAACAGGCAGAGCTAGAAAAATACCTATTCATCTCCATCCATGTGCACACACACATTGGTAACTGTTCCTGTGTCCATCCTGATTCCAATCCAACACCACAGGCTCATTCTAGTCTTTTCCTTTTGCTTATTATAATGTCCCTCTGTAACACTGAGAAATCTAGCTCTCACCACTGACTGTGTGTCTTAGTTAGAGTTTCTATTGCTTGGAAGAGACACTGTGACCACAGCAACTTTTACAAAGGAAAACATTTAATTGGGGCTAGCTTAGAGCTTCAGAGTTTTAGTTCATTTTGGTCATGGTAGGAGGCATGGTGGCACGCAGACAGACCTGGATCTAGAGAGGCAGCTGAGAGTTCTACATCTGAATCCACAGGCGGCAGAAAGAGACTATGAGCCACTAGACTTGGCTTGAGTTTCTGAGCCCTCAAAGCCCACCTCCTAGTGATGCACTTCTTCCAACAAAGCCACATCTAGTCCAACCAGGCCACACCTCCTAACAGTGCCACTCACTATGGCCATTTTTATTCAGACCACCACACTTCATAGCTTTAAAAGGTTGTGGAACCTTTTGGAGGAGGAACCCTTCTGGAAGAAGTAAATCATGGGTGTGGGCCTTGAAGTTTGATAGCTTCTCTTATTTTCTTGTCAATACTATGCTTTCTAATTTCTGATGTGAGGTGACCAGCCACCTCATTCTCTTGCCATGACAATGATAGGCTGTACTCTAATTAAAAACTATAAGCCAAAACAAGCACTTTCTCTGTTGAGTTGCTTCTTGTCAGGTATTTGGTTATAGCAACTAGGAAAGCAACTGTGTAATATAGACTGAATTGTGTTCCCTCAAAATTCCCACATTGACCCAGCCACCAGTGTGACTTTGTCTATAGATAAGGCCTTTCAGAGCTAGTTGAAGTCAACTGTGTTCACAGTGGTGACAGGTGAGGACCTAATTTAAGGGAGTTATGTCTTTCCATGACACCATAATGTTCTTGCCCATCACAATATAAAGACATGGTTAAGAATTCTCTATTGTTACCTGACTGTAGTAGAATTGATTAGAAGCCTCCCAAGGTTTTATTAATTAGTATACATTAATTATATAAAATAATGGGTTTTGTTACAACATTTTCATACATGCATTTAATACACTTTAGTAATTTTTTATTCCCGGATACTTACTTTAATGCCTTCCCTGAGATACAGCTCATCCACTTAATGTGTACAATTAAATGGATTTTTGTGGGGGCTGATGAGCTAATTTTTTTTACTGCAGTAAAATATGCATAAAATTGATGTATAGGTCATTAACATTCAGACTGATGCACAGCCATCGTCACTGTCTATTTCCAGGACATTTTGTTTTCCCCACTGAACTTCAGACCCATTGAACTCTAATGTCTGTCCCTCCCTCTCCTGGTTCCTTACTCTACCTTCTGCCTTGATTCTGACTGCTCCAGCCACCTCATCTAAGTAAAGTCATGTAGCATGTGTTCTTGTGGATGGCTTATTTTATTTCAAATCATAATCTTAGAGCATGTCCATGCAAAGACTCTTTCAAGGCCCAGTAAGAAGCTGCTGTGTGTAATCTACCATGCTCTCTTTACTCGATCACCTGTTTAGGACACTGGGTGGGTTCCTCCTGTTAACTACTGTGAAAAATGTAGTCTTCAACACTGAGCTACCAAATCTTCCACTTAAAATGTTAAATAGCTGATATGAGTATATTCACTAACTTTAATAAAATAATTGGATACCTGTGAAAAGTCTCCCTCCTACTAATTCCCACAGCCTCTGTTCCTGTCTGCACTTATGATTCTGTTATGTTTCTTCTATATTCTCCCAGAGAACACGTGGCTTTATTTCCTTTTTGACATGAATGACACCATGTTCTATGTATACTGGTATTCATCTGACTTTGATCTTTTTAATTTAACAATGCTCCTTAGACATCTAAGTTATGAGACTCTTGTTTAAGTTTTTAATTTACTTGTCTAAATTTATGCATATGTGTCTGGGCCTACATGAAGTTATGTGCACCGTGCAAGTGTCTGCAGATGCCAGAAATTGATATAGTATCCCCTGGAAATGGAGTTCTAGATGTTTGGGAACTGCCTGATGTGGGTACCTGGAATCATAGCCAGGTTCTCTGCAAGAGCATTAAGTGCTTTTAATAACTGAGTCATCTCTTCACCTCCATGAACAACATTCTTCCTTTCTTAAGCTTATCAGATATCATTGTATAGATGTATCATGATTTATGTAACCACTCCTTATTGATCAACAGACACTTAGAGTTTCCAATTCTGAGCTTTGGAAGCACAGCTGCAATAATGAATGAATAATCTTGTAGAAATGTCATTTTATATCTGAAAACATTTGTATGATACATTCCTAGAAATGAGGTTAGTCAAAGATATTGTGTGAGTAATGTGTATGAATATAGCCAAATGTATATAGATAGATATCTAAATATATATCTCCAAATTGCTCATATATCTGTGAGTAATATATTTAGTCAAATGGTCTCCATGGAAGTAATTCAAGTTTATGCTCTCATCAGCAATACATAGAGAGCCTACCCATGCAACCTTACCAACAAATTCAAAATCAAGCTTTTGATTTTTTTTTCTAATCTGATGGTGAGTTAAGAATCTGACATTCACTTGTCCAAGAAGAGTCACAGTAACCTTAATCATTGTTTTGTCTATAAAAAACAGCTGGTGAAGATGATATAACTCCCTGCAAGCATCTTGTTTCATGACCACCTCAGAGGAGCTATTTAGAAATGGTGGGAAGGGAAGCTCCTTCCAGGAGGTAAGATAAGGGGTCATGTAGATCAAAGGGGATAGGGTCATTCCAAGTACAGAACCAGGGACTGCCAGGCTGGTCACCTGAACTACTCCTGTCTATTTGTCTCCAGTGGGACCTGATGTGTGTTGTGGGCTGGTGATTGTCATGTTTCCATCCCTCTTGTTTCTGAGTGTTGATTTACTTACGTTGCTTCTACTTTCTCAACATTTATTGGGTGAATTTGATCATGTGTTATTTTATCTGATAGGTCAGTAGACCTGAGAAGGCACATTTGGACCCAACAGTGTGAACTTTGAGCTGGGTATAATAACTGACCTGGAGAATTGGGGATGGCTCGTGTCATGGGTGGACTGTAACAGACTAGGTCTTTGGCAAAAAAAAATTCTGTTTCTATTGGTTATAGAAACTTGGTGTGGTGGTTTGAAAGAAAAATGTCCCCCAGGGTCTGGAAAGATGGCTCAGTGGTTAAGAGCACTGGCTACTCTTCCAAAAAACCCAGGTTCAATTACTAGTAACCACGTAGCATCTCACAACTGTGTGTAACTCCACTCCCAGAGGATCTGACATCCTCTTTTGGCCTTCATGGGCACCAGGCACTCACATGGCACACATATATATTCATGTAAAAATGTTCATATATGTAATATAAAATAAAAATAAAATAATCAAAAGAAATATCCCCATAGACTCACATTTGAACATTTGGTCACTAGTTGCTGGCACTCTTTGGAGAAGTTACGAAACCTTTGGGAGGTAGAGTCTTGCTAGAGACAGCACATTACTGTGGGCAGGCTTTGAAGGCTGCAGTCTTGCCCCATCTCCCTGTTTTCACTGCTTCTTGGGTATGGATGAAATGTGATCTCCCTATTTTCTGCCCTGCCATCATGCCATCTCTGCCTTTATGGATTCTTTACTCTGAAACCATAAGCCAATAACCCCTTTTCTTCCCTAAATTGTTTTTTTTTTCAGTGTATACTATCACAGCAACAGAGAAGTAACAGATACACTTGATTTTGTTGAGATGGAGAGAATTTTCCCCGAAACAAAGAAAGAATCATGATGGAGTTAGCTGGATCCTGAGGTCTTCATGGAAAAGTCTTGATTTGTTGATAGAGAATACAAAGGCAACTGGTGCTGACCTGATATAACTACTGTCAAGAAGGAGATACAGGGAGGTGCTGAATCCACTTGGATATGTTCACTGACAGGAGTCTACGATTCTATTTGGAAAATCTTGTACCAGGGAACCGGGAGATATGCACAAAGACATGTATAGGAACATTACTTATATTAACATAACATTAGAAATAACTCATGCATATGCCCACAGGGGGATGTACAAACTGTGGTGCCCCTACTTAGTAGTATTCTATAGCATCAGGCAGCAAAAATAACAAAAACAATAAACCAAAAAAAGAAAGAAAGAAGAAAAAAACAACAATAAAAAACAGATAAGTGAACAGATAGCCACATATATCATCCTGAAGAAATCTCATAATCATAGTGCTGACTGGGGAATGCCAGAGGATATGTGTGCTACGCTACCATTTATAGGAAGATGATTGCCATCGCTTAGGGGTTCATGCATATGAAGTGAAGCATTAAAGATACACAGCCAAGTGTTGCCACTCTGGGAATTTAACTGATTCATCACTCATCTACTTTGAAGCTTTTCTGTGAATTCTCTGTGCCTTAACTTTTGCTCAGTAAATTCAAGCTTTTGAAAGTGATATTGCCTGCCAGAGACACGCTGACCTTCCCCTGGAATTCCATTTCATCAGGACCAAGAAATACTAGCACATCCCAGTCCAGAGTGGGCGTTGGGATGGCAGCACTGTTGCCATCACCCTTCTGATTAATGTGTTATCTGTGACAGGCTGGGATGCCTGGCTCTCTGGCCCGGGCACTGACCCCTTCCCTTCTTCCAGAGCCTTGCTCTGTTGCACTTAATCTTGCTGGCAATATTGCCTGGGTTTGTTGTGCATCTGCCTGTTCCTGTTTCAAAGGGAAGGATGAGTGTGCTGGGCTAGCAGAGTTCCCACTGCTGGCTTATGGCATAGCTGTGGGGGACTGAGGAGACAACTGGTTGCACTTTCAGTTTATGTAGTGGAAGATGACTCTCTCTCTCTACTAAATTCAGAAGGCTGGAAGCAACTCAGATGTTGGGCAAAGGTCCCCGTTTGGTGTGACCCTGAACAATGAGAATAATCTAAGACAAACCTTAACTACTCATGGTCAGATGTAACAAAATAGGTGTCTGATGTAGAGGAATTAAAAACCATGAATGCATCAAAATGAGTTTTTTTGAGAGCATGGGTGGGATGGGGGAAAATCAAACTGGGCACAAGGAATACTGAAATCTGTTGTGTTTGCAATTATTTCCTGATTATTTATTATGATGTTTTATTAATCAAAAAGACATCTCTTATTGGACCACAAACTTCTCAAAGTTGGGGACCATCCTTTTCTTGAAAAGATGTCATGTTCTCTAGAAAAGTCCAGGAAGAACAGAGCTTTAATCTTGGGTCTGTTACATGGCTCATGAATGTGTTGTATCTGTTTGTTTGTGGCATGCTGAGAGTTGAATTAGGACCTTGAACTTTCCAGGCATGTGCTTTGCCATTCGGTTGCAAACCCAACCTGACTAGACCAACTGCCACTGGCCATGCCGGCGCCTACAGCCATATCTCTATGAATTTGAAATTAGAGCTGAGGTGTCCAGCAGTCATTGGCAGCCATCTCCTTCCCTGCATATCTGGAAGCTCTCTGCTCCTCACATGCCAGTTCTGGGCTCAGAAGGCACTTGCCGTGTTTGTGCTTGGATTCACCATGTTGTCTGAAGACATCAAATTGGTCCAGACAAGCTTATTGGCAATTCTGCCAGCTTGGTGCCATCCTTGTTCACAGTCAGCCTGTAGGAGACTTTTACACGCCAGCTGGACTTCACAGTCATTAGTTTCCCACTCATGAAACAATTTGTTGGACAAATGGAATATCAGATGTGAGCTCGGCATCAGGGTGACTGACACGAATTCCACTGCCGCAGTGCTAGCTGCTGCTGGCTGTAGGAAGAGACTTGTAACTCATCCAGGAAACCCAATGGCTGAGTGCAGATAAAGCATTTCTCCTGCTGTCTGTCCCAAGAGTGTAACATCTGCCACTGTCAAGTTCCTAAGGCTTTCTTAACAAATGAGTGTTCAGGTAATGATCCCTTACTTATCTGAATAGAGTACTCCCTACACGCATGCCCAAGCCAGAGCTTTCTTTTGACTTTCTCTTCACCTCTTCTCAGTGGTCTTTCCAGTTAGATTAGTCAGGTCCCATTTCAAATTTCCTGTTCCAGGTTGTTTCAAAAGCTCCCACTTTTCTCCCATTCTTCCTACTGAGAAGGATCATGACTAACACAACTTCCACTGAGAACTAATTATGAAGATGGCAGTGAAATGACTATATCGGTAGTCTCATTAATCCAGCCACTGGGTACAAACCCTGGTGGAGATGAGTCAAGGCTCTAATGTTGCAGGGGATGGGTCCACTGGAGCACCAGAGGGACCGGAGGGACTGCTGGGTCCATCTGGCTTTAAAAGCCTATGCTCAGTTCTGAGGGGGAAGAATGGAAGGAAGGAGCCGGCTGCTGGCAGTTGGAAAGAATAGTAGACTGTAGAATAAACATCCAACTGAGGGTGGAGCTGATGGGCTGGGTGTGACAAAACTCAGCATCACAAGAGAAGGAACAAAAAGCTAGCTCAGACAAGATTTGAAATCTGCAAAATAACTCCGTATGATATTTATATTGCCACACTCAAGTACTCAAATTGCTAAATATGCACATTCAGAGTAGGAAAAAAGATGGTTCAGGCTGGGTCTGAACTATTGCAATGTTGAACTGTAATCAAGGAGGAGACATATGGAGAGAAGCGTTGCTATTCAATAGACATAGCCAAGTTCTTAGAGTGGAAAGAAATGGTCTGGTAGAGAGCCTTCTGAAGGCTACCTGCACTGTAGCTGGTTTTAGGGACCTTGAGTAATTCTCACTGACCTCTTCTGTACTTCTCTGCCTAGAATAGAGGCTTATCTCTACTGTTTCTGGAGGGATCCTGCAAAAATCCATTATTTTCTGTGAATGAATGTATACTTGATCATGTTGGGAATTCTCCCAATGAGGGATTCCTTTGAGTAGACAATGTGTAAGTTATTAATATGGTAGATCTATAGAAGATCTTTTGGGATAGCCATGGTTGAACTTTGTAAGTGTGGTTGAGACAGACATAGAGTTATAAGCAAAGTTAGAAGTGGCCTCTCTGAAGACTCTGAAGGACCAGGGCACACAGTCTCTTAGCCATCACTCCAGTCCATTCACGCCAACAGCCATGTTTTATCTGCCCACATTTCTTTCTCCTTTCTTTATCCACACTCTGCTGTTGCTGTCTGCACAAACATCCCTCATCTTCTATCCTTTTCTTTTTTCCTTCAGTGAGTATATTTCTTGGACTATGTCTGTGCCTGTTTCTCTCCTTTGCATTTCTCTAATGATGCCTGTGAGCTGGGGTCAACAGGAAATATCTCTGTTCAAAGAGCTGCTCACGTTCTTATTAATGCTTCTTTCACGTCTTTCTGAAAGAACAAATTTTGTCCTGAGTGGAGTATGGCAAAAGAGAGATTCTGCTTTTCTTGGGAAGCTCAACTACTCCAACTTCTACAAGATGTCAGAGAGAGAGATAGAGAGAGAGACCATAGCTGATCGTGCTGAGGCACAGCTATGAGAGTTCCTTTCAGGGAAGCAGATCCGAAAATGGAGTCATTGGGTGAGCAATCTGACTTTGCAGCTCAAATATGATTCTATTTTGGAAAGCTAGCGAGCAGCAGTTCAGGAGAGAGAGAGAGAGAGAGAGAGAGAGAGAGAGAGAGAGAGAGAGAGAGAGAGAGAGAGAAATCCTCATTTCATACAGTCCTATTTTTTTTAACTGTAGCATGTCTTTGCCAATGGTATCAAAAAGAAAAATAAACGTCAGGGAAAAATAGCTTGACTTTTCCCAAAAGGTCTCTCTGTCACTTTCCGAGGCTGAGCTCCCTCTGCTGGATTGGGGAATGAGCCCTGGGTTTGCTTAAGCTGGTGAAACTATCAGAGCTCCCACATGGACAGAGGTGTGGGCCAAGATGCTAAAGAATGAAATAGAGGTGTTTCGGTGCAGCTTTCCTGAGGGCCAGTCAAGGTATTGAGAAGAGCTGGTCCTTCTCCGCAGACTCAGGGCTCAGAAGCGTCAGAAGCTGGCTTACAGGGTGTGAGTCTCTGGGTAGGCTGTGTGTGTGTGTGGTGTGTGTATGTGTGTGTGTGTGTGTAAGGGGTGGGGCTGGGTGCATGTATGCATGCATGTGTGTACATGTGTGTGGAGGCTGAAGGACAGCCTTAGTTGTCTTTTGGCAGCTGTCCTCCTTGGAGTTTTTTTGAGACAGGGTTTCTCACTGGTCCACGTCTCACCAAGCCCAAAGGATCCACCTATCTTTACCTCACCAGTGCTAGGATTATGAGTGTGTGTTGCTATGTGTTTTGTTTTTATTTTATTTTTTATTCAATATTTTACTTATTTACATTTCAGATGCCATCCCCCTTCCCCATCCCCCCCCCCACTCATTAATCCCTTATCCTGTCTTTTGCCTTTATACTGTTTAAATTGCATGCAAGTATTAAAGGTCAGTTCTAGGTTGAAGAACTAGCAATACAATAGATGCAAATAGTCTAGGAACAAGGAAGACTGAGATAATCAAAGAACATGCGCAACAATAAACAGAGTCCCATGATCACTCCTGTGATCACTATTTCTAAGAGCTTATCAGGATGATTAAAGTATCTGAGCCTACTTCCCTGGCCTAGCCCAAAGTCATTTTCATGCCTGAAGCCTATTTTTTTGTTGTTGTTCTAGCTTAAGATTTAGATTTTTGCCTATAATTACTTCTTTGTTCTAGCCTAAGATTTAGATTCCTGCCTGAAATTTCTTCTTTGTTTTAGCCTAGGATTTAGATTTCTGCCTGAAATTACTTCTTTGTTCCAGCACATTGTCAGATTCCTGCCTGCAGTCCATTTCCTTGTCCTTGGCCTATGCCAGATTCCTGCCAGGCAGCCCCAAAAGCTTTCCACATCTCTCCTTTTTCATTCCATAAACCAGACTGAGCCTGTCTTAGGTCGTTCTGACATGAAAGCCTTCCTTACCAGTCGTGGAATATGCATTATCATAAGCAATTCACTTCTGTTGGTAAGGCTCTGTGCAGAATCTTACCCATCCTTGGCTTGGCAGCCTGTTAAATTAATAACTCTGTCGGGGGGGGGGGGTGTCCATTATCGGTTTCAAGTCATGTACTTTGGCTGCCAGTCTGTTGATGTAGTTAGAGACAAGCTTTAACATGATGGTCAGGATTAAAATTATTCTCAGTATAAGAAGGGCTAGCCTAATCAAGCCAGACTGCTTTCCATAGTGGTTGTACCAGCTTACAATCCCACCAACAATGGAGGAGTGTTCCTTTTTCTCCACATCCTCCCCAACATCTGCTGTCACCTGAATTTTTGATCTTGGACATTCTGAATGATGTGAGGTGGAATCTCAGGGTTGTTTTGATTGGCATTTCCATGATGACTAAAGATGTTGAACACTTCTTTAGGTGCTTTTTGGCCATTTGAGTTTCCTCAGTTGAGAATTCTTTGTTTAGCTTTGTACCCCATTTTTAATAGAGTTATTTGATTGTCTAGAGTCTTCAGTTCTTTGTATACCTTGGATATTAGCCTTCTATCAGATGTAGGATTGGTAAAGAGCTTTTCCCAATCTGTTGGTTGCCACTTTGTCCTATTGACAGTGTCCTCTGCTTTACAGAAGCTTTGCAGTTTTATGAGGTCCCATTTGTCAATTCTTGATCTCAGAGCATAAGCCATTGGTGTTCTGTTCAGGAACTTTCCCCCTGTGCCCATGTGTTCAAGGCTTTTTCCATTTTCTCTTCTATTAGTTTCAGTGTATCTGGTTTTATGTGAAGGTCCTTGATCCACTTGGACTTGAGCTTTGTACAAGGAGATAAGTGTGGATCAATTTGCATTCTTCTATATGCTGACCTCCAGTTGAACCAACATCATTTGTTAAAAATGCTGTCTTTTCCCCCACGGGATTGTTTTAGCTCCTTAGTCAAAGATCAAGTGACCATAGGTATGGGGGTTCATTTCTGGCTCTTCTATTCTATTCCATTGATCCTCCTGCCTGTCTTTTTACCAATACCATGCAGTTTTGTTTTTTTAACACTATTGCTTTGTAGTACAACTTGAAGTCAGGGATGGTGATTCCCCCAGAAGTTCTTTTATTGTTGAGAATAGTTTTCTCTATCCTGGGTTTTTTTGTTATTCCAAATGAATTTGAGAATTGCTCTTTCTGTCTCTATGAAGAATTGAGTGGGAATTTTGGTGGGGCAACCTGTAGATTGCTCTCAGCAAGATAGCCATTTTGACTATATTAATCCTTCCAATCCAAGAGCATGGGAGATCTTTCCATCTTCTGAGATCTTCTTCAATTTCTTTCTTCAGGGACTTGAAGTTCTTGTCAAACAGATCTTTTACTTGCTTGGTTAGATTCACACCAAGGTATTTTTTGTGACTATTGTGAAGGGTAATGTTTCCCTAATTTCTTTCTCAGCCTGTTCATCTTTCGAGTAGAGGAAGGCTACTGATTTGTTTGGGTTAATTTTATACCCAGCCACTTTGCCAAAGTTGTTTATCAGGTTTAGGAGTTCTCTGGTAGAAGTTTTGGGGTCACTTAAGTATACTATCATATCATCTGCAAATAGTGAAATTTTGACTTCTTCCTTTCCAATTTGTATCCCTTTGACCTTCTTTTGTTGCCTAATTGCTCTGGCTAGGACTTCCAGTACTATATTGAATAGGTCGGTAGAGAGTGGGCAGCCTTTTTCTTTTTCTTTTTTTTTTTTTTTTTTTTTTTTTTTTTTTTTTGGTTTTTCGAGACAGGGTTTCTCTGTGTAGCCCTGGCTGTCCTGGAACTAACGCTGTAGACCAGGCTGGCCTTGAATTCAGAAATCTGCCTGTCTGTGCCTCCCAAGTGCTGGGATTAAAGGCGTGCACCACCACCGCCCGGCAAGAGTGGGCAGCCTTGTCTAGTCCCTGATTTTAGTGGGATTGCTTCAAGTTTCTCTCCATTTAGTTTGATGTTGGCTACTGGTTTGCTGTATATTGCTTTTACTATGTTTAGGTATGGACCTTGAATTCCTGATCTTCCCAAGACTTTTAACATGAAGGGATGTTGAATTTTGTCAAATACTATCAGCATCTAGTGATATGATCATATAGTTTTTTTTCCTTTGAGTTTGTTTATATAGTGGATTACATCGATGGATTTCCGTATATTGAACCATCCCTGTATTCCTGGGATAAAGCCTACTTGATCATGATAGATAATTGTTTTGATGTGTTCTTGGATTCAGTTTATGAGAATTTTATTGAGTAGTTTTGCATTGATATTCTTAAGGGAGATTGGTCTGAAGTTCTCTTTCTTTGTTGGATCTTTGTGTGGTTTAGGTATGAGCATAATTGTGGCTTCATAGAATGAATTGGGTAGTGTTCCTTCTGTTTCTATTTTATGAAACAGTTTATAGAGAATTGGTATTAAGCCTTCTTTGAAGGGCTGATAGAACTCTGCACTAAAAACATCTGGTCCTGGATTTTTTTTTATTTTTTTTTTATTTATTTTTTTTTTGTGGTGAGAATTTTAATGACTGCTTCTATTTCTTTCGGGACTGTTTCGATGGTTTATCTGGGCCTGATTTAATTTTGGTATCTGGTATTTGTCTAGAAAATTGTCTATTTCATCCAGATTTTCCAATTTTGTTGAGTACAGGCTTTTGTAGTAGGATCTGATGATTTTTTGAATTTCCTCGGTTTCTGTTGTTATGTCACCCTTTTCAGTTCTGATTTTATTAATTTGGATACTGTCTCTCTGCCCTCTGGTTAGTCTGGCTAAGGGTTTATCTATCTTGTTGATTTTCTCGAAGAACCAACTCTTGGCTTTATTGATTCTTTGTATGGTTCTTTTTGTTTCTACTTGGTTGATTTCAGCCTTGAGTTGGATTATTTCCTGCTGTCTACTCCTCTTTGGTGTGTTTGCTTCTTTTTGTTCTAGAGCTTTCAGGTGTGTTGTCAAGCTGCTAGTGTATGTGCTCCAGTTTCTTTTTGTAAGCACTTAGAGGTATGAGTTTTCCTCTTAGCACTGCTTCCATTGTGTCTCATCAAGTTTTGGTATGATGTGTCTTCATTTTCATTAAATTCTAAAAAATCTTTAATTTTTTTCTTTATTTATTTTCTGACCACATTATCATTAAGTAGAGTGTTGTTCAGTTTCCATGTGAATGTGGGCTTTCCATTGCTTTTGTCATTATTGAAGACCAGCCTTAGTCCATGGTAATCTGATAGGATGAATGGGATTAATTCAGTTTTCTTGTATCTGTTGAGGCCTGTTTTGTGACCAATTATATGGTCTATTTTGGAAAAGGTACCATGAGGTGCTGAGAAAAAGGTATATTCTTTTGTTTTAGGATGAAATGTTCTATAGATATCTGTTAAATCTATTTGGTTCATAACTTCTGTTAGTTTCACTGTATCTCTGTTTAGTTTCTGTTTCCATGATCTGTTCATTGCTGAGAGTGGGGTGTTAAAGTCTCCCACTATTATTGTGTGAGGTGCAATGTGTGCTTTGAGCTTTAGTAAGGTTTCTTTTATAAAAGTGGGTGCTCTTGCATTTGGTGCATAGATGTTCAGTATTGAGAGTTCATGTTGGTTGACTTTTCCTTTGACGAGTATGAAATGTCCTTCCTTATCCTTTTTGATAGCTTTAAGTTGAAAGTCAATTTTATTCGATACTAGAATGGCTACTCCAGTTTGTTTCTTAGGACCATTTGCTTGAAAAATTATTTTCCAGCCTTTTACTCTAAGGTACTGTCTGTCCTTGCCACTGAGGTGGGTTTCCTGTATGCAGCAAAATTCTGGGTCCTGTTTACATATCCAGTCCGTTAGTCTATGTCTTTTTAATGGGGAATTGAGTCTGTTAATGTTAAGAGATATTAAGGAAAGGAGATTGTTGCTTCTTGTTATTTTTGTTATTAGTGGTGGCATTGTTTGTGTGGCTATCTTCTTTTGGATTTGTTGGAAGAAGATTACTTTCTTGCTCTTTCTATGGTATAATTTTCCTCCTTGTATTGGAGCTTTCCCTCTATTATCCTTTGTGGTGCTGGGTTTGTGGGAAAATATTGTGTAAATTTGGTTTTGTCATAGAATATCTTGGTTTCTCCATCTGTGGTAATTGAGAGTTTTGCTATCTTTACTTCACCAGTGCTAGGATTACGAGTGTGTGTTGCTATGTTTCTTTTTTTTTTAACATGAGTTCTGGGGACTTGAACTTGGACCATGTAATAGCAAGTCAAACAGTTTATCAACTGAACCATCTCCCTAGCCTCCCTGGTTACATATTAACACCAGAGTTGTGTCTATAGTATGTTAACCTTTATTTTGATCCAACTGTATATGAAGTCTCTCTTTTTCCTTCTCTCACACACATATGTTTTCTATGCAGAGTGCAGACAGGTTCCCTTTGAAAATGGCCTCACACTCATCTCATGTGCACTTGGTTTGACCCCTTATATTCCTTGCTGTCCCTTGTCTGCCAGGTTGTACTCTAAGGATCCTGACCCACAGTTCTGCTGTCCCTGAGCATTCCTGCTATCCTGCCTGAGTTCAAAGACAGCCTGGGCTGCATCATGATACCCTGATCTTAAAATAAAAATTCTTTTCTTTTTGGTCTGAATATCATATTTTTTTTAAACTTATGAACTATTCAAACAAGATAAAAAATACAGAATAGCCAGGCTGTGGTGGCGCACGCCTTTAATCCCAGCACTTGGAAGGCAGAGGCAGATGGATTTCTGAGTTCGAGGCCAGCCTGGTCTACAGAGTGAGTTCCAGGACAGCCTGGGCTATACAGAGAAACCCTGTCTCAAAAAACAAAAAACAACAACAACAAAAAAATACAGAATAGTAAAAACGGAGACTTAAGATATATTTGTGATTCATCTTTAATGTGATCATCAGCGAGTTGGGTATGAAGGTTGCAGAGAGATGGGGTTGTGATGAAGAATGTTCTGGAATGAAGAAGCATAGGCTCCTATACGGCAATGTGTGAGACTACAGTGTTTTTGGCATCTGCACTGGAGAATATGGTGAGATTGGTTATGAGAAAGAAGCAAAGAAAGAAATAAAGAGCCTTTTAAGGTCACATCTTTGCATCAAGGCTCAAAATAGGGTTTCAAGACCAGCTGTATCAACATCACATCAGAGATGCTGGCTGTGGGCATTGAGGTGACTCAGTCAATGAAGGGGCTCACTGTCATGTCTGATGACTGGAGTTTGGAGCCTAGGACACAAATGTGGCAAGAGAAAATCATTGTTCTCTGACCTTCATATGTCCACCATGGGGCTCATATCCATGTGTATACATACACATATGGAGAGGGATGGAGGAGCTAAAGAGGGCAAGCTGTCAGCGTCCACACAAAACTACTAAAGCAGAAGCTGAGGACAGTCCCAACATGTTTCTTTTTCCATCCAGTAGCCCTTCAGGTGTTAAAAGTGTGTTTAAAATTTGAAGAAAGTAGAAATCACCTGAAGCTCTGGCCCCATGGGATAACCATTTCATGCATCTCTTATATGTACAGATGGGATGATTGAGAATCTTCTAGATTTGTAAAGCACACCTCTGAGTGGATCTTCAGTGGCATCTTCAGAGATGATTAGATTGTGAGGGCTCTGATTAATAGATGAGTTGCACCTGTGATCAGTTTGTGATACAGTGGCCTTATTGGGAGGCAGTGGAAAGTGGAAGGTGGGACTTACATGGAAGAGGTATATCCTGGATGATTTATTTTGCCTGTGATCTTCTTGTGTTCCTTCTCTTTGCTTCCTGTCCACCATAGGTTGAACACCCTGCTCTTCCTAACCTTCTCCTATGTAATAAACTAAGCCTTTGAAATCCTTTACTTCTTGGAGTTGTTTACATAAGGGACTCTGTCACAGTGAAGAGAAATAGAGGTAACACAGCTGCTACTAGGACCAGAGATTGAAGTAAGGTCACAAATGGCTTCCTTGTGGGGGCTGTTAGCATTATAGATCTATGCCTAGCCCCTCCTCCAGTCCCTCCCTCCCAACCCCCCAATACCACATCTAACTTACCTCTCCTGGTCCCTTCCCTGCTGTTTCTATTGTTCCTGCTTAGAAAAAATGAACTTGCCTCATCCCCTTTGGCCAAAGAGAAACTTTATTTATTCAAAGAATACAGCAATGAAAGGAAGAATAATATAAGGAAAACCACCCGCAGACACATTACCAGCCTTCATCATCTCAATATTAAGCCACTCTTGGTTTAGCATTCTTTAAAAGAAACAACACATTGCAGATACGTCATCTAGGCCTCCTGTGTGCTCTTCGTGGATCTTTTCTGCTCCCCAATTCCCTCCCTCCCCAGAGTGGATCATGTTCATGCATTCAGACCTTATCAGTTCCATCCACATTTTAGTATTTTTTGTTGTTACATATGCTATGTTTCCATAAAAATTCTAAGACATTGCTTTTCCTCTCTCAAATGTTGGTATAAACAGTGTTCTGTTGTAAATGTCCTGCTCTAGCAGTCATCATTGTTTTGGGGATTTATGTAAAGCTGATGGATGCAGCTCTTGAGCTCTCATTTCTAAACACTATAGGGTGTTTCTGCGTTGGATTGTGGTACAATGTTCTCATCCATCCTCCTGCGGGTGTGCATTGGGCTACTTCTGTGGTGTGAGGAGGGAACATGAGTTTTGTTTTTATTTCATTACAACCGACATTCTGGCTCATGTCTTTTTGTGCACAAGTGCAAGAATTTTTGTGTCTATGTGTGCTTGTGTTCATGCACATATGTGTAGGTGCACACACACATGAATGTGGAGGTTATAGGACATTGGGTATTGTTCCTATATGTGTAGGTGCACATGCCCATGAATGTGGAGGTTACAGGACATTGGGTATTGCTTCTCAAGAGCCATCATCTTTTTTGTTGTTGTTGAGACAAAGTCTTTCATTCACATGGAATTTGCTGATTAGGCCAGTGAGCTCCAGGATTCATTCCGTCCATCTCTACCTCCCTGAGGCTGAAATTACATTCATATGCTACTAGGCCCAGCTTTTTATGTGAGTCCTTGTCTTAGTTAGGGTTTTACAGCTGCGAACAGACTCCATGACCAAGGCAAGTCTTATAAAGGACAACATTTCATTGGAGCTGGTTTAGAAATTCAGAGGTTCAGTCCAGTATCATCAAGGCAGTGTTCGAACATGGCAGCATCCAGGCAGGCATGGTGCAGGAGGAGCTGAGGAGGGACACTGTATTAGTTACTGCTGTAGCAGAATACCTGACATAACACATCAAGGGGAAGGGGATTTGTCTTGGCTTATGATTTCAGAGGATTTGCTCCATTGTGGTCATGTTGGCATGGTGGAATAGAGCAGTGTATGTCCCAGCAGGCTGGGGAGTAGAGATGGGGATGCTGACATCCCATTAGCTTCCTCCCTTCTCCACTCTTCTTCTGTTCAGCCCCTCAAGCCCATAGGATGGTGCTGTACTCAGTCAAGGTGAGTCTCTCTGGGGACATTGTCACAGACAAACCAGTAATGTGCCTTAGCCTTCTAGGTGATACAGTCACCCATCACCATAGGCTCTGACTGCCCTGGAATAAAAGAAGCTACATATTGGGAAATGTCCACAGGGACCAGGTGACCCTTAGGGTAGGAATCTCTTAGAGATGACAGTCTCCCTTGGCTACATGGAAATGATCCCACCAGTTGTCATTGTGCTTAGAAAGAGTCCCAGGGTATCAGAAGAGGACTCCAGAACAGCCAGAGAGACTCCCCCTCCCCAGAGTGTCAGCTATGTTGTTCTGGGCTGCTGACCTATAGAAATGAAGAGATAATATGTTTGTGGTTATTTTACAGTTAAGTATGTTAACTTGTTATTGATAGATTATTTCCCTGATACCAGTGAAATGAGCCAATTCAAGCCAGTTTAGATTATATTCAGGGCAGGTTTATTGGAAAGCTGCCTTTGGGTGGGCAAGTTCACTGGAGGAGGAAGAAGAAGAGGAGGAAGAAGAAGAAGAGGAGGAGAAGGAGGAGGAGGAGGAGGAGGAGGAGGAGGAGGAGGAGGAGGAGGAGGAGGAGGAGAAGGAGAAGGAGAAGGAGAAGGAGAAGGAGAAGGAGAAGGAGAAGGAGAAGGAGAAGGAGAAGGAGAAGGAGAAGGAGAAGGAGAAGGAGAAGGAGAAGCAGAGGACCAAAATGATGTCTGGATTATAAAGGGAGGAGCCTCTGAGAGGAGGATAGCAGGCAGCCCAGCCTGTGGGCTGGAAAGTTTAGGGTTGGGGGCAGGTTATGCCAGATAGGGACTGAGGGATGCTGGGAGAACCTGGAGGCCAGATCTGCTTTGGTATGTAAAATATGCACCTCAGTCTCTTGTCCTGGGTCCAAAACCAAACAACTATAAAGTCATAGACGGATAAATTTCTATTTTGCTTACAGCTTTAGCCTCATCTAGTTCTTTATTAAGACTCTCCCTGCCAGATAATTTCTGCGCCCTGACATTATCCATCCCTAGCAAACTAGAAAAGCCCTACTGGCTTAAACCTTCCCCAGACCACTTTGTTATATGTGAAGTCCTCTCCAATGCCTCACAGGGGCATGACCCCAATTCTCCCAGTGTGTTTGCTTCCTCTCTGTAACATGTGACAATTTTATATTGTTCAGCCACAGGTGTGTCCTAGTGGTCTCTGATTAGAGGACACTGATACCCAGTGTAGTGGTTTAAATATGTTTGGTTCAGGAAGTGGGACTATTTGGAGGTATAGCCTTGGAGTAGGTGTGTCACTGTGGACATGGGCTTTAAGACCCTTTTCCTAGCTGCTTGAAAGCCAGTCTTTTCTTGATTGCCTTGGGACAAAGATGTAGAACTCTCAGTTCCTGCTGTACTATGTTTACCTGGGTGTTGCCATGCTCCTGCCTTGATGACAATGGACTGAATCTCTGAACCTGTAAGCCAGCCCCAATTAAACATTGTTTTTTATAAGAGTTGTCTTGGTCATGGTATCTGTTCACAGCAGTAAAACCCAAACTAAGACACCCAGCGTATGGTTCAGGGCCTAGGACACAGTGTTGAGCTGACAGTCTGAGCTCTGAAGTGGGTTTGGGCATCCACTGGCCAGCTGACTCATTGGAGTCACTGACTTCCTAGGATCTTAGTGTTTTTATTTATCTGTGAGAGAGATGGTGAGACATAAGACCCAGACAGATGTACAGTAGGGTGGCAAGGACTCTGGAGTCAGGTAGTCCTTGACTTCATCCTCACTCTTATCTGACTATCTGTGGCTTGGGTTAACAGCTCTTCCCAAAGTTTGGTTTATCTGCCTTTAAATTGGAACCAGCAAATGAAGATTCAACAAAGTGTGAAATTTCTTGAGCTCCACAGACATTCTCTGTGTTGTAATGTATGATGTATTATTAATGCATGATGTAAATGCATGCAGTTTATAGCAATAAGAAGTATTTCAACTATATAGGGTGATGATGTTAATGAATGCTTGTCTTCATCACCTGAAGGGGATAACTTGGTGGCACCATGGTGTGACAGCTGATATGCCTCATTAGCACCTAGAATGCCATATGTATTTTTCTATCAGGACACTCTGATTGTGAATCCCAGCAATGTTTCCTGCCTCTCTTTCTTCTTCCACAAGATTTTGGCTAATGTTCTATGATGCAGACTTGTTACAATCTCTCCTGCTATGTGTGAAAATGATGGTTAGGTTTACATCCCTAGCTTCCCTCACAGGTACCTGTGGACTTTCACCAGGTTTGAATCTCCAGGAGAGTAAATGCATATAATTCATTAACCTCCACAGGGTGGCTTTCCCTGCAGAGGCCTCTTCTCTTCAGGCTTTGTAGGAATCCCCACAGAATAGAAGGAGCTCACTCTCATGTGCACAGAGAGGTGTCTCATCATGTGGAATCGTGGCTCACAGCACTGTAGCTTCCGGTTGAATTCTATTCATGCTGCTCTGAGCTCGGCCAGAGATGGCTGCTCCCTGCCCCATCTCATGCGTAGCTGATGCTGCTCTCATGCTTCAGTCTTATGAAAACCTTGTTTTGGGTGCAAAGGAAGGCTAGTGGAAGGGTCCCAGAGTGACTGCTGACCACTCTCTCATCATGCACCCATCTTAGGTTATCATAGACCCTCAGAGGAGATACAATTGATGCTAAGATGCCCAGGCTCAGGGGGCTTGGAGGACAAGCCACAACCTCTCACTCTACCCTTCAAACCTATACCCATTCTGGGTTCAGCTCATCTTTCTAAACTGTATTAGTAAAGCAACACCAGAGAAACATAAACAATATGGTACTTATTAGAATTAGCTCATGTGGTTATAGAAGCTAAGGAGAAGCAAGATTGAGACCCAGGAGAACCAACAGCAGTGGTTTTACCCTACTCTAAACCTGAGGAACTGAGGCCCAGGAGAGCCAGTGGTGCAGGACTTGGCAAAGGGCAAGAGAGGGCTAATGAGCAGGAAGAGGGGGAAGCAGACATGAGAAGAGGAGAGAGCATGAATTCTCCCCTGCACTAACTTTTGTTTCATTTAGGCCCTCAAGGGATTGCATGATATCCAACCACACTTGGAGAACAAAGTGCTTTATTCACTTCACCAATTGAAATGTTTCTGTCTCAGAAAACAATTGTGTCTAAGTACATTTGTGCTGCTGTAACAAAACCTAAGATAGGAGGAAGAGAAATTAATTTACTGTACCTTTGAAGGTTGTAAAGCTCAAAATCAAGGTGCTAGCAGGTTCAGCGTCTAGGGAGGGATATTCACTGTTTCCAATGTGGGTCATTCCTGTTCCATCCTACACAGTGGAAGACTGAGAGACAAAATAAAAAGCCAAACTAAGCCGGGCGGTGGTGGCGCACACCTTTAATCCCAGCACTTGGGAGGCAGAGGCAGGCAGATTTCTGAGTTCGAGGCCAGCCTGGTCTACGGAGTGAGTTCCAGGACAGCCAGGGCTACACAGAGAAACCCTGTCTCGAAAAATAAAAAACAAACAAAACAAAACAAAACAAAAACAAAACAAAACAACAAAAAAAAACAAACTAAATAACCAACCAAACAAACAACTAGCCAGCCAACCAATCAAAAACCAGCCAGTCAGCCAGCCAACCGGCCAGCCAACCAACCAGCCAGCCATCCCACCATCAAACTAGCTAGTTAGCCAACCACCCAGACAGCTAACTAAGCAGCAAACCAACCAACCAGCAGCCAGTCAGCCAGCCAACCAACCAGCCAATCAACCAGCCAACCAGCCAGTCAGCCAGCCAACCAGCTAGTCAGCCAGCCAGCCAGCCAGTCAGTCAGGCAACCAAACAAACAAAACAAAGCAAATTGCAGTTTCCTAAGAGGCCCTACCTCTCTCTCATCTTGGAGAACTGAATTTTGAAGGAACACATGAATTTAAACCACAGCAATTGTGGTGGTTTGAATATGCTTGGCTCAGGGAGTGGCACTACTTGGAGGTGTGGCCTTGTTGGAAAAAGTATGTCACTGTGGGTATGGGCTTTAAGACCCTTATCCTAGCTGCCTGAGGCCAGTATTCCACTAGTAGCCTTCAGATGAAGCTGTAGAACTCTCAGGTCCTCCTGTATCATGTCTGCTTAGATGCTGCCATGCTCCCACCTAGATGATAATAGACTGAACCTCTGAACTTGTAAGCCAGCCCCAATTACATGTTGTCCAAGACTTGTCAATGGTCATGGTGTCTGTTCACAGCAGTAAAAACCCTAACTTAAACAGCAATCTCCACAAACAAATGTTATAATAATTAACCAAATATCTGGGCATCTTGTGGCCCCATCAAACAAACATAAATTTAGCCTCCTAAACCTCTCCTCTTCTAGGCCCTGAGCCCCCCGCCCCCACTTACCTGAAGATTGCCTTCTGCCAAGTCTACCCTGATCCTCGACATATATTTGAATCTCAGTCAGAATGCTTGGTTTCATTCTCTGGGCACTCCTACACTGCAGGTATAATGCAAGGTGCTTTGGACAAGACAAGAGTGGGACAGACTGGATTGCTGCCATCAGGAGGCCTCCAGGGTGATGAGGACAGGAATAAGAGACCTAAGTACAGAATGTGCTCAGTACCAAGGAGATAGGCAGGTAAAGAAGGCTGCAGGGAATGAGAGTGGCCAGAGAGTGAGACCCTCTGGGGAAAATAGTTACGGCAGTGACAGGGACCATCCAGGCAGGGGAGGCAGCAGATCATATGAGGTACACGTGTGCATCTACCATGGTGCCACAAATCTGATGTCTCAAGTAACTGACATTACCTTCTCACAATTGAACATCCTAAATCCAAATATAGGCAAGTTGATCTTTGCTGAGAGAGCCCTTGGCTTCTGGGTGGTTGGCTGTCTTCAGCATTTATACCATATACATATTATGATCTAGTATACTTATTATGTTCTAATATGCATATTATGCTCTTATAATGATGATATAGCCATTTTGGATTGGGACTCACTCCCATAGCCTCATTGTAACATACTGAGCCTATATTTAAAACCTATCTCTAAGTATTGTTTATAACTAAGAAACTGGGGGTTAAGACTTCAACATATGGACTTGGAGGATGGGCGTTCAACTCCCAACAATCCTATAGGCCTCGCTCAGGAACTGTTTGGATTTCATTCTGTGTACAGCTGATCTGATAAAGCTGGGTTGTGCAGACCATGAAGACTGGGGTGATGCAACAGAGATCCACTGATGTTTATGACTTCAACTACACGGATGCTTATTCTCTTATGTTTTAGTTTGGGGTAGAGAAGTGTTTACCACATCATGGCCTCAAGGAGAATGTCTAAGTTATCAGTGCCACTCTCAAAAAGTCACCTGAGAGCTGTATGTCATTTATTCTCTATTCCCCTGGAAGAATCCATCCCCAGTTACCCAACCAAATATCTAGACATGAAAGGAGAAAGTTTTGGGGGGAGGCACTTACCTGGCAGAACCCCATGTTTTATTTTTTCATTAGACTAAAGAAAACATACTTTTGTTTTTCTATGACTTCTCTGTTAATATACTTAAATATTAACTTGCCTTAGTAGTCACCCATGACTGTATAATCTGTCCTATCCTTGGAGCTAAGGCTTAGGCTGAGATATGGGGAGATTTCTTGATGAGAGGGGGCTTGCCAGGAGAACGGAGCTCAGAATCCTGGCTCAGCTACTGAGGGCTGTAAGTTAATTGAACGGAAACAATGAGTTGGTCAATTGTCATTCGAGTCAGACCTTATGTTTGACACACTGTATCATCAAAGCCAAGGCATTCTGGGAAAGAATGATTATCCTCATTCATTATGCACAGATTCTCCAGACAGTTGAAAAATGCTAGATTACAGAGTTGCTGGGGCAGAACCTGGGAAAGATAAAGTTATAATTGAAAGCTACGTACGTGATATATTTTCAATGAGTTTGACTTTCTACTTCTTCCGGGAATGTTAAGAAATCTCAAGTAATTGTTTTTGGCCAGAGCTAAATTTAGCACCTTGGAGATGGATGGTTCTGTCATACGCTTGGTGAAATCATATTAATGATTTCCTGTTGTTTTGTTAAGTGCCACCACTGAGCGCCTACTGTGTGCATGTCACCGACAAAACTTTGTCTTCATTTTCATTCATCCTTGTAACACTCCTGGATATGGTTGCCAGGCTTAGGAAGAAGTCATAACATGCCCAGTTACATTTGAATTTCATACAAATAGTAGAAATTTAAAAATGTGTTCCAAATATTGCATTGTCTGGATGCAAATGTAAATCAAACGCCCTGCATTCTCCCTGATTATCCACTTGGGAAGAAGGTAGAACCATCCCCAGTTTTCAGAGGAAGGAAGGGAGATGGGGAGTTGGGTCCTGCTGCCAAGGGGAACATGTGTAGTCTGAAGCATTTCAAAGTTCCTGGTCTCATTCTTTAGAGGCTCCTGGCCAACACTGGCCAACACTGACCAGATCAGTGATGTTAACTAAGTGTCTTAGGCCTTTAGTTCCCTGTGGAAGATACCACAGGCAGGAGAAAGAAGGATGCCTAATGCCGTCTTTCATAGCACCCCTACTATGACTGACCAGCATCTGTGATGAAGGCAGGAATCCATTCATGATGGTGAAACTTTCCATCCTCAAACATGTCTCATTAGGCCCACCTCTCAATGTGGCTACAATGGCATTAAATCTCAACATGAGTTCAGGAGCAGACAGTCATGCAACCTGTGACGATTTCAAGTGATAACTGTTGAAGCTGCTCAAGGAATTCAATTTATCCTGCTAAGGAGTCTGGGCAAGACTGCAGAGGGTAGGCGTCATATGTGACAAATCTAAAAACAACCAACCAACCAACAAACAAGCACCAGACATCAAGAAAGAGAAAAGAAGAGCATTCTGGAATAGAGTGTAAAACACTGAGCCATATTGTGTGACTTGGGAGCTGCAGAGTCCCAGAGTCCCAATGTCACCTGGAGATGCATATTCAACTCTGGATCAGCACATGGTCCTAGAAGCCTAGGGTTGCACAGGTGTGGACACTTCACTGAAACTCCCGAGAAACAGCTCCAGGGGCCACTCAACTAGGTGAAGGATTTTTATGTTCCACTGACTTAAGTTAATATCTTATTTTAATCTAAACATGAATTTAGACTCTCTTAAGAAAAGATTAAACCTTCCAAGAATAAAGTAGAGGGATTTGGGGAAAGTATAATTTTGAATGACATTAGAGTCCTGTTGACAATTCAAATGGTGAAATAACATGAGAGTATTTTGTGTATAAATCTGGGACCAAAATAAAAAAAGAAGACAAATTTGTAGCCAAGGAAGCTGACTAGCTGGACATGTGAGCTGGTTAGCTCTCTCTGTCTCTGTCGCTGTCTGTCTCTGTCTTTCTGTCTGTCTCTCTGTGTCTCTGTGTGTGTCTCTCTCTCTGTGTCTCTGTGTCTCTCTCTGTCTCTCTGTCTCTCTGTCTCTCTCTGTCTCTCTCTCTCTCTCTCTCTCTCTCTCTCTCTCTCTCTCTCTCTCTCTGTGTGTGTGTGTATGTGTGTGTGTATGGTGTATGAGAGGTTAGAACCCAGGACTTCATGCATGCTAGAAAGTGCTCTATCTCATCCAGCCCTTGATTGACAGTCATTTGACTTCTTTCTGTCAGAGAGTTAGAAAATACATTATTCTTTTCTTTTAGATGAAATACTTAGCTGATAGTGCCAGGAAACAAGTGACTGATTCTTTCAGGTCAAAGACACCAGCCTGTGAGCTGTAGGAACTCACTGAGCAGAACTCCATAAGTGAGCATATTATTTCTGCTTTCTGACCTAAGCATCTAAAAGTTAACTTCATTGTAAGTAATCACACACTTATTTATAAAAATTAGGGAAACATAAAGAAATAGGGGGGAAAAAAGATCATGCCTATTCTTATTTCCAAACAAAATCCATTACTATTTTGCTCTAATATAAAAGGATTTATTTTCTGATGGTAATTCTAGTTTGGATGGACTAAAAATGCAAATAACCCCTAGCTTATTTAAGTGAATGTCACATTTCCCTCCAACAACAGACTTGAATAATGAGCTAGTTTAAATTACATTCAGCTTGAAAATTACCTGTTGAAAGTCTAGCCTGTGCATCATGCTGAGCTAGCGGGTGCTGTGGTTACAAAGATTAATAAGACACAGCCCTTGACCAAAAGGTTGTAAACCAGCGATGGGGTCTGTGTAGATCAAGATGAAAGCTTGACAGAGGTGTCACCCAAGACAGTAGCTGGTGGCAGCTGAAATGTGGGATGGAGCATGAAAGAAGGGTTTAAGAAGGTGGCATTTGAGCTGGGGCAGAAAGGCTGGTCAGCAGATGTTGGTAACAATATCAACGTCAAGAACTAACTTTCTTGCGACCCCTCCCTCAGCCCAAGTCCCTATGGTCATGTGACTTAGATCAGTCACTATGGCTTTTGTGTTTGCTCTCTTCTGGTTTTTAAAAATAGAGTCTGCTCCATGAATATGCATCGCAGATACCACCTGCTGTTTCTGGTTGGATTTGCTTGTTTTGAGCTTAATCAGTGATGGGCAGGAGGCTCTCCTTGTGTGCCCACACTTCCTGATACTGACCAGTATGCACACATGACTTTGACTTTATTCTGGGGGCAGTCCTTTTTATGTTGGAATAACCTCAACAAGAAGGTCTGGAGCTCAGGGCTGTCAGTATCTCTCTCCAAAAATGTACAACCAGGAAAGAGAGTAGTCCAGGGACAAGTGTCTCTAACAGGAATGTATCAGCAGACTAGACAGGCCAGGGTCTTGGTGGTTGGCAATTTTTTGCTGGGGTGACAGGACCAGCATAAGGAAGCTGAGAAGATTATTCATGAAGAGGCACACAATGGCACAGTGAAGACTGAGTGGACAAAGAGGTGGCCTGTATGGGCTGGGCTGGGCTGGGCTGGGCTGGGCTGGGGAGCCCTCTCTGAGGAGGGGTCAGCTAAGTTGGCAGTCAAAGGCTATGGGGCTGTGGGAAGCACTCTACAAGTGGATGGAAACATCTGCACAGATGCTCAGAGGCAGAAATGAACATGGTGCAGTGTGTGAGGAGAGGTCTTTAGGTCTTTAGTCAGCTGGGGAGGAGAGGCTATGAGCCTTGTTACTGCAGGTATACGTTAGAGGGCTTGGCTCAGGGGGAGGATTTAGCTCCTGATTTGCATTTTTCTAGTTCCCGGTGATTGCTGTCTCCAGTGATTGTAGGGGACTTCTTTAATCAGCAACAAATACTTGCCTTTTCTGATTGAACCCTTAATCTATCCGCTCAATCTGACATCCAATGCACTTTGGCTTCTGCAGCCTCAGAATTAAAGCCGACTTTGAAGTTGGATCACCGACGTCTGCTGCTGTATTGGTTTTTCCTTATCTCTTTTCTGCCCTCGTGTTGAGTGCTCATAGGAGCTTATCTATTGGGTCCACTGAGGCTCCAGACCCCAGGGCAGGGCCATACACTACGTTAAGATATGGAGGAAGAGCAGGTCAGCCTTTGAGCCCATGGACACGTTTGAAAGTGCCTATCTCTGTGCTGTCTCCAGCGGGGATGAAGCCGATGGCATTGTTCTTTGCAAACTAGCAGACAGCAGTGGTGAGCTTGGACCTCTGTGTTTGTTCTGAAGGTCTGGTTTAGATTGAGTTCACAGGATTTGGGGGAGGGAATATGAGGTTGGACACTTCATCACAAGGTCCAGCTGTCTGTCTGTCTCTCTCTCTCTCTTTCTCTCTCTCTCTCTCTCTCTCTCTCTCTCACACACACACACACACACACACACACACCTTTTTTGAGGGTCTCACACTGAGCTCAAAATACATGCAGATTTCACATGATGTGCTGTAAAAAGGCCAAAATGTGTTTTATTATATTTTATACACTCCTGAACATCCCTTGAAACTATCCTTTTACAAAGGATAAAGTAAATTTGCCTGCTTCCTGTCCTCTTTACTTGTCCCCTGGCCCCTAGCACCTAGCCCAGCCCCAGAGAAGAGCAGTTACTTTCTGATACTGTGAGCAGGAGCTCCAGTGGAGTGAGAAGGGGGAGGTTACCTCGGCTGGACCTCCCAGTTCCTCTCTAATAATGGGATTTTGGCCATGCTTCAACCTCAGGGGTCTTGGTTTCTTTATGTATAAATGGAAAAAAATAATAAAGGTAGTTTAACAATGCCCCAGGGGGTCTCTGTGAGAATCACATGGATTAGCATGTGTGAGGTAAATTGTTACTGCTATTTTCTTGCAGCCTGCTGAGTCCCCCTTCTCCTGTAGGTAAGGCTTGGGGGTTTCTTGTTTGGAAGGCATTGTGGGGGACCCTTGCGTTCTTCATCTGAGGGCCCTTACTAATGGTCACTGTTTGTCAGCTTTGCCCCACGTGAACCTGATATTCACATCTTCATAATTTGGGGGGGATACCCTACATTGGTCCTGTGCTGTCATAGCTAAAGGAGATGATTTTCTCTGTGTGACATGACATAGGTGATGTCCTGGAAAAAGAAAAAAAATACAAAGCCCCCCAAAACTAAGTTATGTTGAGTGTCTGGCTCCAGCTGCCATACATTTGACTTATGTAGCACATCCCATTGCTGGGGGGTGGGGGGCTTGAAGTCACTCTTGTCAGCCTAGAGTTGGTATTACCTTCATTCTATACTGGAGAACAAGGTCTTTTCTTGTCTTTTCTCGTAACCAGAGAGGGGTGCAGCTGGACCCTGCTCAGACGTGCTCCCACCTTTCCTACAGTGTCAATAGGGAAGCATTGATTAATGGTCCAGGCAGAGTGTTGTCCTGGGCCATGGAGCCAACTCTGAATGCTCTTTGGATGTTAGGGGAGTGAGGTAGGTGCACTGGTGAGATGATGCCCTCAGTCACAGCTTTAATTTGCTGTCTCTTCTTTGCTGTCCAAACCTCTCTGCCTGTAGCTCACTTCCTCTTCAGGCCTGTGAGGAAAACAGGTGAGGATGAATTAGGGGTCCCAGACGGACACTCGATAGGACAGACAGGTCACTCTCTGCCTCCCTCAGTCAAGTCTATTCACCCTTTGTCTGTATTTTGTCATCGTCCCTGAGGGCCTTGGCACCGCTGGAGGCCATTACTTTGTCACCTCTGATATAAAGAGAGAGAGGGGTACAGAGATCTTTCATTAAGTGTTGATGCCAAGGATCAGGTCAAACTGTACAGCTGGGACACTTGTCTCATAAGAAGAGGTTTGTGTTTGCTTGTGTTCTGAAGGAGCCTCAAGCTAACACGCTACACATTTTTAAATGGAAATGAGTCTTGGAACAAATCCTCTAATCCATCTTTCAAAGAAGCCCCATGGGTCCTTATTTCTAATGTGTTTTCAAAGAAGCTTTCCATGCAGGACGTAAACCTCACCTGGCCTCCCAAAGCTTTTCTGCTTTCTTGAGCCTTCTCAGTCCCTGGGGGAGGCGGGTAAGGAATGGGTCAGAGACTCGAGGGAAGCGGGAAGGCCAGCTGGGCAATGAAATGGGGGCATACAGGCTTAGGGAAGATTGGTACTGCCATGCCTAGAAGCCCTCAGAGAGGAATAAACTTAGTCTTGAATAGGGAACTTAGTTTGCATAGGCCACATTTCTCAAGCTGTGGGTCTTGACCCACTATAGGAAACCTCTATCTCCAAAAAATATTTACATTATGATTTAAAGCAGCAACACAACTACAGTTATGAAGTAGCAACAAAAATAACTTTATGGCTGGGGGGGTGGGTCACAGCATGAGGCACTATATTAAAGGGTCGAGGCATTAGGAGGTTGAGAACCAAGGGCATGAAGGAAGAGAAGTGAGGGCGGCCAGAACTGAAAGCTGAAGGTTAGAGGAAGGCGGGACAGGAGAGGAAGAGGAGGTTCTGAGACGATGAAGCAGAATGAAGGCTGTGTTAGGTCTGGTGAGTAGAATGGAGGGCAGGAGATGTTATACATCCTATGAGTTTCACTACCACAGAGAGGGTGGCTTAGGTTCAGGACACAGCCATTTGCTTTCTCCCTGTTATGGACTCCAGGAATCCAAGTTGGCCTACTATGATGATGCCTGCCAGTCTTTCTGGTGACATGCCCAAGACCTGTCCAGGCTAGCATAGTACTATCCTTGTTTTTCTGGTCTGGTCTTCTAGATCTGTGACAACGAACCCTGTTCTTTGGGGGTAGGAAGGTTGGAAAGGGGAGAGCTGCTAGGCATACCCAGGTACCCAAAGAGTGCTCTTAAGTTCTACTCTGCACAATGGAAGTGTGGATAAGGAGCTAGGTTTTCTCCTAGCTCTAGACTACGGTTCCCTTCAAGACGAGTTCTCATAGAATTAGAGGCAAAATCTGCTAGCTATCCCATTCAGCCCAGAGTCTCTTTCCCTTTGCTAATAGAAAAATATCATTTGAGTGAACACAACTGAGGAGTGAGGAATTGAATTAGGGGTGATGGAGGGTGAAGTGGGGAAGAGACGGGACTGGGTTGGGAACTGTGTATTCTTTTCCATGGTGCCGAGTACTTTCTTCATTTTTCTATTCACCTAAACCATTAGCTGGAAGGCTGTCCTCGTTTTCTGCATGGGGAAAAATGAAATCTTCAACACCTGGGTCTGAGCTAGCTTGAAAAATCTGGCTGTGCCTCAAGCTGAGAGAATTTAGATTTGGAATGAAGGTTATCATGGTCAGTTATGTCTACATAAGGGGCAAATTTAGGAAAATTCTTGCTCTTAGCCACTCTGTGTAGACGTATTCTCTTCAGATGTTTTTTTTTGAAGGAGTGAGATGTTTAGTCTAAACCTTTAGTTGTTGTGAATCGTGGCTGAAGAGATGACTCAGCTGTTAAGAGTGCCTGCTGCTCTTCCAGAGGACCAGAGTTTGGTTCCCAGCGATTATGTTGAACAGCTCACAACTGCCTGTAACTCCAGATTCCTGGAATCCTATTCTCTTCTCAGGGAGCACCTCTATGTGCACATATGTTGGTGGTGGGGAGGGGAGGAAAATAAAATAAATTAAAAGAACAGGTCCTGAAAGCATCAACAGGAAAAGATAACAATGTTTGGAGAGAGGCAGCCACTGCCTTGGGCCCGGCCCTTAGATTTGTTATTCTTTCCAACGCATTTCCAGGAGTTGACATTACCTGTAGCTTTGGAGAGGTCTGGTGTGGTGGTTTGTCCTCACACGGAGGCCATTGTGTGAAGCTGCGAAAGTAAAGCCTGGATTGCCTTGGTGGCCCCAAGATGTTAGATGTTTGATGTTTGTCCCAGAGTCAAAGGATACCAGCCAAGGAGAACTGTTGACAGGAAGCAATACCAGCCCAAGTGAGAGAAGTGTGTTGCAGTCAACAAAGCTGAAAGGAGTTGAAGATCTGAAGAATGCTTTGGCATCAGAGATGGAGATGTGGAGTTTGGAGTTTGCACAGCTGGTTTTTGGTCTTACTTTGGTCCAGTGTTTCCTCACTGTGTTTCCTTTCCTCCCTTTTGGAAGAAAGGAATGTATATCCTGTTTCTTCCCTTCCCTTCCCTCCCCTCCCCTCCCCTCCCTTCCGCTCCCTTCCTTTCCGTTCTCTTACCATATTGGAAATATGTTATCTGCCTTTTGATTTTGATCCTACAGGGGGTTACAGTTAAGTGATTGCCACGAGTCTCAGAAGAAATTTTGAACTCTGTACTTTTAAACGGTGTTGAGGCTGTTGAAGACTATGGGAACTTTAAAAGTTAGACTGAATGCACTTTTTCACTATAATACACTCACATTATGGGGGCCATGGAGTTGAATGTGGAAGTCTGAATATGAATGACCCCACAGGCTCACAGATTTGAATGCTTGGATACCAAGGAACAGCACTACTAGGAGGTGTGGCCTTGTCGAAGGAGGTATGCCACTAGACGTGGGCTTTGAGGTTTCAAATGCTCAAGGCCCAGTGTTTTTCTCTTCCTACTGCTTTTGGATTCAGATGTAGAGCTCTAAGACTACTTCTCCAGCACCATGTCTGCCTGTGTGCCACCATGCTTTCCACCATGATGAAAATGGACTGAACCTCTGAATCTGTAAGCCAGCCCCAACAGAATCCTTTGTAAGAGTTGCTGTGGTCACGGTGTCTCTATTGATTTATTTTCAGTTCCTTTGCCATTGTCCCTAGTTTTGGAGGGCAGGAATGGCACAAGTGCAGGGCAATATTTGACTTATTCTCTGGGTGAAGCTTTTTGTACAAATCAGTTTCCTTCTTTGGATTTCCTTGGAGGTTCTTCCCCAAAGAGGAATTACTAGGTCAAGTACAAACACTTACATAGCTCTTTGTAGCTTCTAGTATTTTGTCACATTCTCTTTTCTTCCTTCCCCTTTCTTCACCCAAAGATAGAAATCCTTGTCCTATAATGGGGCAGACTTGTTCCACCCTGGTAACTTATATCTTCATAGTTAGAAAAATGGCAGAAACCTAGATTCTTTCCTCCTTATGGGCTCTGTATCTCATTTAGATAATTTGGATCCCCAGTTCTTTTATCAAGTGAGGTCATAGTTACCCTTCCTATAATTACTGAATATCAGTTAAGTGAAACCTCAGTGGAAAGGCCAGAGGGATTTGCTCAGCAGTTAAGAGCATTTTCTGTTCTTGCAGAAGACCCGGGCTGAGGTTCCAGTTCCCACATCAATCAGCTGACAAGGGTCTGTAACTTCAGTTCTAAGGGATCATATGCCTCTTCTGGCCTCAGAAGATACTGCACGAATATGGTGCATATACAGACAAACAGGCACACACAATTCACATAAAAATAATTAAAAACATGAAAATGTGACACTATATAAGAGTACTCAGGACTCTACAAATGAAGAGAATATCAGTCTACCTGGGAACACAGTTATTATGATAAGGGATAGGAAACTAAAATCTACCATGCTTTGTGCATATCAGATTTGCCATGAACTTCACCTTATTTAATCCTCCCTTGTGCAAGCCTTAGTTCACCCTGAGGGACATAGGTCTTCCTCTGATACTGGAAGAACCTAAGGTTCAGAAGCAGAAGTCCATTTCCAAGTCACAGCTAGGGTCTGGCAGTCACCAATTTGTAACCCCATGTGGTTGGACTTCAGGTCTAGGCTATATTCCATTTCAGGTTCCTGGGATACCCTTTGATGGCTTCCAGTCACCAACAATCTAACCCAAATTCTTTATACTGGGGAGTCACAAGGAGTTGTATTAGTTTGTTAGGAACGCCACAGTAAAGTACCACAGCATGGGTGGCTTAGATAGCAAGCATTTGTTTTCTCCCTATTGTGGCCTATAAGGGGCCCAAGCTAAGGTGTTAGCAGGAGTGGCTCCCCTTTGAGTCCTTGGCTTGTGGGTGACCTTCATCTCCTATGTCCTTATATGGTTTCCTTTGCATGTCTTTCCTAGTCTCTTCTTAAGTTGAATCTGGTCCTATTAGATTAGTAGACATTTCCATGACATCATCTTACATTAGTTACCTCTCTAAAGACTCCATCTCTAATGAAAGTCCCATTTTGAGGTACTGGAGGATGTGACTTGAATACATGAGTGTGCAGGAGCTATAACTCAGCCCAGAACCATAGCTGAATAATTCCCTACTTTGTCAATCTCTGCCAATAAAATCCTGTGAATTGATTACATGAAATAAAGACTATGTATAATCACACATGACATTGGCTTTATGGTGGATTTGTAGATTTGAGGCATCTTGCCATTTTAAACCTCATTTAACATTGTGGTGAGGCAGAGGGGAGATGTGTCATAAAGCTTAGGGAGAAGTGAGGCCTGACAGCTTTAAATGACTCATTGATGGACAGATTATCTGGGGTGTCATTGTTGCTGTCCTTCCAGTAAGGACTAAATCCCAGTGTTTGCATGGAATGGCAAGAAATATTGACCCACTAGAACAATGCTGCCCTAATACTGCAATAGATTGTTGAATACAAAGAGATGATAACAGTTTTACATTTTACAAAATTTGAGTCTCTACGAGTCAACTCCAAATAGAGATGCTTTCCTTTGTGGTCTTTGTCTTTGTTTTTGCATAGCTCCATTAGCTTGAATTTTTTTTGTATTATGTGTTTCTGTTGTGGTTTTTTTTAACTTCTCATTTTGATATAATTTTAGGTTCATATGCAATTGTAAGTAAAACAAAGAAATACCATGGTCCATGTATAAAACTGTTCTACAACGCAACAACCAGGATATGGTTACAGATATAGTCAGGGCACAGGGCATTTCCATTTTTATTAGAATTTGTGTGTCTGTCTGTCTGTCTGTCTGTCTGTCTACACACACACACACACACACACACACACACACACACACACACACACACACACACACATGTGTTAGTGCTTGCATGTATGTATGGGTGCCATGCAGCTGCCTGGTACCCTCAGAGTCCAGAAGGGTTCCAAACTCAGATTTTCACACTTGTGTGGCAAGCACTTTACCTGCTAAGCCATCTCCTTAGCCAGTCTATAAAGATCTCTGTTTTAATAGCATATTAAGACAGGCTTGAGCTGGGCCGTGGTGGTGCACGCCTTTAATCCCAGCACTTGGGAGGCAGAGGCAGGCAGATTTCTGAGTTCGAGGCCAGCCTGGTCTACTGCGTGAGCTCCAGGACAGCCAGGGCTACACAGAGAAACCCTGTCTTGAAAAACAAACAACAACAAAAAAAGACAGGCTTGGTGGTGCATACCTTTAATCTTAGCACTCAGGATGAAGAGGCAAACAGATCCTGTGAGTTTGAGGCCAACCTGGTCTACAGAACGAGTTCTAGGACAGAAAGAACTTTGTAGAGGTACCCTATTTCAAAAAGAAAAAAAATTAAAATATATTTTATCAATTCTTTGAGAATGTCACATATCATGTAAAACTCTTTACATTTTTACATATATTTATTTATTTGTGTGTGCATGTGTGTATATGTGTGGGGCATGAGGAACTTAGAGGACAACTTGCAGAAGTCTGTCTTCTCCTCCCACCTTGTGATATTGAATGGCACTCAGGTTGTCAAGCCTCAACACACTGAGCTGTCTCACAACACACCCTCTGTGTCACCCTTTTGGAGCCAACCTGGTCCCCACTAGTCTACCTCCACTTCCATAATTTTATCATTTTAAGAACATTGTATAAATGGATCATGTATCATGAAACACTTTGAGTTTAGTTTTTTTTTTTCACAGAACACAATTCTCTAATAATAGTCATCCACAGTTACCAAACTTGCTATTTTCATTGCTGAACTACTTTGTACAGAGGTACCACAGCATATTTACCTGCTGAAAGATGTCTGAGATGTTTAAAGGTTTGTGCTATTACAAATACAGCAGTTATAAAGACTCCTATGCTGAGTTTTGCAGGAACGTCTGCTTTAATTTCCCTTAGATAAATGCTCAGGAGTGAAGCTGATGGGTGTTTAGTGCTTTTTATTTTTTTAAAAAATTTTATGTGCATTGATGTTTTGCCTGTATGTTTGTTTGAGGGTGTCAGATCTTGGAGTTATAGACAGTTGTGAGCTGCCACATGAGTGTTGGGAATTGAACTTGGGTCCTCTGGAAAAGCAGTCAGTGCTCCTAACCGCCGATCCATCTCTCCAGCCCAAGTATTTAGTGCTTTAAGAAACTGCCAAATCACCTTCTAGAGTAGCTGTGTGGGTCTCTACTCACAACAGCAGTGTCCACGTGATCCAGCTCCTGTGCACTGCAGCCAGCATGTAGTGTGCTGGTTTGGTTTTTATGGCTGAGATAAACACTTGAGAGAAATGACGTATTTGGGTTCCTAGTTTCAGTCTAAGGTCGTCTGGATACATTGCTGTGGCTCTGAGTTGCAACCATCATGGCAATGGGAGCGTGTGGCAGGTTCAACTCGTGGCAACTAGGAGGACACAGAAGGGTGGGGAAGAGGGAAGAGAACAGGGAATGGGAGACACACCCACCTATCACCTCCCAAAATAGCACCACTGGATGGGGGCCAAACCTTCAACACACACAAAAAAGTGTGGCTGACATTTTGTGTTCAAATCATCAAGCTTATTGTAACTATTTTAAATATGTGTATGGTATTTGCCTGCATGTAAGTCTATGCACCACATGTCTGCGGAGGTCAGACGAGTCTGTCAGATCCCCTAGATATGGAGTTACAGACAGTTGTGAGCTGTCATGTGGGTGCTGGGAGCCAAAGCCCGGTATCAAGTGCTTTTATTCACTGAATCATCTCTCCAGCCCTATAACATTGAAAAATTTTAGTCATTTTAATAATTATGCAATGATAATCTCATTGTGATTTTATTTAGCATTTCCCTAGTAGCTTATAATTTTGATTATTTTTTTCAGTTTCTATATATGGCAAATGCATGTATATGACATGTATGTTTATAAAAATGTACACATGAATAATATGTATGTATATGAATATGCACATTAATGTATATAAATACCACATAAACATGTACACATGTTTATGTGTACATGTTTATATATATGTGTGTGTGCACATATGTATATGTGTGCAAATATTTACATATGTATATATACATGTATATATGAACATACATAGGTATATATGTATATGAAATATCTTTTTCCTATGAATTATTGGATCATTTGTGTATAGTGTACTTTTGAGTTTTGTATTACTTATATGTTTCAGATTAGTCCCTTGACAGTTGTTTGCTTACAGACATTTTTTTCCGCCATCTATTTATCCTTTCAATTGAACCTTTTTTTTTTTTCCTGGAACTCACTGACACAGTGAGACCAGGCTGGACTCGAACTCAGAAACCTGACTGCGTCTGCCTCTCCAGGGCTGGCATTAAAGGCATTCGCCACCACACACTCACTCAATTGAATCTTTGACAAAGGAACTATTTTTAACTTCAGTCACATACAACTTATGATTTTTTTCTTTTGTGAGTTCTGGTGTCATCTAAGACCTCATTGTCTGGAGCCTGAACATTCTCTCAGGTTTTTGAAGGGTTTTATACTTTCTGCCACACACTGAAGTTGGTGGTCCATTGGGAATTTTATATTTTTGTATTGTAAGCTATGAGGCAGAGGCAGAGGCCAGGGCTCAGTTATTAAATCTGGGGATATCAATACCTGCAGCCCCATATGCTGAGGATGCTGTCCACGCCATCATGAGTGAGATTCCACTCACAGTTTTGTTAAAAATCAAATGTGCACATTTATGTGAGTTTGCTTCTGGTTTCTGGTCAGCTGGTTGCGTTTGAATTTTGAGCCAGGCTGGCCTTACTGTACAGCCATTGTCCAGCTTCAGCCCCGCCCCATTACTGCAGCGTGATCCACCGGGCCGGGCTGGCTTCTGAGTTAGTTATGCTGTGTGTCCACTCATTCATGTGTCTACCCCTTCACCAAGTACTGCACAGTATTGATTGGTAACTACAGAACAGTCTGACCTCTTCCCAGTTTACTCTCGTTTTCCAAAATGGCTTCACCCACTGCTGTTCCTTTGTTTTTTCATGTGGATTTTATAACACTGTTAGTGTCTGTGAGAGGGCTTTCTGGAATTTTTGTGGCAATTACATCAGTTTGGGGAGAACTGAAATTTTATTGCTGTCCTTGGTGCAGGAAGACAGTGTGCATCTCATTTTGTTTGTATCATCTGTTCTCTTCTCAGCATTCTGGAAACTTTAGTATACCATTTTATATATTTTATTGGATTATATATAATCTTTCATCTTTTAAAGATTTATTCTTATGTCTCTGTGTGTGTGTGTTTGTGTGTGTGTGTGTGTGTGTGTGTGTGTGTGTGTATTTGCATGAGTCTATGCCACTTAACTACTGGGAGCTAAACTCAAGAACTCTAAAAGTGCAGCAAGCACTCTTGACCACTGAGCCATCTCTCCAGCCCAGCATCTCACTTTTGAGTGACTGTAAATAGCGCTGCATCGTTAATCTTAATGTGTGCATTTCCATTGGGTAAAGGTGTAATCTATCTGTATATGTTTATGGTGTGACCTATGACCTGACCAAACTCACTTATTGCTTCTCCATTTCTTTCTTTAAACATATCCTTTGTGGTCTACAGTGTAGACAGTCATGTCATCTGGTCTCTCCTCTTCTTTCTCATCTGTGTGACTTATTTCCTTTTCTTACCTCAATGCACTGGCAAGAGTTTCTAGAACCATTCAGAATAAGAGTGGAGGCGGAGGGCACTGTGGATCCAGGAACCTTCCCAGGATCCTGGGGTAGTAACATTGGCCATTAAGTTTAAAGGAATGTTTTTATCCTTGATTATGATGTTTGCTGGGGGGTGGGGAGGGGAACGGTGTTCTCTTCTGTAGATCTTTATGTAATTAAGGAAACTCCCCCATTCCTGTTTTTCTGAGTACTTCTAAAGTTGTAGGTCGGTACTGCACTTTACCAAATGCCTTTTCTAAATGAACTTGACCTCATAGATTTTCTTCATCAGTTTCTTAATTTAGATGACTTATATTGACTTAGTTTTGACCACTGAGCCAGCCTCATATTAGCTCTGAAATAAAACCCTGAAATAGTTCTGAAATAAACTACAATGTCACAGTATCCAATTTTCTTTTATATTGATAAATTCTGTTTCTTCTTCTCTTTTTTTCTTTTTCCTTCATTCCATTTTATTTTTGGGGGTGGTGTGGGGAAGTCCTGCTGGGTAGTTCAGGCTAGCCTTGAGCTAACTACATAGCCTCTGCTAATCTCAAACACATGTCTTAGTTTTCCAAGTGCTGGAAAACTAAGCTCCATGGTGAAATAGTAGAAATTCCTCTTTTGTACTATATTAATTAGAAAAAAAAAACAAAAAACAACATAAAAACTAAATTTTCGCCAGGCAGTGGCGGCGCACAACTTTAAGCCCAGCACTTGGGAGGCAAAGGCAGGCAGATTTCTGAGTTTGAGGCCAGCCTGGTCTACAGAGTGAGTTCCAGGACAGCCAGGGCTACAGAGAGAAACCCTGTCTCCAAAAACAAACAAATAAATAAATAAATAAATTTTTTATTTATTGGAAGGATTTGTAGAAAATTGGTAAATTTATAAGACATGCTTTAGACATTTTTTTCTCTACAAAAACATTTGGGCCTGGAGACTTCTTTGTTAGAACGTTTTAAGTCTATGGAGTCATTTTCCATTAGTGGTTCTAGAGCTATTCAAATACCTGCTTTACATGGAACCAATTGTGGTAATTTTCTATTATCTCCTAATAATACCACCTTCTAGACCAAACCTTCGATTCCAGTGGGCCCTTGTGGGATGCTCAAATTCAGTAATTAAATGATGTCCAACCACAATACTCTCTGTCTCCTGACTTACTTCTTCTCTCCTCCCAAGGGAGGTGATCCACACCCTTTCTCTCTCTACGTCTGTGTGACTTTGGGGAAAGGTGCAGTCCTTTAGGAGGCAGACAAGTTTGGGTTCTAATCTAGATTTCATGTTTTATTATGACTTCAAGTCATGTGACCTCTTAGAAATCCATGTGACCTATCCATAAATGAAGACAATAACACTTGACCCTCAGGACATTTTGTGGGGTGAATAACATCGATATATGCTTCTACTTATTCATGTTCCAGCTTTTGCAGTAGGTAATTTGCCCATCACTTGGGAGATTTCTCTAAGGCTTTTAAAATCCATTCCTCATTCATTTCCCGACTCCTACCTCTACTTGTTCCCCAAACACCCAGGAGAGAAGATGCTCCTTCAACCCCCCAGAGAAGTCTGAGCATTCACAGATAAGGCTGAGACTTCCTGCATGCTCCCAGAGGAGACAGAGGACAACAGGCTCCACACACAATGTGCCTGTCAGAATGCTATATTGTGAAACAAAATCTCTCCCTGCCAGGGAGAGGACAATGTCTCCTTGACTCTCTAAGAGTTCCCTTCCTATTCTGAGCCCCGCCTTCCAGGATATCAACACTTTTACAGCAGAACAGAAATCAAGAAAAGGTCTGATTTGCCCAGCCCAGTGAGAACTAGGTGCAATGTCATGGGATAAGAAATAGTTTTCGTTTTATTTTTATTGTCATAGTGCTTGTAAGATCAATTCTTTGAATCCAAGACTGTCTGTGGCGTTTAAAGTTGTTTGACCTTGAGCAGAGCTCTGGTTGAGACAGGCTTCAGATGTAAAAATCTATGCGCTCCCATTCTCCAGGGTAATTCACACCCACAGATGGATCAATACTCCCTCGTGTCAGCCATAGCGACGTTTATGTGGGAGACATGGCCTCTCTTTATTCTTGAGGCCTCCTGGTCCCACTGTGTCCTTGGCCGGTTGAGGCAGATGAGGCTATGCACCCTATAAATAATCATCTTTTTAATTTTTAACATTTTTATGTGTTTATTTCTTCACATGGGCTCTTACTATATAGCCCTGCCTGGCCTAGAATGCAATATGAAGAACAGGCTAGCCTTCAACTCACCTGCCTCTACCTCCCAAGTGTTGGATTAAAGGTATGCATCATTAACCCCAACTGGATAATCATCTTTTCCTGCTGAAGGCAGGAGGCTGGGTAAGTGTCCTGTGTCTGCTACAGTGAAATATTGCAAACTTAATGTTCTAAAACCACTCAGTTTTAATACACACACACACACACACACACACACACACACACACACACACACAAACATACACACACATTTTTTTTTCCTGGAATTTAGAAATCTGAAATTAGCAGGGCTCCCCATCCTGTTCCACAGCCTAGGCTTTGATGAACCACGTCTGCCCCGACTTCTCCTCTGTGTCTGCCTTCCTCTTTCCGGTCTCACATTCCCCTCTGCCTCTGTCTTGCGAGGACACTTGCCCTTGGATTCAGAGCCCACTTGGATAACCTCCTCTCACATCTTAATCACATCTGCAAAGGTCTGTTCCTATATAAAGACAGTCACAGTTCCAGAGAGCTGATATAAATACGCCTGGGCAGGGACACTTTGTCCTAGCATGGAGGATGACAGCAGACACTGGATGGTGACTTGTGGATATTTCTCTTAGGCTTCATGGCTGGATGTTAGGTAGTTTCTGGGGAAATGCAGGGCTTTCTATGTGTTTTAACTCTGGTCACTGCTGTCGGCCTAGCAATCTCATTGATTCTAAGTATTTTCTAATGGGGGTGACTTCTAGCATTCAAATACGCAAAGAGAAACCCCCAGTTGTCATCCTGTACTGTCAGTCTCAAGCTTCATTTATCCAATGGTAAGCACCAAGGCAAGTGTTTTGTTGTTTTGCTTTTTTGTTTTTTTAAGGCTCACATCATTCAGTGACTCCCCAATCCTTTGAGATTTGAAGTTAGTTGAGGGTTCCCTCTACCTCCCACCTTTCCCTTATGCTGGTTCTAATTTTTAGCGTGGATGGACAGCATTTTCAAACCTAGACACACTTGAGAAGAAGGAGTCTCAGATGGGGAATTTGCTTTCATCAGATTGGCCTGTGGGCATACCTGTGGTACATTGTCTTTACTGCTAACTAATATAGGAAGTCCCAGACCACTGTGAGTGGTACCTTCCCTAGGCAGATGGGCCTGGGCTACATAAGAAAGGTAACTGGGTAAGCCAGAGCAAGCAAGGCAGTAAGTAGCATCCTTCAGTGGTCTGTTTCAGCTCCTGCCTCTGGGCTCCTTCCTTGAGTTTCTGCCTTGGCTTCTCTTGATGACAGACTGTAACCTATAAGCTGAAATAACACCGTCTCTCCCCAAGAGGGTTTTGGTTAGTGTTTATCACAGCAACAGGAAAAGAAAGTAGAACATAAATTGGTACCAGAGAGTGAGAGATTGTATGATAGGCATGATCGTTACTTCTGGGAAGACTTGTAGAAGGATTTTGGAACTTTGGGCTGGAAAATCTGCCGAGTGCTCAGAGCACAATGAGATGTTCTGTGATTTCTTAGAGATAACAACACCGAAAGCAATGCAGATAGTTGAGGCCTGGCTTGAAAGCTTCAGAGGGAAGCCAAGACTATTGGAACAGTGTGATTGTTTTTTTCTATTAAAAAGCTATGGAAGTATGGCCTTTTGTTCTGTACAGGGAGGGACAATGAATGTCAGTTAGCTGGGGCTGAAGAATCAGTTGTCGTTAATAAAAGACCAGCATCACTAAGCAAATCTTTGAGAATTATCTCCTCAGGGTCAGCAGACATACAGGGCCAAGACTGCATCTCGAGTTCACAGCTGAACTTAATATGTGAAGATCTCCCGTATGGTATTAGTTTTGAAGGCACAAAGGGAGGGCAGTAGAGGCTTGGCACTGTGTGGAAATAATGGGGTCCCAGAAGACAGGCTGGGTGAGGCTATTGGTAAAGGTGCAGCCTTAGTTATTGACCTCAGAATAGAAGGGATCATGGAGAGAATCTGGGATTTGGAGTCATGTGGCAGGATCAGAGTCCCCAAACAGGCCAGGGGAGGACATTGGTGAAGGTGGAGCCTCAGTAGCATCGAGAACTCCTGCATAGCAGAGCTGCCAAAAGAATGGTCTGACAGTCCAAGACGGCAGTGGGTGTGGGCTGGAGCTGGCCGGAGCCTATGAGATGAACTGTGGATGCTGTGGGTGGCAGACCCAAAGCCTAAGCCTTTTGGAGCTGGGAAGGTAATACGTGAGTCTCAGGTGCCAACCGTTAAGTTTTGATTTGCACGGCTGGATGTTGCTTCTGCTATGATCTGAATGTAACTGTTTCCTGATTCTTCTTCCCTTTTGGAGTAAGAAAGCATATAACTTGTTTTTGACTTTATAAGGGCCTTCAGTTTGGGTTCTTAAAGAGATCTTAGACTGTTGTGTTGAAAAATGTAGACTGGAACGCTTAAAAAGTTAGTCTTTTATGCTGTGATCTTAGAAACAAGAAAAGGAAAGGAAATAGCTTAAAGTGATATGTTTTTTGTGTCAGAGTTAACAAGGGGTGGAATGTATAGTGGGATTGTCTGGCCATATGGCTTTAAGTGTTTAGTTGAACTTGAGCCTGGAGATCCCTATTTCCCACCATGCCCTGTACCATTCCTGCAAATAGTCCAGCCACTTGAGGTAACTGTACTACCCTGGTTTCCATTTCTTACAGCTTCTCACTGCCTGATACAGTCAATGCATGTGGTTCATATTTGTGTGCACACATGTCCAGAGGCACACACTATAACACACACACACACACACACACACACACACACACACACACACACGTGCATGGGGAGACCAGAGGTCATTGCTCAGGAACTATCCACTATGTTTTTGAGACAAGGTCTCTCAGTGGCCTGGAGCTCACTGATAGTCTAGGCTGTCTAGCCAACAGGTCCTAGGGATCCAGATACCTCTCCCTTCTCAGTGCTAGGATTTGCTGTGTGTGGCAAGCACTTTACTGACTGAGTCATCTCACTAGGTCTTGTCCTTTTTTTTTTTTTTTTTTTTTTTTTTTTTTTTTTTTTTTTTCTTATAATCTTAGCACAAAGAGTAACTCTTGGAATCAGAATTTGACTCAGGTTTTCTAAACTTCAAAAAAGAACTTTCTTCTCTAGTTTATCCAGAACCCTGTTTTCAATGCCAGCCTGGGATTTCTTTGCCTGAAAAGCAAACTCTGAAAAGGTCAGCAGGGATATTACTCAAACCCAATATTGCTCTACACCACCCTTGTCTGCCCAGCATGCTACGCACACAGTGTCTCTCATCTTGGGCAAGTTTATTGTCTTCACCACGGCAGAAACACAAAAGGTCATGTCAGGGTCAAATCCATTTATCTTGGCTTTATTTGGTGGAGGAAGTCGTCCAAACACACACACACACACACACACACACACACACACACAAGTCCTCTGAGAAAGAGAACCCTTCAATTTCAACAACTTTAAAAACAGCCCAGGAGAACTCAGTACTCCCAGCACTCCAGTGGCTCTTTGCTCTCCAGAAACACCCTCACCATGCTGGGTTCCATTCTGCCTGGGTATCCTGGTCTCTGCAGCCAGGCCTGAATCTTTGTAGTGCTGTAAAAGAGAGACACTCAGACTGGCTTCCCGTAAATTCTGTGGCTCCTCGGGTAAATGGGCACTTGGGTCCTTCTGTCTGTAACTGCTCTAGAGTGTCACTCCTATTTAGAGGTAAAAATCTCAGCTGCCTTCAGTTATCACTGTCTTTCTTGTGTGCTTCGGTGCCATGGACCTCACTGAGGTTGCTGAAAGACCTTGCTCTGCTTAAAGTGCTGGAAATCCCACATTCTATCCAGGTGGAAGCCAAAGCCAGTCAGCAGCAGCGTGTGTGTGTGTGTGTGTGTGTGTGTGTGTGTGTGTGTGTGTGTGTTGTTTTGTTTGAGATAGGCTCTCATGTAGCCTAGAGTAGCCTTAGATTCCCTAGGTAGTCAAGAATGGCCTTGAATTGCTGATCCTCCTACACCCAGCTCTGAAATGCTGGAATTACAAGCATGCTCTATCACTCCCGCTTTATGCAGTTCTGGGCTCGAACTTTGTGTAGGCTGGGTAAACACTCATTCTGCCCACTGAACAATATTCTCAGCCCCTACTGCCATCATTAAAGGATATTACGGGTTATAAGAACAGGCCTGACGTTATATTGAGTATTTAGGTTTTTGGCTCTCATAAATGGCAGTAAATAGGCATTATTATGTATGCCTCCGGCATGGCCGTGTAAGAATGCTAGGCAACTCTTTTAAACCTGCACATACTTCCTACCTAGTTACAATTGTGTATAACGTGATTTACTGTTGGAGAATACATTTTAAAAAAATTCAGTAAGTACTTCATTTATGAATCAGCTTGCAGGGTTTATCAGGTCTCCTGCTCCACAGTCTAAACCATAAATGACTAATCCAGACCACATAGCTCGGCTTTGCAATATAGTAACTCTCCCCACGTGTGTGTGTGTGTGTGTGTGTGTGAAATTTAAAAGTAAACCCACTCTAGTACCTAAGCGACCACATTCTGTGCTGTAATAGAATAAAATATTAAAATGGGATAAACACTAGCTATTGTGATTAACTGGCTTTATTTCTTAACTGTTTTAATGAAGTGGCATGTTAGATTGCAAACAACATACCCAGACTCGTGAAATCTTCCCTAGTAGTGAGCTTGTATAGTGACAGATGCAGGTCAAAGGTCCTCAGTGAGGACAACTGTGGCCAAGTTTCCTGTGTTGAAGCTGAATCAGGTGAGGCAGGCTGGCCGCTGGCAGCCAGGCACCACAGAGGGCCTGCTACGAAGTCACACCAGCATGGTTTTTGATCATCACAGGTCTTAGATGAAAAATTTGAAAATTCCACTTTATAAGTTTTTTTTAAGGCTTCGGTGGGGAATTTTTTTGTTGGCATTTACTGCAATTCTATCCACCACCCCCCCACTCCCCCTTCCGCTTCCCAAGGTCTCAAACTTGCATCAGCCCTCTCAAGAGCTGGGATAGGACACTTGTGCTACCACGCCCACCCACCTCCCCTTGCAGACACCTCTTCCTTTTCCCAAAAGGCCTTACCACACACATGGGCAGTGCTCTTAGTTAGCTAGGATTGCCTTGGGAAGTGTTACAGTTTGCGTGTGAAGTGTCCATTGCTGGCTGCGGTGTTTTAACAGTTGATTTTGACCAAGTGGCATTGTTTTGAGAGTGTATTTTTACTTAATTTACTTGATCGCGGTGACGAAAAACCCTGTCCAAAGCAACTTAAGGGAGAGAAGTTTTATTTGGGTTCATAGTTGCAGGAGAGGTCATGGTGTCAGGAGAAGCAGAGTCACGTGTATCTATACTCCCAGAGAGCTCTGAACATTTGCAGTTCCCTGTCTCCTTTTTCCTTCAGTCTGGGACTCTAGTCTGTGTCATGATGCTGCTACACATATTTAGGATGGGCCTTGGTACTTCAATTAATCTAATCCAGATGACCGTTCGCAGAGAAACCCAGACACTCGTTTCCAGGGTTATTCATTATGTCAAGTTCCAAGATTAATGGCCAGAGAGAGATTGTGGACCCTTTGGGAGGCAGGGCTGCTAGATTTAGGCCACTAGGGGGTGGATGGTGAAGGTCCCCCCCCCCCCCACTTTGCTTCTAGTCCTGTCTCTTCCTGTTCCTGACCTTCCAAGATGTAAACAGGCCACTTCACACTGCTGACATGGAGCTGCACCAGCTTGTGCCCCCACCATGATAAACTGCTTCCTCCAAAATCCTCAACTGAAATCAACTTCTCTGTCTCGCTTCTGTCATGCGTCTGTCACAGCTTTGACAAAAGTAACTAATACAGAGAGGCTGTCACAGTACTTGAAAGCGGTTTTCCTCATCAGGGGAAGGATTTTTTCCGGGAACTGTTTTCCTGCTGTCTGCCCACACTGTAGGTAGATGAATCCAGAGGCTCTGAGCACTGTCGACTGGAGCTCCCAAAAGGATATATAATATCCAATTGTAAAATGTCCACACATTGAGTGCATGCCTAGAGGAAGTAAAGATACTGTAACTATATTAACTAAAATTATATATATATGCATATAGATATAATAAAAAGAAATACAATATAAATATACACTTATGTATATAAACTATATATGTATACATTTATGCTATGAATATATATTTATATAAATATAAATTAATATGTTATAAATATATATTTATATAAATATAAAGCTACAAATTCTGGGGCTGGTGAGATGACTGAAGGGTGTTTGTTATCAAGCCTGATGACCTAAGTCTGATCCTAGGAACCCATGGTAGAAGGTATGAACTAACCCCCATGAATTGTCCTCTTGTCCTCTGGCCTGAACTAGCTCAATTGCACATAACATTTTAGTGGCCAAAGGTACTATTTGGGGGAAGCCTTACAAATGGCTAGAGTCATTAAGTGATTTCTGTAATATTGAGTACAGTAATATTGATTATAACCACTTCTGGTTAATATCCTAACTGGCCTGCAACTAACTGGGTGAGAACCAACCCGTTCTAATCTCATCCATCAGCATTCATTCCCATTCGAGACTTGCTGTCCAGGGATTTACTAGGGTGTCCTGCACTGACCATCTCAGGTTGACTTCCTGAGCGCACTGCTTCCTCAAGGAGACAGTAGTTCATGGCTTTGGGTGAGATATCCCACAGACACCTCATGAGTCTTTTTAACTCAGGTACCTATTTTCAAATTTGATGTTTAAATACAAATTCCATGTGGACACTCAGCTGATGACCCCAAGACATACTTTAATCAGAGGTAGCAGTACATACAACCTTGACATTTTGTCTTCCACTTTGATGACAACCGCTATGGTGCTGAAGTCTGGGAAGTAAACAACCATTTAGCTCCTGGATCTGACGCACAGTACTAAAGCAGTCACTGTAAGGCTACTGCTGTTAAAAACTGCACTGACACGGATACTTCTTGCCTTGGAACCAACAAGCAGAAAGACATCTGCTAAGGATATGTTCTTTTGTGAGACTCCTAGGAGGAAAAATACTTAATTACTTTGGGTTTTTTTTCTCCCTAATAACAATTTCAGCAAGTTGTCAAACAAACAGAACTTCCAGTTTAGTGACTGTGGTAGATATTTCATTGTGATGGGAGCTGACTGAGGCAGTGGGTACCCATGGCACCACGGATCTATGTACTAAGTCTTATAGGCAATTCTATTGGATGTTCTCAAATACATTTCCACCATGGTTCCATCCCTGTGGTGGTTTGAATGAGAATGCCCACATAAGTTCATATGTTTGAATGCTTGGTCCCTAGTTAGTGGAACTGTTTGGGAAGGACTAGGGGGTGTGGCCTTGTTGGATCAGATGTGCCACTGGGCGTGGCCTTAGATGTTTTAAAAGACCACATTAGGCACAATTGTTCTCTTTCTCTTTTCTCCTTCCCCCATCCTCCCTTTTCTTTCTTTTTTTTTTAAAGATCAACTTATTTATTTTATTTATATGAGTACACTGTAGCTGTCTTTAGACACATTGGATCCCATTACAGATGGTTGTAAGCCACCATGTGGTTGCTGGGAATTGAACTCAGGACCTCTGGAAGAGCAGCCAGTGCTCTTAACCACTGAGCCATCTCTCCAGCTCCATCCTCCCCTTTCTGTTGCTTGCAGATCAGGATATAAAGCTCTCAGCTACTTCTCTAGCACCATACCTTCTTGCTACCATGCTGTGATGATCACGAACTGACCATCTGAAATTGTAAGCAAGCCCCCAATTAAATGCTTTATTTAAAAAAATAAGAGTTGCTTTGGTCATGGTGTCTCTTCACAGCAATAGAACAGTAACAAAAACAATCTCAGAAAGAAACTTTGACTGCACCTTTAAATCACTCTGAGGAATGACATGGGGCACACTCCCACAGTTCTGCCCCGGATCAACACATCTCTCTCAATAATCGAATTATAGACACTAAGAGCTGGGGATATAAGCTGCTCCTGTGGGTGCCAGATACTGAACCTGGTCCTCTGCGGGAGCAGCAAGTGCTCTTAACTGCTCAGCCCCCTCTGCAGCCCTTCTCTCTTGTCTGAGTGACATGTTTCTAAAATCAGAATTTAAACAGGGGTTGGGGAGCAATAACTTTACAGTGGGCAAAGGTGGTAGACACAGGCTTCCCCAAGGTTCTGGTTGACCTCATCAGGGAGTAATCATGCCAATATGGCAAATCTCTTGACGGGAAAGGATCAGGAGAGAATCTTGCTCTGTGGTCCTCTTGTAAAGCTCACCCCAGTCTACTGACCAAAGCACGTCAGCTGAACATGACTTGCGGGATGCTCTCCGGGACAGATCCCTTCTGCTCTTTGGAACTCTCAAAATCATGAAGATAAGAACAGGTTGAACAACTGTCCTCCACAGGAGGAAACCAGGGAGAGATGGTGAGTGATTTCAAAGTACAGCTCTAGACTGTAAAGCAATGTTAATGGAGAAATTAGCACAATCCACAGAGGGGCTACAGTTTAATTAACTGTATTGCTCCAGTGTTGATTTCTTGCTTTTGATAAATGTGCCAGGATATGCTGTACAGTATTACCATTGGGGGAGGGTAGGCAGAGCGTATACAGGGGCTCTGCAAACTCTCTCTTTAAAATCTTTTTTGCAAATCCAGAAATCATTGGAAAATAAAATATTTAGTGAAAAATATAAATAGTTTTCCTAATCAACCCAACGATCACCCCGATGACTCATTTTTCACTGGTGAAGGCGTTGTAATTTCAGGGTTCTGAGTTCATCAGAAAACCATTTATTTGCTTGCTCCTTTTAAAAATGTATTTGTCGCAGTGCAGAGGATCAAACCTAGAGCCTGAGAAGAGATCACCTACCCCAATCATCAAATGTTTCACGTGGGCTTTCAAAACTATTCATAAAATGATATCGAATGCTCAAAATGATCTCCATCTCCGGGCAATAGGCTTAAGAATACAGAGTTGAACAATACTAATGGTCTACCTTGCAATGAAGGGGCACAGTGTTCCTACCTCCTGGGCCAGAAGGTGAACGGGGTCCTGTGGCTGAACTGTTGCAGAGAGGGGCCCTAGCAGGACTTCAGAAGTGTCTGCACTGGACTGCGGCCAGACCACAAGTTAGTTTTTTACAGTTGTTGTTGTTGGTGGTGGTGGTTTGTTTATTTTTTGTTTTGAGGCAGAGTTCCTTTTGAGTATGCCTGCAGAGTATGTCGTGTCTTCTATAGCTCTCCACCTTACTCCCAGGAGACTGGACTTGGACCTCACCTTTTCCTGTCCAGCCGCATGGCCAGCAGGCTTTAGTGAGCCTTTAGTTTCCATCCCCACTAGTTCTGGGGTTGCAGGCACTCACAGACACACCTGGGTGACGACAGTCATACTTGGGTGCTGGGACCAAGCCTCAGGTGCCCTTTCCTGCTGGGCCGTCGTCCCCCGCCTTCTCCCCAGCCCATAGAGTCTTACCATACTGTTACACACTGCGCTTGTATTCCTGGACTCCAGCCATCTTTCTTCTCAAGCCTCCTGGATAATTGGGACTACAGTGCCGAACCACCACACTTGGTTCACTATTACAGGTTTTATGGTTGAAGAGTTAGAGCGGAGATTTGGCAAACATGATGTGCTGGTGCAGGAATAGTAAGATCTCAGCACACAGAGCGGGTACACTGTCCCTTTAAATAGTAAGATCTCAGCACACAGAACGGGTACACTGTCCCTTTAAATAGTAAGATCTCAGCACACAGAACGGGTACACTGTCCCTTTAAATAGTAAGATCTCAGCACACAGAGTGGGTACACTGTCCCTTTAATTTTCACATTGCTGCATTACTCATTTGTCATATCAAGCAGTGGCGCATGGAGACTTTTGACAATATGGTCGATGGGCTGGAGATATGGCTCAGTGGTTAGGAACATGAACTAGGACCTGGATTTGACTTTAGTTGTGTCAGGTAGCCCATAACCCATGTATAACCCCAACTCCAACTTATCTAATACCCTCTTTTGCACACATACTCAAAATCAGACATACATACAAATAAATATTTGTATACATACAAATAAATCTTAGATAAACTTGTCATAGATATGGTAGTGTATGATTTCTGAAATGCATATTATTTCTTTTTCAAATTAAATTTTTTTTAGTCCAGTATGATGGTGTATGCCTTTAATCACAGTACTTAGGAGGCAGAGGCAGGCAACTTTTAGTTGAAGGCCAGCCTGGTCTACCTTTAGAGTTCCAGGCCAACTTAGCCTATATGGTAAGTGCCAGGCCAGCCAGAGCTACATAGTCAGACCCTGTCTCATTTTTCATTACATTATTTATTTATGTGTGTGCCTGTCTGTGTGTATGTGAGTTGGTGTATCTCTTCTGGTCTCCGTGAGATCCTCCATGAATGCCGTACATATAAGCTCACAGGGCCACACACATGCACATAAAAACAAGAAAGGAAGAAAGGTTAGGCCCATATTAGTTTTCTAGTGGCAATTCAATTCCAAAACCTTGTTATATTAACAAAAATGATGATAGCCACTATCAAATTGTCAAGGGGGTATTATACTTTCAAGCCAGGTCTCTGAAGTCTGGTGTTCTTATTTCCCTAAGTATGCGTCTTAACTCCCGGGAGCCACAGTGCCGGTACTTGGTCATCTGTGAACAAGGTCTCGTGGTTGCAAGCACAATTTTCCAGCCTGCCTTCTCCATCGCCCTCACCCTCAAGGCTTCTGCTTTAATTGCCTGAGAGCTGCCTGGCACACAGGACGCTCGAGAATTTCCCCTGAGTAATTAAGACGTGCCGGTGAATCGGGTGAACTCTCACCCTTCATCTCTGTGCTTTATCTCTCTGTGTCTGTGCTCCAGCCCAGCGTTTCCGACTTGAGCTTAATTCTCTGCAACACCTGCCAAAGGCAACAAATAGGAATTGATGCTCTGGCTCACGCACCCGTTTCCAGACTGGAGTGGGCACACAGCCTTACCTCCCAAGTTACTGCAAGTGACAGATTTACCAAATGACTTGCCAAAGGTTGGCTTGGCCTACGAGATCTGTTTTCTCATGGCTTGCCCCTCAACTGTCAAACAGCCATCACGTACTCTGGGTTTTATTATTGAAGGCCCTACTTCAAACTAGCTGTTTTGGATTCAGGATAATGCTAGTTACTGAGACAGATGCCACCCCACTCCATGGCGTCCTGCAAACGGTTAGACCTTCAGGTTTTTTTTTTTTTTTTTTTTTTTTTTTTTTTTCCTCTGTAACAATAAAGCTCATGGTGATCAGGTACTTTCTGCTTTATGGATCTGGGGTCCACCCACACCCATACCACCACACACTGAGTGCGCCCCAGAGCCTTTGTATGTCCCCATTCTGTTCAGTGGACAGAGATAGAGAATGTAGAGGAAATAAAAGCTCATAAAAGCCTTGATCTGAGGGTTGGGTTGAAGGCACCAGCATGAGGACCTGAGTTTGGATCCCTAGGACCTATGTGAAAAACCAGGCAGGTGCTGATGGCCCCAGTGTTGGAGGTCGGAGGGAAGACTCCTAAGATTTGCTGGCCACTTTAAAAAAATAAGTGAATGCTGGGTTCAGAGAGAGACCTGTGTTGAAATATAAGGTGGACAGCAAGAGGAAGCCATCAGTGATAACCACTGGGCTCCACCCTCACACAAAGGGATTCACACAAAGGGACTCACTCTCACACAAAGGGAAGCACAGACATCCTCCATCATCCCTGGCCCCAGTCTGCAGATGGTGCTCACATCACACTGGTCAGAGCACAGTCCCCCAGCCACACAAACATGACTGGGCAAGAGGAGAATCAGGAAGCTGGACTGCACACGTTCCTCCCACAGTGTTTATAAGAGCAAGACTGGCTTTGACTGTGCTCTTCATGTGTTCCTTTCCTGGGGTTTGATGTTAAGGTTAGACTAGATTACATCATAGATAAAAGTATATAAATTCAGATATGCTTCTCCTTTTTCCATTTTCAAGGTGTTTGGATAAGATAAAATTTATCTAGTTTTAAAATGTTGGGTGGATTTTTTTTTTAATTGATGCTATCCGACTGTTTCTTCTGGAAAAGGTTCTTATTCTTCTTGATTTGGTTACTAGTCATGGGAGGCTTTCAGGTTCCTTCTTATTGGTTTGGTAGGCCCCACTCTCTTTAAGACATCAGTTTGTTTCAATGAAGCTTTTAAATGTAGAGGGTTTCTTAACAATACACGGTTCACCCTGTCCTTTGGTTGCTGCTGCTCTGGCCTTAGTATTGTGTTCTTTCTGCCTCCAGTGCTACCCCTTTACCTGTTTTTATTTTTGGAATTTTCTCCAAGGTATGATCCAGCAAAATGAAAGGGTAAACCAGAAAAAGAAACATGCAAACAACAAATTCTAACCCTAGGTGACGGGACAGGAGAGTTCTGAGACGGCTGGGTGGCCTTAGTGAGCCAGTTTAGTGGATGAGAAAATACTTGCTGTCCAAAATGAAGGACCTGAGTAGGATTACTGAAACCCACATGTGGAAGGAGAGAACTCCCTCCTGAAAGCTGTCCGGTGACCTCTATATTCACAAACATATGTCAGCATATGTTCACACTGCATATGCTGACACCTACACTTCACACACACAAATGAATGATAGTAATATTAATAATGATGATGAAAACTTAAAAAAAATGCTGAAAATTCCTGTCACAAGGGAGAAGGAGTAGAAGTGTTCTCCAGAAAAAAGGAGGGGTGGTGTGATGGTCTGTATATGTTTGGCCCAGGGAGTGGCACTCTTAGAAGGTGTGGCCCTGATGAAGTAGGTGTGTCACTGTGGGTGTTGGCTTTAAGACCTTCATCCTAGCTGCCTGGAAACAAGTATTCTGCTAGCAGCCTTCAGATGAAGATGTAGAACTCTCAGCTCTGCTTGCACCAAGCCTGTCTGGACACTGCCATGTTTCTGCCTTGATGATAATGGACTGAACCTCCGAACCTGTAAGCCAGCCCCAATTAAATGTCCTTATAAGAGTTGACTTGGTCATGGTGTCTGTTCACAGCAGTAAAACCCTAAGACAGGTGGGGAGGATAGGGCCACAGAATACAGAGATAAGTAAAAGGTTGGGAAAACAGAAAATAGAATGATGGATAGTGAAGTCAAAATGGAAAGGACATTAGAAACTAGAACAGAAAACTGGGCCAGGAAATGAAATGTGTAAGTTAATATAAAGTGTGATGTATTTTTAAGGACCTTTCTGTCCTTCTAGAGATGCTGTCAAGGGCCTTGGAGTAATGAACTGGATCCAGGGAGAAATAAATGTCACTTGAACATACAAGTAGGCCAACATGGGACACAATTTGCATAAAATTCTTTTTTGTGTGTGTGAATTTCAACTTGTAGAGGGATCATATGTGTTAGAAAAGGCTGAAGGATGGAGGTGAGGCCTGGAAATAGAAACAAGTAAGAATACAGCAAGTGCATAGCATGCATCTTTGTCCATATGTCCCTCCTTCCTTTAGGATAAATCCACCGTTTAGTGGGTGGCTGCCAATCTGTGTGTGCACACTTATAATTAATAACGTGTCATATTGCCCCTTGGGAAACGACATCTGTTTAAACCCTGCCAGTCCATTTCCCTGTTCCCATCTGCTTCAGCTCCCCTAGAAGTCCTTGGGCTTCTCGCCACTTACAATGTCCTTCTCCAGTGTCTGGCTCAGCTGTTGATATTTCCTCTGCCTTACTATTTACAGATCATTTCAAAACCTTTTTGCCCATGGGAGAAGGCACATGGACTAAGTTACTCTCTTGAGGGACTGGAAGAGATGGCTTAGTGGTTAAGAACACATTCTTCTCTTGCAGAAGACCTAAGTTTGGTTACCAGCGCCCACACAGGGTGCTCACAACTCTAACTATCCAAGGGATTTGACGCCCCCTTCTGGCCTTTTCAAACACCTGTACTCAGATGCACACACACATATAATTTAAAAACAAATTTAAAAATATCAACTTGAGACCAACGGTCTCTTGATAGATGTTTTTATTTTTAATTTTATGTGTATGCATGTTTTGCCTACATGTGTGTCTGTCTGTGCATCAGGTGCATGCGTGTTGCCCAAGAAGGACCCCTTTGGACTGGAGTTCTAGATGGTTGCAAGCTCCCTTGTTGGTAAGGGAATCAATTACTGGTCGTCTAAAGAGAAGCCAATGATCTTCTACTGAGCCATCTCTCCAGCCCCTCCTGATAGATTTTTAGAAGAGTAATGTGCACTCCTTGCAGAAACAGTCTGAAGCACAGAAAATATGTAGCGGCTGTCCAATTTGGGGAGGGCTGAAAACACTGGCTACATCCTTTCTGTGCCTGTTCAGCCAGAACTGGGAAAGGAAAACCAAAAAGAGTGTGTTTCTCCTTGTTCACTGTTTGAGAGACAAGGATCAGGTTTGCTGTGAGATTTTTCTCAAATGGAGCCACAGGGCTTTTGCCAGGGTGAGTTTGCTCTCGCTGGCACACTCTCCATCTCATTTTCTGTCCATCTTGCCCACCCTCACTTTTGCCATTGAACATCCCAGCAGCCCCCTGGAACCCACTGTGTGTTGCTTCTTCATGCAGTGAGATTACTCGGCTGTTTAATTTGAAACCATTAATGACCTAAGGATCTGTGGGGAAAGTACGCTGCACTGATGCTGGGCCAGCCAGTGCCACTCCACGGCCCACAGTGTGCAGGGGTAAAGAAATGGTGCCAAGCCGTCTCAAGCCAGGCTTCTAAACACCAGATATCATGGGGGTGTTCCCCTTGGAAGCTATCTGACTCTAACCCAAACTCCTGTCCATAGCCAGGGCTGCTGAGCTGCCTTCCACTATCTGTCTTACTTTACTGCCCCGTCTTGGGCATGTGCAGCCACCCATATACCTACATGCAGCCAAACGCTGATACACACAAAATAGAAATAGGTAAAATCTTAAAAAAAAAATGAAGAAAGAAATGTAGCCTCCCTTGTCAGCTTCCAGACTGCTGTCTGCTTTTTGGAATTTGGACTTGTCAGACACACAATCAAAAGAGTCAATTCCTTAAAACAAATCTTAGCACACCCATATATTTAGACATGCACAAACATATAAATATATCTGATTGATTCTGTGTGTGTGTGTGCATGATTGCCTGTATATCTCCAATTGATCCTTTTCCCTGAGGAAGAAAACAGTGTATTTTTGTGTATTTTTATTTACATTTTATTTTGTGTATTTTTTAATTTTACAAATAAAACATAATTTAGAAAATTAAAATTTACAATTTATAAGGGGCTGGAGAGATAGCTCAGCAGTTAAGAGCATTTCCAGAGAATGCAAGTTTGGTTCCCACCATACACGTCAGGTATCTCTATTCTAGTCTTTGCAGGCACCTGAACACACACACACACCAAGAAACAGAAGTGTTTATTAAAACAAAATCACAGATGAGGCAAAAGTAAAATCTTAGCGCAACCTCACTATGAGCTCAGAGAGAGATACTGTAACATTTATAGCTGTTCGACCTGTGTTATGAATAGCTACATCAATACGTATAGATCTGCATAATGACTGTTGAACATTGCTTTGATGGCTGTCTCACAGTTTATTTAATCCTCCCCCTTCTGTTGGAAGACTCCATTGTTGTGTTTTTGCTTCTACAAACAACACTGTAGAGAACATCTTCACTTGCAGCACTTTGCAAAAATGCCTACTGTTTATGGAGGACACATTCTCCTGCCCTCCCCCTTATAGGCTCACAGTTAGATGAGGATTCCTTCAGGGCAGGAATGATGGCTCAGCACTTGAGAGCACTTTGCTGCTCTTGCAGAGGGACCTGGGTCCAACTCCCAGCATCCACATTAGGCAGCTTACAACCACCTGTAACTTCAGTTCACTGCCCTCTTCTGGGTCCTGCAGGCACTGCATGCACATGGCACAGACAGAGAAGCAGGCACACAGATGCACATAAAATGAATAGATCTTCTTTAAAAAGAGGATACTTTTTATAGAATAATTACTTCTGAGGCTGTCAGCATCTTTGAATGAGCATCGTGGCTTGTGAATTGTAGAAAGACCTTTAGGACCTTGTTGAATTTCCTCTCTTTATAGATAGTCAGAAGCCACTAGAGGGGAGTTGATTATTCTAATGTAACACAGTCAGCTGATAGAAGGGACAGGCTCAGAACCCAATTTTCAGGACCATGCTTTCAGATGCATGGAATCTACCGGCTCCGTGCTGACTTTTTTTCTTCTGTCAAGTTCTACACTTTTATCCAGGGCCATATCCTTCAGCTTGTCAAAGGCCAACATTCAACATCTGGTCAGTGCCCCCTCCCCCAGCATTTTGCCTTCTGAGGCTGACTCAGCCACACAGGAAAGACAAAGCTTGGAGAGTTCAATGCTTTTGTGTGTGCTTGACTTTTGGACATGGAGAACCACCCTACAGGTAGGAGAGGCAGTTGCCACTAAAGCAATGTTTAGAGAAATGAAACCGAGAAGCAGTAGCAGTTATTAACAACAGCAACATGACATTTTATTTGGAGCAAAGATTTGATAATACGTATTGCAGCCATTTCTTCCAGGCTGGACCTGACCATCGACATCTTAAGTCAACGCGGCTATAATTGCTTGCTGGAGACTTCAGGAGACTGTTTTCATCTCTTCACAGAGGGAGGAGGGGAGGAGGAAGAAAAAGAGAAGATGGAGGGAGAAAAAAGAAAAGGGAGAAAGGGGGAGGGGAAGAGGGGAGAGGGAGGGAGGAGTAGAGAGGGGGGAAGAAGGTAAGGAGGAAAGAGGAAGAATAAGGGGGGGGGGGAGGAGGTGTAGACTCAAAGGATCCATGACACTCATAAAGCCTTCTGGAGAGCCCAGGATTGCCTCAGGTGGGACTTCTCCATGTTTGCCCCACAACTCACCCAATGGACTTTTTAGTGATGCAGTCACCCAAGAGTCACTCATGCCCCTGTAAACAGCCTCCATGAGCTGGACTTGGGTGGAATCCTCTCTTTGGTCTGTCCATGCTTTCTCTCTCGTAAATAGACATTTCTTCATTTCTTTTTTCTTTTTCCTTTCTCCTTTCTTTCTTTCTTTCTTTCTTTCTTTCTTTCTTTCTTTCTTTCTTTTTCTTCTTCCTTTCTCTTCTTCTTTGTGTGTGTGTGCATGTGTGCATGCGTGTGTGTGTGTGTGTGTGTGTGTGTGTGTGTGTGTGTGTGTGTGTTTTGTTTGTTTGGTTTTTAGGACAAGGTTTCTGTTTAACCCTGGCTGTCCTGGAACTCATTCTGTAGACCAGGCTGGTCTCAAACTCAAGAGATCCACCTGCCTCTGCCTCCCAAGTGCTGGATTAAAGACATGCACCAGCATTATTCAGCCAAACAGATCTCTACACCTCTTTAGGAAAAGCCACAAACAACTCAATATGAAAATAACAAACTGTCTTTAAAGCCAAATATTTTAAACAGTTGTGCTGTGCATGGGCAGTCACTGTGAATGCTCTTGGGAAGTTCCTTCAAGGCCTTTCTATTTCTAGTTCCTGTATTACAAAGTCTTGACTAGGTAGGGTCTCTACACAATGATTTCCTTAACACCACATTATCAGCATCACACGTGTCACGGCGGTTTTCATACATATCATTTTGAAATGTGTAATGAGCCATCATGTTAACCTGACAGCTGACAATCACCCTTACTGAGCACAGAGCTGCCTCTACTATCGCTATAGCCATTACCCTTCAGCAACCCACACTTCCTACAGATGAAAATTATAGGGGAAATTCTAGATGAATGTGGTTGATGCTCACTGACACTCTTTGTTCCTCTTAGACAAAGACAGGACCAGAAAGAGATTCCCTCAGTGGGCATATGATGTATTTGGGGAAAGAGTATTTCAAGGCTGGTTATTGTTAGGGTAAGCTTCACTTTAGTGGAATAGCCCAGATAATACCCAGATCAGGATAATTCTAACCTGATAGCAGTCATAAACATCTCCAGGACTATCTGAAGGCAAGAGTCCTAATATACCTATATTTGCTTTCCCAAAGGCTTTCAAAATGGTTACTCTTTCTGTACACTGAATTTGCCTAATCATTCAGAGTCTATAAACGCTTTCCTGCTCCATTGTGTCAAGGTGAGTCACCCAGAGAGTGTCAAAATTCACATTCCCAGGCATGTCTGCTGCAAGAAGAGCATGGTGACCTGACTCTGGTGGGTATGTGATCTGCAGAAACGAATCTGCAGAAACGGGCCATATGGGTGTGTGTGGACCTGGCAGTTCAATTCTGTTCTCTCCTGATGCCTTGGCATCCAGCAATGAATCAATTCAATCTCTCCCCACAGAAACAGACTTCAATGGAGCCCATACTCTCTATCAAAATTACGGTGCACAATGACACTAAATATTACTAGCCACCTCTCTGGTAGGTGCGAATTTTTAATTTCTTTCTTTCTTTCTCTTTTTTAAAATTTATTTATTTATTTATTTATTTATTTTACAAAGTTTGCTCTATTGAAAGAGGAGGTTTAAGACCTTTTATTTTGAAAAATTAATGCTACTATCTCTTGCATCAGACTCTATTCATGGAGTGATTATGCATTGACTAGATCCATCCATCTCTGGCGCACAGGGTGATTATTTATCTTTATGCTGTTTCCAAATGACATAAGAATGACAGATGATGCATGTTCACTGCATTGTCAGGGACTGCAGTGTGGCACACTGGTCCAAACTGGATGAGTCCATGTCACTCAGCTATGACATTGGGTATATGAAGTTTAACGTTGTGCTTGCTGGTTTTATATCAATGTGACACAAGCTAAAGTCATTTGAGAGGAGGGAACCTTGAGTAAGAAAATGCCTCCGTGAGATCAGGCTGTAGGACATTGTTTTAGTGATTGATGGGGGCGGCCCCAGTCCATTATGGATGGGGCCACTCCTGGGCTGTGGTTTGGGGTTCTATAAGAAAGCAGGCTGAGCAAGCCATGGGGAACAAGCCATGGGGAACAAGCCCTGGGGAGCAAGCCCTGGGGAGCAAGCCATGGGGAGCAAGCCAGTAAGCAGCATTCTTCCATAACCTCTGCATCAGCTCCTGCATTCAATTTCTTGCCCTGTTCCTGAATTCCTCCAATGATGAGCAGCAATGTGGAAGTGTATTCCAAATAAATCCTTTCTTCCCCCAGTTGTTTGGTCATGGTGTTTCATCTCGGCAATAGTAACCCTACCCAGGAAAAACCTGTATAGCTGAACCTTACTAACAGGTGTAAGACCATTGGGCTGAAAATGTCACTTTGGAAAAAAAATGAACTCCACCAAAGACAGACAAAGAGCCTAGCTGAAAATGGTTGAAGAACTTGTATAGATATTTCCCCCAAAGAATCCAAGAAGCGTGTAAGAGATGCTGCTCTGTATCTTAGACATTAGGGAGATCCAGACTGAAGGGAGATAGGGTTTCATATCAGGAAGATGGCTGCAGCTATCCTACTGAGGAAGGGAAGGAATGAGTGTTGATGAGGATGTGGAGAACATGAATTCGTCACCAATGGGGATGTGCCATAGTGGAAAAACAGCTTGACAATTCTTCAAAAAGCCAACTATAAAAACTCCACGTAAGGCAGCAATTCTACTCCCAGGTGCATACCCAGAAGAATTGAAAACACAGATCCAAACACATACGTGTATTCCTATGTTCATGGCAACATTGTTTATAATAGCTAAATGGTGGCAAAACCCAAATGTTCATGGACGGGAAAATGAATAAATAATATGATATATGTAATGGAAATTTAACCTTATGTACTGATGCATGTTCCACTGTGAATAAACCTCAGTTACAAAAGATCACCTGCTACATATTCCATACAAACAAAATGTCCAGACTAGTAAAACCTGTAGAGGCAGAAATTAGATCTGTGTCTGCTTAGGACTAGAGGGTTATGGGAGATATGTGTCATTAACTTTCCATGTTAGTTTTTATTGTTAAATCCAACAGCCTAGAGTCCACAAGGGAAGAGGGAGCCTCAACTGAGGATTGGTCTGTGTCTGTGAGTTGTTTTGACTTGTGATTGATCTGAGAGGGCCCCGCCCATTATGGGCAGCACTGTCCTTAGGCAGGTGGACCTGGGCTTTATATGAAAGTCAGCTGAGTATGATCCAATGAGGAAGCCAGCAAGCATCCTCCTCCATGGCTTCCTTTTTCTGTTTTTCTTTTCTGACATAGGTTTCCACTCCATGTTTCTGCCTTCAGGTGCCTGCAGTGACTTCTCTTGGTGATGGATCGTGACCTGGAAATGAGAGATGAAATACACCCTTTCCTCCCCAAGTTGCTTTTTGTCATGGTCTTTATCATGGCAACAGAAAGCAAACAGGGACAAGAGCTAAAGGCTCTGAGGTTTCTGAAATGGACTGTGCTGAAGGCCACACACACTTGGAATATACTAAAAGCCACTGGACTGTGCAAGTCAGTGGTGGAATTGTATGGCAGTTCAGTGATACCCCAATGAAGCTGTTTCTACAAAAGAAAATTAAAAAATTAATATAGACGCAGTTCTAGGTTATATTCCAAAATCTGAGTGCTTTGTAAGCTCAGGCTAATTAGTCTCACGACACTTGGTCTGATTTTACACGTAGCAACACACTCTTTAAGAGAACAGAATAATAAAAACCTCTGCATCAGTGTGCACGCAACCGTCACCCAAGAAACAGCAGCTGATACTGTGCTGCATCTCTCTGCTCATAAATATTCATACGCTGAGAACCATGGGGGAGATGTAAGATATTTGCATTCTGGCTGAAGGTACACACCCAGGGGGGATGTTTTCTGGTCTTCTCTATCCATGTGTGCCCGTGGGTATGTTTCTACTTGTGCTGTGTACATGGATAGCCAGCCCGAGACTCCTACAATGTGCACAAGAGTGTGACCCTGTGTGTATCTTATTCTCATGCAGGTATCTGCTGCCAGAGGCTCTCTTTTCCATGGATGCCCTTGTTCTCATTGCTCACCTTGGCTGTGTGGCTGATCTCTCTGACCATAAGGAGACATGCAGCTTCCCAGGTGAGTTGGATTCCTCAGCCCCAGGCATCCAGGAAGACAAGACACGTGGCCTTGGAACCAGAATTCAGTCCTTCCACCTGTTGAAGCCAGTCAATGGAGACAGGAGTTGAATCTTGAAACTGAATTTTATCAGAGATCTGGCAGTCAGAGAAGACAGTGGGTTCATTTTCTCCAGCTCTGTCTGTTATCTTATCCTTAGCCAGCTGATCATCTAGGGAGGGGCTACAGGGGTTGTCAATCATTGCAGCCTAGTTTTGCCCCTCTGGTCAGGTGGTTGGCCTTATCTCTGAGATTCCTGGTGTGCTTCTTCTTCTTCTTCTTCTTCTTCTTCTTATTATTATTATTATTATTATTATTATTATTATTATTATTATTAACCACCTGTTTCTGTGGGAGGGGGATTTGGCATACACCATAGTTATCACCTTTGAGTGTCTTGTGAGTCCCTGTCTAGATCGCATCTAAATCAAAGGTTAACTTAGGATAGGCAAATAGGAGTAACATATACATGTTGGGTTACTGAACTGTGTGTGGAAGTGCTTTTTCACAAAAGGGTCGTACCAATCAATGTGTTCTCATAACCCAGACCATGGAGTGGCTCGTACCTTCTTCTTGCACGCAGCATGTTGTGACCTCTGGGCTTCATCTTCTGCTTCTACATGGTTTCCTTTAGTCTGGCCAATGCATTTGCTAATTCAACAAAAAACCTGGCGTTAAAAGTTTATACCCTGAGACCAAGAATGGGGCTCATGAGCCTGACAGAAGAGCAGGAAGAAATATATAGAGAAGAAAGAACTAACTTTTCAGAAACAAAGACCATGCCCCACGTTGAAGGTTTGCATAGAAAGACTAGGGTAGAACACACACACACACACACACACACACACACACACACACACACACAAGACTAAGACAGTGAGGATGTCCTATTTGTGTGGTGAACAGCTGCACTGTTCCTGCAGTGCAGACCTATTTGTCTCCACCCCAGTGCTGTGCTTACAGGCATGTACAGCCAGGGCTAACTTTTTACATGGGTGCTAGGGACTTGAACTCAGGTCCTCACATTGCTCAGGAACGCTTGTTCAGTAGCATTCGTGCCACTGAATCATCCCCCTAGTTTCCTGTTGTTGCTTGTGCCTATCAGCAATCATTACTGTTGATGTTTTGGACTTGGACACAGTCACAGATATGCTGTAACATCTTGCTGTTGGAAAGTTCTGTATGGCCACCTACCCCAGGGGTGGACACTTGGGATCTTTGTTGAGAAGACAAACAGGGCAGGCGAGATGGCTCAGCTGGTAAAGATGCCTGCTGCAAAACCCGATGCTCTGAATTTACTTCCCAGGACCCACATGGTGGAATGAAAGAACGAGCTCCTTTAAGTTGTTCTCTGAAAATAAGCACATATGTATATGCGCGTGTGCGTGCACACACACACACACACACACACACACACACACAGAGAGAGAGAGAGAGAGAGAGAGAGAGAGAGAGAGAGAGGTACATGTCTCCCTCCTCCACACATACCATCATCATCATCACCATCACCACCACCACCATCATCCTCACCATCATCAATAACAACAACCAACTCTCCATAATCCCTCTAACTCAATCTTGCCAACCCTCATGGCTGGTAACTTTTAGGGTCCCCTTGACCTATGTGCCTTTGTCAGTGTCAGGGAGTCAGACTCTCACCTTATGCAGTCTCCCCAGTTTCATGTTGTGATGTTCTAACACAGATCTGTACCCTCCTCATTCCTGCCAGCCTCAAATGAGCTTCCTGTTCCCACCCCCATCGGCTACTGTCAGTGTTCTGGATTCTGGCCATGCTCACAGTTATGTGGTGGTATCCACTGTTCTTCTGATTTGCAGTTCCCAGAGGACCCATGACACTAGCATCCTTTCATGTGCTTCTCTGCCATCCGTACATCCTGTTTGCTGAGGTATCTGTTCAGGACTTGGCCTGTCTTTTAATGAGGTTCTTCCTGTTCTTGTCGCTCATAGAATTTGGACCTAAGTCCGTTATCTGGTAGCTTTCTGCAAAATGTTTCCCTCCCATCTTGAATTATCATCTGGACATTATCTTTTGCAGACCAGAAGTTTTTAATTTTAGTGACGATCAACTTGTCAATTATTTCCTGCGTGGACTGTGTTTTTGCTGACGTACTTGGAAAGCCGGTGTCGTGGTAAAGGTTATCTGCATTATCTCCTAGGAGTCTTCCTTTTATGTCTTGTGTTTACTTCTGTGATTCATTTAGAGCTCTTTTTTTTTTTTTTTTTTTGGTCTGGATTTGTTTGCGTGTGGATTGCTGGACATTCTTAACAATTCCTATCTTCTAGGAGACTTGCTCTTCTCCTGTGTGAGCCTTTTCCAAGTCACTGGGTTCAGATCTCACCTTAAGCAGTTTTTAGACAGTTAGAGGAAGGCTTTGCTTCTTTGCCTGGCACCTTGGTGTGGGACATGAACCACTCTCTTATCTGTAAAAACAGCAGGAAGCTGTGCCCGCCCAATCTCCAGATGCCTTTTCCCTTCTTTCTTGTTTTCTTTTTATCTAATTTTCTTCTCGTCTCATCCTGGTGAGTAGCCAGGGGAGAAATGACATTTATCAGTGACAGCCCACGTGAGGTAAACAATGAGTTAGAGGAAAGGTTAGTATTGCTTTCCAAGGAGGTGGCCAAACAGAACCCAAACTGCTCCCCGGAAGGCAACTACAAAGCAGAGGGCACCCAGCTGCTGGAGCCGGGCTGGGTGACTTGAGAGGTTTATGGTTCCTTCTCGATGAGTCATCTGCAGAGGCGATGTTCTCCAGGAGATGGAGAGGACTCAGGAGAGAACAGGACCTGGAAGGCTGAGATGAGCCTACTTCTGCAGAGCTAGTGACACCCAGAGCAGCGCCCCTTCCTTGGGCTTGGGTGAGTGGGCACCTAGAATAGAGCATGGGCTGTCCCATGGTGGGCTGTCCTTGGTTTGCAAAGCAGCTTGACTTATTTAACCACTCCCACTTTTCTCCACAGGCTCCGCCCTCCATCCTTCCCTCTTTACCCTCCTCCATCTCCACTGAGGTTTTACCAGTCCTTAGACCAGACAATTGAATACCTATGCTGAGTCTGGGACCCTAGACTAGCAGCTAGGGAGAGAGATAGAGAGAGAGAGATATAGATAGAGATATAGAGAGAGAGAGAGAGAGGAGAGAGAGAGAGAGAGAGAGAGAGAGAGAGAGAGAGAGAGGAGGGGATCTTTGTTTTTTATTTTATTTTGGGGGTTTGGAGGAGTACATTCATTCATTCAACCACTTTTAATCAGGGTGGTGCTTGGGTAAGTGGGTGGGTTTTTTTTCCTTTTTTCATTGGAAATTATATTTACATTTCAAATTTTATCCCCTTACCCCATTCCCCCCACCACCCAGGAACCCCTTATCCCATCCCCCCTCCTCCTGCTTCTATGAGGGTGTGCCCTCATCTACCCCCCACTCCCACCTCCCCACCCTCAAATTCCCCCCCACTCAGTGTCCAGCCTTCATGGGACCAAAGATCTCCTCTCCCACCTATGCCCGACAAGGCCATCCTCCCCTACATATACAGCTGGAGCCATGGGTCCCTCCCTATGTGCTCCTAGGCTGGTGGTTTAGACCCTGGGGAGCTCTGGCTGGTTGGTATTGTTGCTCTCCTCAAGGGGCCACCAAACCTTTCAGCTCCTTCAGTCTTCTCTCTAACTTCTCTATTGGGAACCCTTGATCAGATCAATAGTTAGCTGTGAGTATCTGCATCTGGGTATGTCAGACTCTGGGGGACCTCTAAGGAGACAGCCATATCAGGCTCCTGTTAGCATGTACTTCCTGACATGCATATCATAGTCTATCTTTGGTGACTGCACATGGGATGAATACCCAGGTGGAATGGTCTCCAGATAACCCCTCCTTCAGTTTCTGTCCCACACTTTGTCTCCATATTTGCTCCCTTGGGTATTTTGTTACTCCTTCTAAGTAAGACCTAGGCATCCACACTTGTTCTTCCTTCTTCATGAGCTTCATGTGGTCTGTAAGTTGAATCTTTGTTGTTTCAAACTTTTGGGCCAATATCCGATTATCAGTGAGTAAATACCATGTGGTTTTTTTGTTTGTTTGTTTGGTTTTTTTTTGTGATTGGGTCACTCAGGATGATATTTTCTAGTTCCATCCATTTACCTAAGAATTTCTCAAATTCATTATTTTTAATAGCTGAGTAATATTCCATTGTGTAAATGTACCACATTTTTTGTATCCATTCCTCTGTTGAAGGACATCTGGGTTCTTTCCAGCTTCTGGCTACTATAAATAAGGCTGCTATGAACATAGTGGAGCATATGTCCTTGTTATATGTTGGAGCATTTTCTGGTATATGCCCAGGAGTGGTATAGCTGGGTCCTCAGGTAGTGCTATGTCCAATTTTCCGAGGAACCGCCAGACTGATTTCCAGAGTGGTTGTACCAGCTTGCAACCCCACCAACAATGGAGGAGTGTTCCTCTTTCTCTGCATCCTCACCACCATCTTCTATCACCTGAGTTTTTGATCTTAGCCATTCTGACTGGTATGAGGTGGTATCTCAGGGTTGTTTTGATTTCCATTTCCCTGATGACTAAGGATGTTGAGCATTTCTTAAGGTGCTTCCTCAGTTGAGAATTCTTTGTTTAGCTCTGTACCCCATTTTTAATGGGGTTATTTTTTTTGTCTGGAGTCTAATTTCTTGAGTTCTTTGTATATATTCGATATTAGCCCTCTATCGGATGTAGGATTGGTAATGATCTTTTCCCAATCTGTTGGTTGCCATTTTGTCTTATTGACAGTGTCCTTTGCCTTTGAATGGAAGAAAGAAAAGAAGGAAAAGGGAGGGAGGGAGGGAGGGAGGGAGGAGGGAAGTAGCATGTGCTAAATTCTACAAGGCCAAATGAATGAACTTAGAGATTATGTTCACAGAGTATAACACAGATCAGAGTAAGCTATCTCAGGCTACTCTCCACTTCCCATCCCCGTGCCTGATATAACATCCTCATGACTATTAAAACCTTACAATGTACTCTCAGCAGCACAGTGGCTGTTACCATGTACTGACCTGTAGCAGTTTCCCCTGCCTCGCTGTAGCCTGCCTACTTAAGGCCTCCACCCATGTATTTGGAAAATGTTTTGATTTATGACATCTTGTTGTTATTGTTCCATAACTGATGAAAATCCCATGTAGCCACTTCTGGAGTAGAGCCTGTTACTTGGGGGAATATTTACTTTCAAAATAACTCTCTCTTACACCCTTTGAGGTGAGAAGTGTGTTTCTGTGTTGACAGTCATGAGGACTCCATCAGAAAGCTGTGCTTGAATGTTACCCCCGAGGTCCTGGCCAGCACTGACGTTGTGGCAGCTGTTGGTGTCACTCACATATTCAGCTGGAGAACGTGCCTCTGGGTGCTTGCACTAAAGGAACACCGGAGTCTAGCCATCCTGTCAGCTAACAGGAATCATTAAACAGGAATCGAACACATGCTATCTCTAAATCGATGGCACAAGTCAAGTTGAGCAAATAGGTGTCCATCCCGTCTCCACAGACCCTCCCATGATCTTGAACTTGGCTTTATGTCTGCTCCAGTGGGACTCAGTGTTTTGGGCATGCCTGCCAAGAGGGGACAGGAAATGGAAGGATTATTGTTAAACTGCAAGATGAAAAACAAAGAGAGACGGGAGGCTGTCGTCTGCAGCTCAGGGACCAAATGAAGTATGGACCCCAGTTGAGATTTCCATGTTTGACATAGTGGCAATCCATAGCTCCAGACAGCACTGATGCCCTACAGCCCTGTTTTCTTCTCTATGAGCTTCATCTGCAAAGAACAACTGCACAGTCAGGGGAGGCAGAGGTCAAGGTGAGCTCAGCTGGAACCCCAAGAGGCCTGGTGGGTGGGGTGGATTGAGTTGCCCTTACAGAGCAGGACAGGGGATTGGGAGGGCTGGGGAGGATTAGTGAGGACTGAGTGTGAGCCTGTGCGTAGCGGTTGCATTCACTACTCTTACCAGAAGATGGGTCTTATAGGTCCAGTGAAAGGCGAGAGGAAGCAGGCGGCTAATCACCGTGGAGGAGCAAAGCTGACGGAATAAAAAGCTAAAGTGAGAAACCAGAGGAACCCAGAGAAAATGAGTTCAGGAATTGGCCACCCACTCAGGCAGGGCGAAGTGGGAGCAGAGCTGAGATGTCTTGGCATTGGGCACTGGGTGGTAAGAGGAAGTCAGAGCCATTAGCAACAATGGGAGTCATGGAGGGCAGTGAGTGTGTGGGGGTGGAGGGAGCAGAGCTTAATTTTAGATGACTTTGAGGTAACAGTGGGACATTACAGTAGAAATGTCAAGTGTGCAATTGGAAATGGGTGACTGGCACTCATGCTGAGAGGATAGAGTTGTCACTGACAGATGGACGACTCATCTCAAGGTGGCATCATCCAGGTAGCAAGGAAGGCAACCTTGTGATGATGAGGAAGGGAGGGGGTAGAAGAAACGAAGGAACAGGAAGAGGGGGAAGAGGAGACAAAGGCAGAGGAAGAGAGGGGAGAAGGGGAGGAGAAAAGGGAAGCCAAGGGGCAGGAGAAGGGGGAGGAGGAAAAGAAAGAATAGAAAAGGGAAGAGAGGAGGGACAAGATGAAGATGTGGGGAGGTGGCAGCAGGGGGCTCATGAGTAACGGTCACAGAAACCAAAAGGCAGCAAAAGAGGTTGGGATACTGGGATTCAGATGACCACCAGAACTGAAAACTAAAACCAGGAGACTGACCCCGGGCTTTTAAGCATCAGGTTGCTATGGAGTTTTAAAGTACAGAAAATTCTCTTGTTTCAACATGAACGGCAAGCTACCAATGCTGAGCAGGGCAGGAAGGGGCCATGGTCCTCACCACACTTGAGGCGCTCAGCTTCTACCTCCCTGTTCCTGCATCCCACCGCAGGAGAACATGGAATTTTCTAGATCCTTCCGTTCTCGCTGTCTTCCTCCAAGCTGTCTCAGAGTGCTGGATGGAATGCAGAAGCAAGGGGAACAGGTGAGTGCCAGGCTGGAGCAGCTGCCACAAAAGGCCCGTAGTCTTTCTTGTGTGTGTCACTCTGTGTGGCTTGCCACGGCACACTCCGGTGCTGACGTGTGGTAAACCAGGCTTCAAGACATTGTCCACTGTGAGGGTTTCCCTCTCCCCACCTCCCTTTTGCCCATTTTCGTCCCTGTTTTGTATCCCTTGGAGGCCCCTCCACCTTTCACATCGCCATACAAAGCATCTAGCCACATGGCTTTGATGTGTGGGAACCACAACACTGGCCCTCCCCACTGAGGTCTTCAGGTTCTTTCACCGAGGGTACCACTTCCATGCTGTACTTTTTCTTGCTGTGATCGGTTCTGGTAATACATTATGGAATCTGAGCCTTCGTGGAGCAGGTATGTCATGTGGCTTTATCTGGAGGTGGCTAGCCTTGCTGGTTGCCTCCCAGAGCCTAAGAGGCACAAACATCACCAGAGTCTACAGTGCTGTGACTCCCAGACCTCCTTAGGCTTGGCATGGGTTTAAGCATAAGTTAAAAAGCAGGCCCATTTTCAATGTGATTAACACAGTTCCTTGACTGCTTCAAAGCACACTAATAGATTCTTTTCCGTCTATACGCATGGTTTTGTTTTCAAGCACCTGAGATGCTTGGCGTGGCTTTTATGACTTTGGTAAGCCAACTGTTTCTCAGTAGTTAAGCCTTATAAATCAATATATCGGCATTCTAAATGTGACATAAAATCTCCTTTCCTTAACACCCAGGCATTGTTTACAGATATCAAAATCTCATAGATTTTTTTTTCAATGTAAAAGTCCAATCTGCATTCACATTGACTGTGCATTTTAAATTGGAATCACAGTGGATTTGTAGGAGGGTGGGGCTCAGAACTCCATACCCAAAATACAGTGTTCTGGCAGACTGAGGAAGGCCTCTGAAGTCGTCCTTTCCCAACTAGCCCTCTCTCTACTCAGAAGCAAGTTGTAGACACCAGCATAGCCCTCCAAAGGCAGATCACAGGCACCAGCATGCTTCCTTCCCCAGAGCAAACCTAAGGCCTGTCTCTCCTGCCACTTGAAGACTTTAGTTTTGGCTATAGCCAGGAAGGAGGATCACCACGTGGAGGCCAAGAAGAATCTATAGACAGTCTTTCTGGGGCCATCGTAAGTCTAGCCTGATTACATTTCTACATGGCTGCCCATCTTCCATCAGGTCTAAGTGTGAACACCTTCCTCAGCCTGTGGATCTGTCTGCTCATGCAAGCTGACCTCCTCAGGTGGAGGAAGCACGAGTCTGGCTCCCATGAATGACTATCCAAAATGCCAAATACCATGAACTGCGTTTGTTGGTGGTATCTGTTTGTGAGTATGGGGGTGTACCTGTGTGTGTGTACTATGTGTGAGGTACATGTGGAATCCAGAGGACAACCTTTAGTGCCCTCAGAAGCTGTCTACCTTGCTTAACTCAGTCAGGGTTTCGCTGTGGCCTGCAGCATGCCAGGTAGGCTAGTGTGCTGGCCACCACAGGGGTCCACCTGTCCTCTGTTTCCCACGCTGCTATAGATGCACATCACGCCCACGCCTGGCCTTTCAATGTAGGTTCTGAGGCTTGAACTTGGATCCTTATGCTTGCACGGCAGGTACTTACAGACCGAACCATTTCCCCAGCCTCTGGGGGACACTCTAAGAACCAAATACACAGATGTTCTCTGTGTGTTGTGGCAATTTCTAAGATGCTGGGAATTTTCCTTCATTTATACCAGACTTTCCAGGGCTGAGAACCTCACCTACTGTACAATCCCAGGTGAAGGAAGATTGGAGGTTTCAGCCCCTCTAGTTCCCAGAGAAAGAAATATCTGATTATAGAACAACATGTGTGTCACTACCCATGTCCGACCCGCGGAATAAGGCAACGGCAACTGTGTTCTTCAAGAGGTTTATTCAGCTATCCCTGTACAGCGAGCTTCTTCTCTCTCTCTTCTCTCTCATCTCTCCTCCCCAGCTCCCGCAGCCCCTTATAAGCATTGCCTTAATCCTATCAGCAACTGCCACGAAGTCACTGGTGATTGGCCATTCTCAATGATGCGAGGTGGGGTGATCGGGTAACCACAACTCTCAGCACATACAACTCCATATATGGAGTTGTCTTTTCTCTCAAGCAATGCCTATGCCAAGCGCCACCTTGTAATGGCAAGAGCAGAGCCGCTTCCCACACATGTGTGCTTTCAAATGTTGTTACACATTGTTAAGTAGAATCCAGTATTGGTCATATGGATGCTCTTCACTGGGTAGGTTGAGGGGATGGAATGCAGACAACATGTCACTGCTATTTGAAGAAACTCAGTCCACGCTAGGCTCTTGAGTCCACTCTCTCCCTCATACAGAGACCATCACCTGGTGTGCTCTGGGAGGGAGCAAAGGGAGGAGTGTGTTCAGTTCCTGAAAGTGTCCATCACTGCCCCAGACAACACCTTCAGTCAGTTCTCCGACTAGGCTACCTCCTCAGAGTCTTCTCTGCACCACCTCCTCCCGCCTGCTGCATTCAGCTGTCTTTCTTGGTACAAGTCTTTATGGAGGAGTTTTTCAAAGAACTCATGGCACAGAGTGTACCAAGTGGGGTTTGGGCAGGGGGTATGGGGGCCATCTGGTAGGCCAATGTAAAGTCCAGGCCTACTCCTTTCTAGCCCAGCTGCTAGCCTCAGCCCTTGTTATTGTCAATTCTAAAGGCATCGTGGCTCACAGGGGTGGGTGTTGTCCCCATACCCAACTCCTTAGTGGCGAGTTTTGGGGGTCTCAGGTAAGTTGCTTCCTGTTCTGAATGGCAAGTTCCCATATGTAAGGGAGACAATTCCTGTTGTGCAGACTCAGCTGCCCAACACACCTCCTTAGGCCCCTTCCCCCTCTCATTTTCTCTCAAGTAGACGTGGGTTGGCCAGCAGTTTGCACATCAGGTTGCTCTTCCAGGAGTGGGGGAGGGGGTCCAGGTGACGAGAGCGGGTGTCCTGCTTGCCCAGTGGTGGCTGCTAGTTCTGTCAAGTCTCTCTGGAGCTCAGTTTCCAATCATGCAGACAAGAGAGGGGGTCTTGAGACAGGAGGACAAACGTCTCTTCAGGGCCTTGGCTGGTGTGGAATATGCTTCTATGCGGCACCTTACATCAGGGTGGGAGAGGCAAAGTATGCTCACCTCCGACCTCAATAACAGATGTTCACGCTCCAGCGCCTCCAGCGAACAGGCCGCTTGACATTTTGTATGATGAGATTGTCCGCAATCGAATATACTGCTACCGTGGAATGAAAAAGGCCAGACTCTAGACAGGGCTCCCCTGTAACCTTCACAGGGGTGGCTCATGGGTGGGAAAGCGTGGTGGCAGAGCCACGGGGAGACCAACCAGCCCCATGTTTAGTGTCCAATTCTAGGTATCAGTGAGAATCTGAAGGGTTTAAGATGCGTACGACCTGCTTACATACATCATGGCACCTCATCCCAGCTTGTTCTCTGTTCTGTAACAGAAGGCCTGAGGCTGGGCAATCATGAGCAGCAAAGATCTACGTCAGGGATTCTCAACCCATGGGTCGTGACCCCTTTGGGGGGGTCAAACAACTCTTTCACAGGTATGGCTCAAGACCATCAGAAAACACAGATATTCACATTATGATTCATACCAGCAAAATTGCAGTTATGAAGTAGCAACAAAATAATTTTATGCCGGGGGTGGGGAGCTTCACCACAACTTGAACGTTCTAGCATTAGGAAGGTTGAGAACCGCTGCTCTATATGTGTGCTTCATTGGGGTGGTGGTGGTGGTGGGGTGTAACCCAGGGCCTCAGTTATGTACTCTAGTGCTGAGTCATACTTCCATGCCTAGAGACATCTTATGCTTCTGTAGACTGATATGTCTGAGGTTAAAAGGCTTGCACCTGAGGGGCCTTCTTGCAGGGAGTCCCTGTGGGGGAGGGAACCAACCTGTTTTACCAGGAACCTTTTTGTGCCATAACAAACCCACTCTTGCCACAGAACCTTAACCCATCAGAAAGTCAGCCCATGATACAGTCACCCCTCACAGGGCTCGTATCTCTCAACACTGATGTTCTCAGGACCTTGTTTCCAACAAAAGGCCCTGAGGATAGACACACATGTACACTGCTGGTAGGCAGACCTCTTCCGTGGAGCAAGGCCATCTATTATGAAAAGCCCAGAAAAGTGGGATGGGTCCTGTCAGGGAAATTTCTTAATCTTACCTCAGACTTTCCAAACAGACAAATCTTTCCTCCAACCAAACTGCTGACTGGGACTGTTAACCAGGGAACAAACAACCAGGACCACCCTGATGTGCAACTGAACAAATATGTCTTAGTTTTGGTTTTACTGCTATGAAAAGACACCATGACCAAGGCAACTCTTCTAAATGCATTTAACTGGGGCTGGCTTACAGGTTCAGAGGTTCCATTATCATCAAGGCAGGAACATGGCAACATCCAGGCAGGCATGGTACAGGAGGAGCTAAGAGGTCTAAATCTTGTTCTGAAGGCTACTAAGAAAATGCTGACTTCCAGGCAGCTAGGATGAGGGTCTTAAAGCCCACACCCACAGTGACACACCTATTCCAACAAAGCCACACGTACTCCAACAAGGCCACACCTCCAAATATTGCTACTCCCTGGGCCAAACATGTTCAAACCACCACAAAGTATAATACTTCTTCAAAACAGAGACCTCAGCAGCACACTGCCCCACACTGCATACAGGACCCTTGTTACTGTCCAGTCCTCTGTTCCCTTCAAGGTACTTGGTAAAACTGGGTTTTCTTTCTATCTTGGCTTACAAAGTCAGTTCATTCACAACCACCCATCTTTTCCCCACAACCGAGGTGGCCAGTCCACATCTACTACATAGAAATATGTATGTTCCAACCACAAAAGGCTGTCACACTCCCTAAGGAGCTCCTCAGTGTGACACAGTGGCCAGCTCCACCACAGACACCTGGCTACTTCCCAGGCAGCCCTCAGAATGACAGCTGCATTCTCAAATGTGGCTGTTGCTCCTCTAGTATCCCCTATGGGATCATGTGAACGAAAGAGAGAGCACATCTGGACGGCAGAGGACTTCATCAGTGCCTGGATGCTGGATGCACATGTAGAAATTATCTTTGTGACAGTTGGAGAACTTCCAGTAAAACATTGGAATCTAGTGTCACCAATGTGGACCTGACAGTGTTCCTTGCTAGATATTAGCAATGCCAGCTGTTTTTCTTTGTGCCTGGTCACACAGGTGTGGGTCTAAGAGGTTGGTGAGCTCATCTGATCCTTGTAAGCACCACTGGAGGGAGGCAAGCTACTCACTGTGGTGGTTTTCCAGCCCAAGGCACCCATGGGGCTTCATCAGTGTAGTGACTGACCTCAGGACGCCTGGCTGCTCTGACAGGCAGGATCTCATCTTACGCCCATGGCGTCCTGTGGCAATGGCTGCTTATTTCATGTTACACAGGCAAACCGAAGCTCAAAAAGTGCAGAAGACTTGCCCTGAGTTGTGCAAAGTCTCATTTCCAGACCTGTCCAGCTCCTCCTCCTAGCAGCAACTTGGGCTCTCTGTGAGTCAATGACATTTGTGTTTCTTATTGGGTAATAATCTTAAAAAAAAAAAAAATACCCTGAACACCTTTGATTAAAATGCATTTTAAAGTACATTTTGCTCAGTAGGGGATGGGAAATAGAAAAGGGATTCACTTTTTTTTCCAAATTAAAGAAACAATGAGCTTGTGACAATGAGCTTCAATGTGTTTCTCTCCAGGCAATTTCAGTATGCTTTTGGTACAGCTTGGTTTTTAAAAAGTATGTGAGCATGTGTGCTGTGCAGTGTGTGCATGCCATGCACATGTGTGGAGGTCAAAGGACAACTTGGAGGAATTGTTTCTCACCTTCTGCTTTGTTGAGATAGGGTCTCTGGTTTCATCTGGGCTGTGTATGCCAGGCTGGCTAACCTGAGCTTCTGGGTGATTCCCAATGCATATGTTTTACCCTCTGAGCTATCTCCCTAGTCCACAACTTGATTCGAACCCAACGTTGAAGCCAGGAGAGCCACCTGAATATGCTCGAGCCATTGGCAAGCTGTCCAGTACAGATGAGAAACAAGTCACAGATTGGGCAGGCCTGCACCAAGGTGGCAGCAACAAGCTAGCTCATCTTCCTCAGGAGGTGGCCTTGGTCTCTGAAAGTCACAGTGGCAACTGTGCCAAGTGCTACATAGGCCTGGAGGTCACAAGCGAAGCTGGGTCAGGAGCTGTGACACCTGGTGAAGCTCAGCACCTTCTGTGGACTTGTGCCACGGTGGGCTAAGGGAAAGCTGGGAAGGGGAACCTTGGACTGTGGGTCCGAGAGTCCAGGCTGGGCACTGATGTCACAAAAAGGGAAGGGTGGGGCCAATGGCAGTCTTGTTTTAAACTCTTGCTCTAAGAATTTAAAAAATGGCCACCTTAAAAAACAAGCATTGTACATGCTTGCTTTCTGATGGCTTGTGTGTTTTGATTCACTTGGGTGAGATGATTCATTCTCTGGGTGAGAGATAAGCAAGGGAGACCCAGGCCTCTGTTGGCCCAGCAGGCACCAACTCCAGTAACGAGAGTGAAGGCTGGGGTGCGTGCTTTGTCAGCTTCATACTTTTAGATTTGATGGGGAAATACATAACTAAGAAATAGCTGGATTCCCTGAACTACACTCTTGGCAGTGGCTGGAGTGCCCAGTGAGCCCTCCAGAGCCGCTGCTACTTGCCTTCAGCAGCGTGATGGGATAGGAAATGGCACCCGGGGAGACAGCCAGTGTCACAGGCCGGGGAGCGAATAAAATTCCTGACAAATGCCATCACATTTACAGGACGAGGGAAAAAAAGCACCACACAACGACTCTTCTTTTACGCTAAACACTTTATTTTTCAGACTTTTAGAGAACAGCTTTCACTAAACACTGCTGGAAAGGCCAGATGCCCAGGTTAGGCAGGCTGACTCTCAGAGCCTGGCCTCCTCAGTGGACAAGATGGATGGTGAAGAAGCGTCTGGAAAGCCATGCCCTCCATGCAGGTCAGACAGGCCTGCTTTCACACACCAGCCTAAGTCCTACCTTCTTCATGCAGAACCATCAACACCGCCTACCTTATAGAATTAACATGCAGAGACGCTTCTGAGGATGGACTAGTCCTGACCAGGGGCATGAGGCTCTAGCTATGCATTCTGGACCATGTCTGCTCAGGACACATGAACTGGCTGACACAAGCTAGCCCAGCATGCTGAAGGCAGCAGGTGTCAGGGGTATGGACATAGAGACTTTCACAGACGTGAGACAAAGGAAAGGCTTCTGATACGGCCCGGGTCACGGCAGGCTTCTGACAGGATGGGCTGGAGACGGCTGGCGTCAAGCTTAGTAACACAACCCACCACCTCAGCTCTTCTTTCCCCAAACACAGCACATTTCAAGACACAGCAGAGTCACTCAAGACTGGAGATTTCCAGTGCAAAGCTCCTTTTCTAAATTCTAGGGAAAATGTGCATGTAGTGGAGGGGAGAGAGCCATGTCTGACAGCTTGTCTGCGCTGCAGTCCGGCTTTTGTCTTTGAATATATAAATAATCTTCTCCCGAGGCTGCCCCTCGGATGACAATCACAAGTAATGGTGGCTGAAGGAGTTGATTTGCTCTGGTCACAGCGCAGGAGCCAAAATGGGTCACCTGCAGCCTTCATGCAGAATTTAGAAACTGGAAAAATCATTTAAGCCTCAAAACCAGAAGTGGCTCCACGGGCACATAAAGAGGTGGGTTTGGCCTCTGTCACAGGGGTCAGAATTGTGAGCAGCAGCCGCCACAGTGGGGAGGGCAGGGTACTGTACAGGAGTGTGCAGGCCGTTTACCTCCTCAGCCTCTGCTGGGGATTCAGGAGACCGCACTTGAATCTTCTGTCAGAGAGGACACTGCGCGAAGGTAGACTGCTGTGGCCATTATTTTAGCAACTTCACCATGTACGGGCCTTGTAATCTGTAGCCAATCTTTCGGTAGTAATTTCTTGTGCCGACCCCTGCAGGAGAAACAAAGTACCAGAGTTCTAGTCAGCCCAGTTTTAGCAGCCCTCAGTAGTCAGCCATGAGCCCCTCAGCCTCAGCCCTTTCTCTTATTCAGATTGCACTACTGTTCAAACCGAATCCCATATAGAGACGTGGCCCATTTCTGTTATGCTGGTTTCTATGACAGACTCGGCTGTGGAGAAATGCCCTTCCCTGACAGCTATCACAGGGCCGGGGCAGCACACTCATGTAGGCACAACAGATGACCAATGCTGTTAGCACTGCGGTAGGGAACAGAGGACAAGAGGAGATTTCACATCCAAGAGGCCTGGATTCCAAACGGTTTTCTGGAGGTGAATGAGAGGACAGATGGAAAATGGATCTCCACACACTTGTAAAGCAACACAAGGCTGCTGTTTGAGGTGCTGGGGGGACATGAGGGGTCGCAGGAGAAAGCTGTTTTTCATTAGATGTCACCAGGGAAGTGGGTTGATGGAGTGGCCCTGGCTCACAGGAACACATGGTTTGTGAAGAGAAAGATTTGGTGGGAAAAAGTCCACCAAACATCTCTCGAGTTCTCCGTGGATGCCAGCTTGGTATCCTTCAGCTCAACTCAGTCCTGGCACTGAGAGTTACTACACAACGCAGGGTAAGGACTCAGCCCCACAAGGCTGTCTCAACCTCGGACATCAGTTGTACACACGCCATCTTCAACCCAAACACTCAGGAACACTGTCTGTTTCTACCCACTTCAGACTGTTTTAAGCATTTTGACAGATGGACAGATAGACGCAGCCCAGTAGGACTGACTCTAACCAGGGCCCACACTGCCTTACACATTTCTATTAGTTGTTGTTATTATCACAACTTCTGTCTGACACGGACAGGTGCAGTATAAGATGATGAACATATGGATAACGGGCACGAACAACAGCTCAGACTCAGCGAGAACAGGAAGGCTCAGACTTCAGAGGGACAATTTCCCCCCAAGTTCTAGATTGTACACATAGTCCAAGAACTAGCAGATATCCACCTTAGTGAAAAGAGAAATGCTATGTCCAACAAGTGACATAGTAGCCTAACACTCCAAGATAAGAGAGAAGTCAAGTATCTATCAACTATAGGTGGATAGATTCACAAAGGAATATAACACAGCAGTGAAAAAGCAACTATGGTCTATGTATCCACATGGAGACATTTCTCTCACAACTGTGCAGATGGAGCCAGATCTAAAATATTCCATTCACACAAAATTTAGGCATAGGAGAGACTCCAAAATTTGGTCAGATAATGGTTACATTTAAAAGATGATAAGGGCCCCACCCCCGGTGCTGAGAATGCTGTTACTGATCTAGGCAGTGGTTAATGAAGCCACCTTCTTGGCACCTCATTTCACTACACATGTTACACTTCATTACAAAACATCAGGGGCACAGCCATTTAATACATAAAGTGTCTCAAGAGTTCAAACTGTCTGAAGGATTCAGGAAACTAAGACAGAGTGGGTCCAGAGAGGAGGCAGCTAAGAAGCCAGGGCCAGGACAACCCAGTGTGTTCCAGGTACAGACATGGACACCTGCGCCTAGTTCCTTCTAGAACACTGCTCACCAGAAACTGAGCAGCAAACTCTGTGCCTGACTCACTCTCACTGGACAAAAGACCTTTTTACAGGTGGCACTACTCTTGGTGAAAGCCAGAACAGGTAAGACCTATACTGAATGGCAGTGTTCTTCCTTGTGATCCATGTGCGTGGGTGAGGACAAGAAGAGATAATCCCACCTGCCAAGCCATCAGAAAGAAATCTGAATTCAGAGCCTAGGTAGGCCCTAAAGACGGAATTCATAATACAAAGTCTCATATCCCAACACTTTGGCTTTAACCCGTCTATATGGTCCTTATATTAAAGGACAGAACTGGCCAGTCAGGCTAACCCTACTGACCTGCCATTCTGCCTACCAGCCACCCCTCTGCAGCCCTTCCTCACTTGCCCTCCAGTCCCAGCTTAGGTACTGGAGACCCTGAGGCTTTCTTTCCTCTAGGCAGAGGCTACCCCTAGTTATCAGGATTACCACCTCTCCCCACTGGCTAGAAGGACAGACTTTAATCACAGTCACATTGTTTCAGTACTGAATGCGCTATTCCACTGTCTCTGCCTCCCCTCCTGGAGTGCCAGGTCTTTAAGGCAATGGCTTCGGTCACTGGGGTTATTACAGGGACTAGCATATAATCAGGATGTAGTAAATGTCTGGGGACCTATTATACACTCATTATTTTCATGTTGTACACACACAGAGCAGTGTGCTACTGTAGGACACACTGTAGAAAACGAGAACTGGGTTGGCGCTGTGAGGCAGAGTGTGGGAGACAACACACAGGTGAGAGACTACACAGATGGTGGGAAGGGCAACTCTGGAACCGTATAGACCCCTACTCTGCTGGCTGGAAGGAGCCATTTCCCATGGACTTATTTACCATGTAAGGGTCTCAAGCATCCAGAAGTGGAGGCACAAGTCTACTGACCCCGTAAGCAATCATGTAGCTCCCACAGTGGCTGATTCACCCTGAGGCTTGGCTCCTGTCTGCTTGGGGGTATCCCAAATGACCCACTAGATTTACTGACGTTCAGGCCCAGACACACATAATTCTGCTTGTTTGTATGTTCCCCATCAAAGCAAGATGGTGGCCTAGTTTTAAGATCTGCAGCTAGGCAGTGTTTTCATATCTAGATAAGCCTGGATAACCAGGAAGGTGAGTGATGGGGAGAGCTGTGAGTTCCTAGGTGTGTGGTTAAGACATGGGCTTTCCTGGAGCTCACAGGAGCCACTTCTCAGCAAGGATTCCATGTGAGCCTCTTGCTCCTGGGGACTCTACTCCTTCATATAGAACTTGAGATTCCCAGCCTGGATTGGGTTCTTGAGATCAGGTTGGGAGAAGCGCTGGCTACATTGGAACCATCTCTGGTCAGCTTGGCTTTGTTCTGAAACAAACACAGCAGCCCCAGACAGCTCATGGGACTCTGAGAGGCTTCGAGTTCTATGGAGAGCCTAGCTTCTGTCTGGTACAAACTCCATCTTCCCCCTGCATTTCTTCTGTATCCTGATTCCTGCAGTTAAGACATGACCATTTCTCCAATCTGAAAGACAAACGGGCACAGTACTGTGCCTGCTCTTGGCCAGCTGGAAAGAGAATGTGGTGTCACCTGGCTGGGTGAAGGCCCTATCTGCCTCCCTTCGGCCTTTGTGGGGCTCCATCTCAGGCAAAGTCCTCTGTCATGGTAACTTTCCTTGTGTTAGTCAGCCAGGAGAAAGCAATTACCCTCTGAAGCTGACGTCAGTAGCCTCTGAACTGTGCTGACGTGCTAGGCTGTCTTGGTCCCAGATCAGCCTGACTGTTGCTGCCTCTCCCCTGCAGAGGAAACACACAGCTGTGCAAGTAGGAGCTCTCCACTGTATCGCTCCTGTGGGCTGCTGCTAAATCCTCAGGCTGGGAATGAGCAGGACGCAAGTGCTCTCAGCTGTGGTCATTGCGGTGCTCCCTGTAGAGTCCCCAGTTATCAGAATAGTAACAAAGGTGGGGAGGGATACAGCCTGAAGTCTAGCTTTGTTTATCTTCAGAGTTACTTAGTCCACCATCAGAACTTAGTCATGTCACGAGGACCTTATTTTTATTGTAGGCAGAGTAAAACTTTTTATGTTCACTACTTTGCCAGCTATGGCAATGCCAAAATGAGGGAAGAGAAAAAGGAACACCACAAACTGTCTATGGCCAATGTCGCTCTAGTAACCAGCGCCGTGTTATCCCCTTGGCTTCCATTGCTGCCCTACATCTTTTGGGAGAAGAAAAATACATTTGCACAGACCGAACTGTATACACTACAAGCGGCTATTAAAATGGCTTCAGTAGTCTTCTTTCAAAGGAATATTGGCCCAGGCAAAGTGGAAATTAAAGGGAAAGGGTGTGACTTGTTCCATAAGATAAGGATGCACTCAGCATGCAGTGGGGAAGCCCCTGTCCCCAGATGATCTCCAATTCTGGTTGCCAAGGGCCACCAGCCTCCTAGGGCACCTGCAACTTGGAAATCAGCAGTGACTGCATTTTAAATCCCTTTTCTTTGCTGAATGTGCTTAGTCTCCAAGTCCCTGATGTAGAGAGAAGCCCCCTGCTTTCTGATCCACTCTCCCTGGCTAGGTGTGATACCACCTAGCTTAAGACATAGTTGTCTGCTCTAAGAAAGAACTCAAGACTCCTTGCTAAATGCCCCAACCACTACCTATAGGAGGTTAATTACAAATTGCATGAGGTCTGGGGAATGGTGTGTGTGTGTCTGTATGTGTGTACACACAGACACTCGCAAACACGTGTATAATGATTAAAACAGTTAACCAAGACACAAATGGCACAAATGCACTTTTTTGAGTTCTACACTACTGACAGATGGGAAGCTGCTTCAGAGGGTGAAGCACATGCAAGGGTTACAAGAGCGCCATGGGTTCCGATGCTCAGCAACCATGTTAAAGGCTGGGCACGTGTGTTGGGATGGAGAAGGGCTAGACTGGCTGGCAGCCTGGCTCTAGTTCAGTGATAGATCTTGCCTCAAAGGGATGATGTCCTCCTCTGGCCACTGTTCTCATGTATATGAACACCCACTGCCTACACAACAGTTCTCTTTCTTTGGAGGGAGGGAGCAGGCAATGGAGGAGTCCTGTTGGTGTGATGCCTCAACTCACTGGAAGACATCTTTTTGTTTCTAAGGGGATCAATTACACAGCTGAGAACACTGAAGTAACTATACTTTTCCTTTGAAAATCAAGATAAATCAAGAGCTAGAAACTCTTGTGACTTTAATTCCATCGAGAGAAGAAGAGTGTGACAGCCAGGAGCTGTGACGGGGGGCCAGCAGGGGTTCTCTTTTGCATGCAGCTCCTCTTCATCTGCAAGGGGTCTTATGCAGCTCCCTCACCCAGATGCTCAAGCAGGACTTCATCCCCAGAGCAACAGCGTAAGAGTGAGGCAATCAGGAGGTTATTACGTTATGGGGTAGAAATCCCAGAAATGGAACTTGGGTCCTTACAGAGGACACAGGAAGCCTGTTTGTCTTTTTGCCCTTCAGCAATGTGAAGACACAGAGGTGTCCCCCTCAGATGACTACATAAGACACCAAGCATGCTGCTGCTGTGGATCCTCTGTTATCAATAATCTTGGTCCTAGACTTTGCACTTCCAGAACTGCAGTAAGTAATCCTCTCCTGCTCCTAAGAGTATCTGTCACAGCAGCCTGACAGACTGAGACACACAGGCAAGGCCACACAACTCACAGTCCCATAAGAACAGGCTTCCCTCTCTATCTGGTACAGTTAATAGCCAAGCTTTTTAAAATGAAATTTAAAAGGGGTCAGTTTCAATTACATGAACGTTACTCCAACTGGAAAGTCGATCAATCAACCCTTCACATGGATGAAAACACAAACGGACCCAGGCTGGGATTCCAACTGGAAAAAGACATAGGACAGAAGTGTAACTAACGAGAAGAAGAAAAAATGCTGGGACCTCAAATGACGTGTGCTCACACGGCACAGCCGGGTAGTCTTCAAGCAAAGAACACTTTTGTACATGATCCAGACATTCTCAAGCTGACAAGGAAAGGACTGGAAACCTGGAGGTGCATTCTGCTCACTGACATTCCCTTTCTCGGGGTACACGGCTGCCCTTTATCATTAGCAAGGCGAACTGGACTGAAGGAAACTTGAGCCCACATCACCACACCCCACAGCCAAACTTGAAACAACAGAGACAAAACATGCTGATCTTTCCCTTAAAGCTGAAATCAGAGTTTTGAAAAATAGATATAAAAGTCTGAGGTGATGATTTATGTCACTTAATAAAAAAAAGTGAAACAGACAAATTAAAAGAAACTATTTTAATTACTTTTGGTTCAATCAGTCACTTATTGCTGGAGTGTTAACACAGGGAAATATAGTCATTAGTTTTATTCATTTACTATTGCATCTCACTGACTCACGAGGATGGCAATATTTCACTCAAAATCACACTGACATGGAAGAAGAGGAAGGCTTTTATTCTCAACATCTAAAAAAGAATCAGTTAACTCAATGACCTGAAAGCTTTCAGACAATCTTTCTCCTGTTCTGAGAGAGGAGAAGGAGAGAGAGAGGGAAGGAGGGGAGGCAAGATATATATATATATATATATATATATATATATATATATATATATATAGAGAGAGAGAGAGAGAGATATTACAAAACTGGTAAAGATTAGCCACATAGAACTGAGCTCCTAGGCTGCTAGCTATGGCAAGTCATTAATATCCTCTTCTCAACTGGAAAGAGGGTACCTGCAGCCTAATTGTCCTCTGCACATTGCAAGGGCTCTGTGAAGACCACACAGTAAAAGAACAAAGAGCCAAAGCAGGTAACTTAGAAGTTCTATGTGGATTTCCCACAGACTGTCCTCTCCCACAGTGATGTCTGTGAGGGTGATACTGTAAGCATCTTACAGGCTTTTATTATTATTATTTTTAAATTTTTTTACTTATTCACTTTACATCCTGTTCACTGCCACCCTTCCTAGTCACTCCTCCTACAATCCTTCCTACATCCCCTTCTCCCTTTCCTCTCATTGGGTGGGGGCCTCCCTGGGTATCCCCCAGTACTTTCAACAATGGAGGACTCTTTAGTGTCAGAACCAAGGTGCTCATGTTGACAGTCCTGTCCAGGACACCCAGGCTCTGAAGCCATTCCAGTTAAAGCCTGTCACAGCACAGACCAGAGAAAAACCATCTCTCTGTCCTGCTGAAGTTCTCACAAAGCATCATGAAGCAAATAATTTATTTCTGTTTTAAACCACTAGATTTGAAGCAAGGGGAAGGCTGTGTTGGTCAAATAATTGAAACCAGTAACTTGTATATGAGTCACCGGAAGAAGGAATGGCCCTCACAGGTACAGATCTAAGGCTCTGGATTGGTATGTCAAACATTCCTAAGGTGGTATGCAGCTACACAATCATTTCAAAGCTCAGGGAGGCAGAATGGGGTGGGCATAAACAAACTATCCCATAGCTACCACCTTAAATCCTAAAACCCAACTCTCCTCTCAGAGAGGAGCACATCTGTCAGAGTCTAGAGCTCAGGCCAGAATGCCACAAGTGTGAAAATGTGCTCTGTGATGTGTTGGAAGCAGAAATCCTTCAACTGAAGGCTCTGAGAACTCTTGGCCTGGAGAACTGCAGCAATATTTAGCGATATCTATTCACCGTTAGGAGAATACTCCTGCCTGTAATAAGTAAAATAGTAAGGCCTTATTAAATTAAATGAGTTAAGACGTCAAATGTTTATAGAGAAAAACCCAATAGTCTTCCTACGAGAGTTGATGAAGAGTTAAGATTGCAATAAAGCATTTTAAAAAAACAAAACAAAACAAAGTAAGGCAGTCTCTTAGATGGCTTGCTTCCCTAGCAAGAAGCCTGAGAAGCACTCAGCTACAATAAAGGCAGGCACCCAGTGACCTCAAAGCTCCCAGACCTTTTAGGGATATTAGCAGAGACCACACGGTATGGCCCATTCTTTATTCTAAGCTGAAAATATATAACCATCACTGACAAAATCCACAAACCATGAGGTACAGGACTGGGGAGAAGCCTACAGTATGGCCATGAGCAAGGCTCACCTTTGGATGGTGAAGCAGACATTTCTCAAACACAAGAAGGTTAAAAGGTAAATGCCAAAGTGGGTCTTCCACTGCTGACAGGCCATACAACCAGTGCTATTGCTTCTGCTGAGGAAATGGCCCCAAGATCCAAATGGTAGCCTACTGAGAAACACTGCAACCATGAGCACTAAGAACGGTCATGTGATGCTTACTGTGGGATGGCCTAATACAAAATGCTGCAAACTGGTGTTTCATTCATCTACAATAAACTGGTACCTGATTCAGCTATAAGGGACACGTGCCAAACCAGGAAATAAACACTCCCGAGATGAGCTAGGCAATAATGCCTCCACAGCTGAGCTACAAAAGACATCAATTAGAAAACATGCAGTCAACTTGTTATCTAGCTGAATAGCATTCTATCCCAGTCTGAGTAATAATCATGCTGAATTTAATAGAGGACTTGTAATGGTACAAGATTTTATGCTGTATCTATTGTCTTTAAAATCAAGATGATAGTAATAAGAACAATCCCATTGAAGCACACATCACAAAAGCAACATGTATGATCACTGTTAGAATACCAAAGTGGAAGACAGAAGGTAGTCAGAAAACGTGCATTTAATTAGGAGATGCTGAGGAGCAATTTACTTATAAGAAAATTATATGAAAGGTGAAGGAGAGAGCACAAAAGAGGAAACCCTTTCTCTTCCTTTCTGCTAAAGCCTGTATTAACACAAATGCACATGTGGCACAAACTGGTTTGCATTTGGCAGGCTTCCTGACCCATTAGCAAATAGTCCGCCATAATACAGAGAAGCTCTTCTGGGGACTCTGGTAGGATTATGAGTCCATTATCAGGCAGAACTGACTACAAATAGACCCTGCTTTTCAACTAGATTATAATGCAAAGAATAAAATAACCTTCACATAAATGAAGGGAGCTGTGTAGGAGCTTGGGATACAGGTGATGTTTCTCAGGTCCAAAAGGTAAATCTCAGCTGGTCAAAGCCTAAGAAACAACTGCTATTTTCTGCCTACACAGGGCATTATTAATCACGGGTTCTGGGGTACAAGACTATTAATTTCTGTCCTAGGAAACCATACTGGATTATATAAGGCACAGACACATTGATTTTTGACTACTAGGGACTGTAGCCACAGCTTTAGGGCACACGGTTTTGAGTAACATGATTAAGAATGACCTCATATCCATACTGCCTGTTTTACTCACCCTGTGTTTTAAATTTTCCCCTTCCCTCATCACTGGCATTGTAACAGATTTAAACAGAATGGCTATCAGGCTCTGGCTTGGACGATTCTGACATCATCCCCTCAGACCTTTTCTCCTCTCTCACCATCACTGTGTGATCTATCAAGCTTGTAAAGCTCTTGGCCAATGGCCATATTAATTTTCTACTTGAAAGATCACAAATAGAATACTGCTTATGACGAAGCTAGTCAGGGAGCTTGGGGAATAGCTGTCTATCTTACTGCATAGCAATTAGCTTGGCAAACTGAAACAGTAACATGATTAAATCTGATACCTAGCCAAAACTGCCAGAGTCGGGGGAAAATCCCTCATTCTGTTGAAGGTGTTAAGTGGCTTTTTAAAACAGTGGCTAGTGGACATTGTGACATCAGAATTCTGGTTTCCATGGTGATTATTAGTGATGGCATTTTAAAGATTTAAAGTTAGCTTCCACAGTAGAAGTCCTTGCACCTTACAGTATGAAGGAATGAGACAACGTTAGAAAGACAGACTGCTGATCACCATGTAGGCAAACACCACATTTTAAAAGGAAATACAATTTGTTCATCCTACGTAGCTGTGCACCCACAGAAACTGTTCAGGTAAACCACTAAGACGGTAAAGCCCTCAAACATAGTTGGGACTAACTGCTTTGTAATTCAGCAGCAGCTAACAGCTACTTCCTACCTACACATTATTTTATAAACTAGCTGGTTTTAGAACACTGATTTGCCCATTTTTGTATACAGAAAGAAGCAATTAATCCTTGTGGAGAGGAGGCCTGGATCTAAGGCTTAGACTCCCTTGGCACTCATCCTCCCTTGCAGATGGGGTCAGTAGTGGAGACCCAGTTTCCTGCCCATCTGAACATTCATTCCCAGAAGGCAGCTCAACATCACGCCTCTTCTTGAGATAAGAGTCTCACTATGTAGCCTATATAGGCCTTGAACTCACAGCAATCCTCCTGGTTCAGGCTCCCAAGAATTGAGATTATATTTTTATTGTTTCCCTCAACATACCTAGTGATTTTGATGGCAATGAAACTGAATATTTAATTTTTGCTTTTAAATAATTTTCATAGTTAAAGATGACAGTTAACTTTCAAAAAGTTTACTAAGCCAATTATATACTTTAAAAAGTGAGTGACCTTGACTGCCTCTTAGTAAGTACTTCACCTGCCTGACTGCTTAAAACAGTTTTAGTTTTTCTCCTCCAGCTAGAGCTGTAGGCTGGTTCAACAAGCACATGTGTATACTTTTCAATAAATACATGGAGGTAACAGATGAAAGCAATGTTTTTAAATAGGGAAAATGAGAATATACAGAACCTCTCTGACCTATGGTGAAGTCAATAATACTGTCTAGAGGTAGAGCCCCAGATCATAAATCTAAGTAGCAGGGAACCTGCTGCCAGGATGAGGAGAAGTCAGAATGAATCAGAGCAGAATTTTCGAAGTCCTACATAAATGCATTTCTCTTACAGCCAGGTCAACAAAATGATAAATGGTCCTGTCTCTCCTCTCCTCATGCATCATGCCAAGACAGAAAGCCATGCTGCCACTGAATGTGACTTAGAAAAAAAGCCACAACTCATAGAGCACAGAGTTATGAGCTGAGAACAACGTCAGAGCAACTGCCTATGAAAACTTTAGTATCACCAATTTCATCATCAGATACCTTGCTGAGAACGAAAATGGAAGAAATTATTGAAGAAATTCAAGGATCACCCCCCCCCCCCCCACACACACACACAAGCAGCAGCAGCAGCAGCAGATTTAGAAAATCTAAAGGCAAGGTGAACAAATGGAAGGAGAAAGTGACATCAACAACACAGCATAATAACAAACACTTGCTATCCCCCTAAGTTCTGAGCAACAGATTTCTCAGACCAGGGATACAGGACTAAGAGAAAGAAGATGCACCTGCCACATAGCAAATGCATTCCGTGTTTCCTTATGAAGGCAGGTTGGTCAGGGCCAAGGAGGAAGTTAAGAAATCTATATGTAGCTTTCCTTACAACAATGGTGAGGCTTCCAGACCAGAAGGCAGGAAACAATGCTCACCAACTTTTCTCCCAAAGAACTCACTGTGGTTCCAAGAAGCCCTTTCTGGGCTGTTCCTATAGAAACCCATTTTAGCTGGAGAACCCTCTGCAGGGTGCCAGGGAGGAGACACAGCATTGCACCTGAAAGGTTCTCTTGCCTGCTTCTCTAAGTAAGTCACTTCTTGTTATTTTAGAAATTCACCATGCAGATGACATGAAATTGAGCTATCATTTAGATTATGATAAAAAGCTGGTGAGGATAGAAGCTGACTCCCACTCAGAAAAACACCCTGCTCAGAAAAAAACAGACTGAGGCTCTTATGTGCAATTAGATTTGACCTCAGGCAAGTCAGGGGCCTCGGGTGGATACTTCTGAGGGAAAGCGGATGTCAGGAAGGCAGTGATGGAAAATGGAAAGCTGATTAGGCGCTCAAAGACACTAGAAAGGCACGTGACTCAATGCCATCTGGGGGTGTGGGCTATGGGCCTGAGAGTTACAACCTTAATGGCTGGGAAGAAAAGATGGCATCTGGAGAATACCACAGTCTAGCTTCTCGCATATGGTCTGAGGGCAACCAGAGGCAGCACACCAGCTGCCTAGCAACTGTGGGCTCTCCAGCCAACTAGACCTGAAGAGCCAGACTGTGCTAAACTGATTTTAGCAGGCTCTGTGGGTGATCCCCAGGCACAATCATCAGCCCCACCCAGATGTACAGGCAGAAGGCATTCCAAGCAGGCTGCCCTTTCCTGGTCCTTCTGGCCCACTACAGGGTAAGCTGGAAGAGGGAAACACTTCCTCATTGCTCATCAGGGCCGGCCACATAGTCTCAGTCAGGCACTTTGTTATGCGATTAAAGTTACTGAGAAAAATAAGAGAAGCTAGACATGCTAAGAAATACATGATCAGTCTGGGTAACATCAAGCACCCAAGCCAGACTAAGTGAGTAAGTGAGCTGTGTGACTGGATCTCTGAAGTGGTAATCATGAAGACCTGGTGACCAGTATTGATTTACTGACTGGCAACTTCTTATTGATTTAAAAAACAAAACAAAACAAAACAAAAAACAAAAACCCTCATTTCAGCTTTAATTTTCAGAAAAAAAAATATTTTTTTTAGGTCACAGGTAAGCTTTTGGGATGTGGTAGCCAAATAAGAAAACAAAATAAATTCTGAGGTCAACTATACCTTAAAGCTTGCCTCCATGTTCTGCCATCTTAGGTTCCCTATAGTAATTAGTAATTTTTCCTATAGGGATAGCACACTGAAGAATGTGAATAAAAATGTGGCATGTCAGTTCTTGCTTCCCCCAAATCTCCCTTTTATGTTTCTTCCCCCAACCACTAGAAACCCTTGGTTAGCATGGGGGAAGCTACTATGGGAGTCAGAAAACACAAGGCTGAGTAGTTGGCTCAGCAAAAGCTGGAGGAATTGAGAACACTGCAGGATCAGGAAGGGCTCAGATCTGTTCCCCCCACCCACACACTATTCTCCCGCTCTCCCTCTGTGACTCCTCTGAGAGAGGCTACCAGCCCATGCTGGAGGGAAGACCATCCTTACCTCTAATGATGGACTAACCAAGATGAACTAACAGGCCTGCTAAGTCTCCCCTCTTTATTACTCTTGGCCCACACTTGTCCCCCTAGTGTATTTTTCCATGTCTTTCCACTCTTAGTTCTAAAACACTCGGGTTTACATGCATCTCGCAGTCTTCATTTCTTCATGAACGCTCCTGAGTCTTACTCACTTTATATTAATTTATATTAATCTTCCTTCTGCAAATTTGGTTTTGCCTATTTAATTTTTGGATCTACTGCAGGTCCCTAAGCGGGCGGAGGAAACCTTCCTCCCGGCCTGGCCCACATGAAGATGCTGACACTCAGGAACAACGGCAAGAGCAGCAGCACGAACTACATCCTGTCTGCAATCATCCTGAGCTGGCAGCTCAGTCTCCACCACTCACATGTCCTCACACAGCAGCTGGCACAAAGCACAAGACCCACTGGCCACAATGACCCCAGGTCAGACAAGCGAAGAATGCTCATGGTCGCTGGCCTGCTGCTCTGAGGAACAGAGTGCTTCTAGAGGCACTCACCCAGCGAACTGCTCTCTGACCTGTCCTGTCCCGACAGTTTGAACATAACCTCTCACTCATCAGCCTGGACCAATTCGAACACAGTAATCATGGAGAGGCAAGAGATCGAATCTCAGTGTGGTGCCCAGTGTGAACAGATGAGTCAGCCACCCATCTCTCCAGTCACCTGATATGACTGCGATTTTCCCAGATCCATGCTCTTCCAGAGCGATTCTTTCCGCTTCTTCCATCAGCAGCATGCCGAACCCCTAGAAGGAGCACAGAGGAGTTCATGATAGAAGAGAAGGGACCCCATTGAGAAAGGTCCACAAAACACCCTTTAAAAAGTGATAAAGATCTACTGATGAGTCAGGAAGAGTGCGTGGATCCCGCCCAGAGCACACTCCTGACTTAGTAAAAAGTCGGCACTCCATCGAGAGCCAGCGTGGCATTCAGGGTAACATGCCTAAGGTCTAGGCAGCCCTAGCCGACAGGAGTCTTGGGTAACAAGTCTTATTTATTTGACTCACCTTCCACTTTTGAAAGGGTTTGGAATGTGGCAAAATTGTTGTAGCATCCCATTTGGTGTTTACCCTAAACCTATTATTACTGCTTTTAACAAATTTCCCTGAAACTTAAAAATACAGATTTCTAACTTTAGGTTGCTGGGGGTTACTTATACAACACAACCTGTGAATCACTTTCCTGTCATTTGATACCAAAGGAAGTGAACCAGTTTTGCTTGAATCTGATACATGGGGTGCATCTGTTATCCCTTGGGACCACAAGGGAGCAACATGGAGGACTGCCCCCAAACAACTCCAAAGAACCCTTTTTCCTGTGCCCTCTTTCCTCTGAATCTTCCTTCCCACACCATGTCTCCCTTCCTTCCTCACCAGCTGCTTTTAACTTTTCCTATTTCAGGCATTTCTTAGTCAAGCAGGCTGCAGGGTACCTGATGCTGAAATTTAGTGGGATCCCGGCTGCTCACAGGGACCACACTCCCATACACGTGCAGCTCTCGGACTATGGAAACGCCTCCACCTAATTCAAATCGGAAGGTTTCCTGGGAGCACTTCCGTAGCCTCAGGAGGCCAATCAGGATGTCCTGTTCAGGGTCTTCATAGGACAGGAAGGTTTCCCAGCCACCGTTGGCAACATAATCTCTCCGCACCAACTCAACCTGGTGGATAAGGAACCATGAAAACTCTCATTCAGAATTAGAGACGCAAGCTCATTTTTACAATCGCATGCATGTGTTTAGGCTAATGTTCAGCTAGGAGCAAAGGGTGATCATCACTAATCATGGTTTTTATCTGCCTCCTCTCAAGTAGCAGAGGATTTAAAAAGTTCATGGCTTGTTCATGGACTATTCTAAACAGAGAACAATTTTACAAATATTTAAACTGAATTAACCTTGAGATTCTTATAGATATCCAGCTCAGTGAGTGCTTTTATGTAAATTTATGATGTCCCATAAACTGTCTCTAAGATAAAACTACAGATTAAATCACACATGTGGCTTTTAGGACCCTCTCCCCTCCCCTACTTTGCCTTCAAACTGCCAGACAGTTAATGGTTTCCTTGTCTAGTTCTTCTTCCACTAAAACCTTGTGTGTGTGTGTGTGTGTGTGTGTGTGTGTGTGTGTGTGTGTGTGTATGTGTGTGTATGTGTGTGTGTGTGTGTATGTGTGTGTGTGTGTGTCTGTCTGTCTGTCTGTCTTGTGAAATAGGCCTAGTGAGGGAGGAATATGTTAAGGTCAATCACTAGAGCAGTTTACCACAGAGGGATGGGCGGAGAACTTGAGTGGTAGAAGTCTACAGATTCTGACTCTTCAACCTGCTGTACAAATGATTCTATGAACAGCATGGAGCAGAGGTGGACACTCAAAACTCCACAGATTTAGAAAGGCTGTAACAGACACACCCTGTACATGGGTACATTATACTCAAAGCAAAATAAACAACCCCTCAGCTTGATGTTTGGTATATAATTAGATTAAAACTTTGCCAAAATGACTAACTGTGTCAGGTCTACTTTCTCCCTTAAAACAGTTGTTAAAGGCCCTTTGACAACAGTTCATGGGAAGAACAGAATCCAGCCTTTCTCACATGGGATTCCCAAGAATTGTGCTCCACAGAGAATGCTGCACCCACTGAGTTAGATGTCAGAGATGTATGGAAGTGAAGCTACTCAGAATGACCCAGCGCACTGTCCTGAAGATGTGGGAAAGCCAGTTAGGACAAGAACTTGCAGGTTACATAGAAGAGAGCAGCAAGGCTGTCCACAGGAAGCAGCCACTAGTCATAAGCAGCTACTTATACTTGAACTGGAACTCGAGTCCCTACTGTGTCCTCCAGTCACTGCAGACAGACTGGGGTGATGTGGAGCAGCTTCACCTGAGAACACTTCCCACACCACAGAGCGGGTGAAAAAAAATGAGGCCCAGCCTTGGTTTTTCTAACCCAGCTTTTCCATAACCCAGTGACTCTCATGGCTTGTTTTCCTGACTCGCTACTTTCTGCCCTGAGCTATTCACTCAGTTGGGGGTAAGCAGGCGGGGTCCAGGCTTGGGCAGATTTAGAGGAAACTGACCTGGTATGGCCGCACTCTGTGATGAATTTCTTGGATTCCAACCTCCCTGGTTCTCACATCTCGGCACTGCCAAAAAAAAAAAAAAAAAAAAAAAAAAAAAAAATCAAAGTAGTGACTCATTCATTGTTCATTTAAAACAAATCCTGGGCTCAAAATCAAGTCTGAACATAACTTACACTGAAACAGAAAAATGAAAACTTTAAAAAGCCATATTTACAAAATTTGATGATGAGAATTTGTGAAGGTGTACAACTTTCCTTTCAAAACTGAATTTAGAATTCAAAGAGACCATATTTAATTTTGGGAAATAAACAATACTAAGTTAGAAAGTTAGAAAACAGTTTTGCCCAAGAGACTTAACTGTGAAAAACATAACTCCAAAATATGATTGAAAATATAGCCCCAAAACATAATCAAAGGAAGAGTAAAAGCGAATTCTTAAGTTTTTAAAATCTATATATGACATTACTATTTTTAGTGTTTTATCATTTTAAATATGTCAAAAGACACATATCAAAGATGTTTCCTTTTCAAAGAAAGACACTGTGGAGGAAAGAAGAAAGGGAAGATACAAAAGGAACCTAGACTCATATAGACACAGGTGAACTTCAACTCCAGATGACTCTTGGGTATCCCCCATCTGTGCACAGCTCCTGGGAGACAGTGTCAATGCAAGGCAAGGTCAGGATCTTAACAACACTCGCTCTGACTCCTCAGCCCAGTGTGTATCCCATACAGCCTGACACTTATCATTACAGAATCCCTGCATTATCCAATGATACGTCCTATGGCATAGTTCTCCTCTACAGAATAAACCATAAATGTATTTTCAGGATTCTAACACTTTCCACCAGTGAGACAGAACCATGTTAAACAAATTGACAGTATCAAGCAAGCAATTTCACTAACAATGTATGTATAAGAGTTCATTACTCAGTTTTGTAAAAACAAAGTTATTTCCATGTTTCAGGAAATCCACCCACCAAGATACTCTGCTGATGTAGCCTGTACAGCAAACAAGGCCCATGGGTGTTATAGCGTATCTGCTAAGAGCAGATGCTATCTTCTAGCCTAGTTCTATATAGGAGAGAGACCATGTGTGTGTGGCTATAGGTTACCTGTTCTTAGTTAACTGGCACCTGCTGCTTCCTCTCTTTGGTCTTTCCTGGAACATGATTTATTTTTAAAGGCAGAGATAATATCTACTTACTTTCTGGTAAGGCCACTACCTGTGGGACTTTGCTCTTTGGACTGATTTCTGGGTCACTTAGCAAAGGCAACCAACCAGGGTTAGATGGAGGCAAGGCTAGAGATGACCAATAGACAGGGAGACTGCCAGTAATCAGGTCTGCTGGACCCCTAGAAAAGTGTCCTTAGGAGGCCCGGGATGGTGGACAGCTGGAGAGTGGAGAGCAGAGACACACCCTGTGTGGTGCAGTTGATAGGTCTCATCCACTGAGCACGTCTAAATGTTGTCTAGCACATCTCAGTATTATAGTATTTTTGTTGAATATTCAAATAATTCAAAAAATTTTTCCTCCATGATAATCTGAGGAAGTGTAAAGGAAGTCATGGGTCCATGCTTGAAAATATAGCCAACAGATCCCCAGTCCTCTCCTGATCGATTGCACTGGTTTCTGAAGGCAGAGTCTAACTCCTGGTACCCTGGCCAGACACTGCTTTCAGCTAGTGTATCTTGTCAAAAGTCCCAAGAAGTTTCTAGAATGCTTCATTTCAGACTCACTACTACCTCCAAAGACTGTTAAATTAATAGCGTTCTTCATTCTATTAGGGTCAAGAGAGAGAAGCTGCTTAGTAAATATAAAGCAACAGGTTATAGAAGTCAAAAGACAAAGGGACAAGGGGATAGCAGCAGTGCTTGTCACCACTCATTCAGCTTCTGCAAACTACCCGGAACACCTCTAACACATACAAGCTTTCTGACCCAGCTGGCACCAGCAATGCTTAAGAGCGACAGCCCTGGGGATAAGTACAAGGAGATTCCTTTTTCCTTCACAATATACCTGGCCAGGAGCCACATGTACCCATACCTGTATTCCAAGATCTTTCATTCTTGCAAATGCCAGCTCACGCAGGTTGCCATGCTCTACTCCTGAGCTGACGAGGGGCATTGGAATGTCTCTGTAGGAGAAAAACATCAACTGTGGAAAAAATGTAAACTATTCTCCATAGCAGTATGGCAGTGGAATTCTAAAAATTAAAAACAATGAGAACCACAAAGCTACAGAGCAGAAGGCAGAGGCAGAGCATGCTAAGGATGAGAGGAGGAGAGGTTGGGAGCACCCCTGTACCCCATATGTCCCATCTGTAAAGCTCACTTCTACCCATCTCTCAGGGGGTTTGTGAAGGACATATAATGGAAATCACAGTAGAGAACAAAGCATAGAATCTGCCTAAATGCTGGAAGCCATTAGGAAAAATCTGGGGTTGATGAGGCACTGTACTAAATGAAACAAGAATTAAAAGAAATAAACCTCAACTCAATGGAGAGAAAAAGCCAATAGTGAATCAGAAACCACTTTGCAAATACTTTCCCTGCTACACAGTAGCTGAAAGTCACTAACAAGAAAGGTTAAAAGCTTGGTTTAACTGGTTCCACAGACCCTACCCCGTTTCCCCAGAGAAGGGGCTCTGCTTTAGGAGAACAGCTTGCCTGAGGATGGAAATGAGACTTATCTTCTACACTGGTCTAGTGCAGAGTACCCGGCATCCAGGAGATGCTAGTTAAAAGCTGAAGTCAGGGACTGTACTGTACTCGCTCCAGAAGGCTATAGTGAGCACAAAGGACATTTCACACATCTACCAGGCTCTGGGACCCAAAGGTTTCCCTAGCAATACTGTAAGAGAAGCACACTAGGAGGCTTAAAGTGACAGTGACCTAAGAAATCTGTTTCACCTTTGTGACTATGTTTTAATGTGTTAGCATATATGGCTTACATATAGTTTTTAGTACAATGATCCCTAACTTTTGAATTTTAGTATTTTAAAATCAATATGCTTCAAAGTTAATAATCAGATAAAATCACATAATAGTTATTAAGGTAAAAACTATTTAGCAAGGAATATATATATATACATTGCTTAAATCTTTCTGCTTCTATAAGCCAAATATAAGTCTTCTAACTGCCCCTTTTAAATGTTGAAATATTTTATAGTAATCTGATAGTAATATGACATAAGACTATCCTCATGAACATACTAAATATTTTAGAACTTAAAAACTATATTTCCAAACAGTTATACATGGTCTGAAATTAACCTGGGATGATCAGTGGAGGCTATGCTAATACTTAATACCCAACAAATACATTTCCTGTCTTGTTATTCATGGGAGTTAAGTCCTATAAGGTTGCTATGAACAATGAACTAGACAAAGCTAGAGTAATTGCTCCTAGGAAAAGCAAAGCTAGGCTTCAACTGGTCAGGTTGTGACCTTGCTTTGTCTGTGTTTATGTTAAAATAACTATAGGATAACTTACCAGGAGGCTGACCTATAACACAGTAAGAACATATAGCCTCTTATAAAATTATTAACCATTTGAAAATGTGACAGCAGGGTAGCAAGACAGAAGCTAGGCCTGTGAGACCTCTGATTACCAGAGAGACTCTGGCTATGCAGGATCTTACAAGGATGCCACCAGTTCATAAATGTCCTAAATTTATTTCTGTCACTATAAAGATGAAACATGGCTTCAATGGTCTTTGGTAGAGAAATGCCTGGAGCACAGCAGATGGAAGCTCTCAGTCATTAAGGAACAGAAAATGTGGCAACTGCAACTCTCAGGGATAGTGTCCTTCACTGCATCTGAGAGACACACTTCTGCAATGGTAGGTATCTTCTACCACAGAGACCTACTGCATGATGGTACTCAACTTCCTGTTCAGACAGCTTAAACCTCTCTGGATATTCAGAACTTGAACCAGGCCTCTAAGAGCTTGACCTTGTTGCCTCATGGAGACAGGAGTAAAATTTCCTTTTAGGTTTCTCTAAGTCATTCAATCTAGTCTCTTTCCTGGCATGAAGAAAGATTATACATGTGAATATTGGCTTAACAGGTAATATTTCAAGATTAGAGGTACTAATATTTACAATTTGCTCATCAAAAACCTTTCCAAGCAGTTTAGAGCCGCTTCTGTCTGAAGTTTCTCATGCGTCAGAAGCATGCTTTGGTTGCAAATTGGTATTCCTAGTCTGACGCCTCACAGTGATTTAATATCATATCAAGGCAGACAGCTGTCAAATAGCCCAAGGGCAGCAGCGCTCTAATGCAGAGCCCATCATGTGCCTGGACAGGATTTTACATTTAATCACTGACTACACTCCTCAGGGCTAGAATACAGGACCTTCCAGCAGGAAGTGCCTCATAAAAACACCCAGGAAGATGATGCTCCTGTCTCAACTGTCAGAAGGCTAAAAAGTATACAATAGTTTAGAAGCAGGGAGGGGCAGGGTGTAGGAAATAACCAACGGAAACATCAAGTAATCTCTTAGTAAGACAGAAAGGCAGAAGGAAAACCCAAAATATAAGAGCTTTCACTTGCATTATCTCCTCTAACATGGTCCCTCTTAGAGACGTGCCTAAAACACAGTGTCAAAGTCTTTTTCACTGTGTAAAGCCAGAAAGTTCACCTTTGCTAGACAACTGTGGCTGGTGGAACGATATAGAAAAAGGGAGAGTCCCTGATGGACGAGGACAGAAGGACTCTCGTGAGTTCCCTTGACTATGAGTTCAAAGAGAAACAATCTAAGTACAGAATGTGCCAGGAGTAGGCTTTTCTTCATCACTAGGGGCTTCCTTCTGTCAGCCCTGTCCTCAGCCTCCACATTAGAGTGAGGTGCTTAAGATATGCTTGGGACATTAGTAGTCTTCTGACCGGCAGAACTAACCTAAAACTTCAAGACTGAAGCTAGAACACACTCCCTGAGTAAAATACCACTTGTCTTGGCCACCAAGAACTGTTGAAAACCTAGCCTTCCCTCTGTACCTTTATACATTTGAAAAAGATTTAGTTTATTCTAAATTATGTATATGTGTGTATTTCTGTGTATCCCCAAGTACATGTGCCCATGGAGGCCACAATAGGGTGTCAGGTTCCCTGAAATTGGAATGTTGGCTCACAGCCCACCTAATGTGGATACCTAATTCTGGTATCAGAACTCTGGTCCTCCACAATAGCAGTGTGTTTGCTTAGTGGCTGAGCCATCTCTCCAGTCCATCCTCTGCATCTCTGTAATAAGGTTTATGTTGCTCATTTACATTTTCATTTAAAGTTTTATCATCCAGTTCTTGATACAAGTTCTTGAGGTTCAGAGATAACAAATTCTACCTCAATCTGAGTATAAATTTTAATACCCCTCAAAATGTAATTTCAGGGTTTTAAACATACTGGATAACACTGCCACCAGGAATGATGCTGTCAGAATGTTTTGGTACTGAGTGTTCCACTCTGCAGGAACTATCAGTTCTCTAGTTTCCTGCCTGCCCAGGTAAGAGGATTCAAAATGAATTAACATTTATGAATTACTTTTGGGGGGAGTTACCTCCATAAGAAGCACTATTTTTGTAATCTAGATCCCATGATTTGTAAATTCAATACAAGTCATGTGAGACAGAACGTACGTGATGATCAGGTACAAGGCACGAGCAATCTCCACTAATGGGAAATGCAAATCATACCCTCATACAAAGAGTCAGTTACAGGCATCAATTTTATAGAGGATGTGATAAAATTAGCAACGATTTATATGAACTGGCATCATCTCTTTAGAAAACCTTATTAATTTATCCATATGCAATGCAAATCCCATCACATTTATAGCTCTTTCTTCAAAAAGAACTTTAAAACATTAAAATAATGATAAAAGACACATAGATCCACTCATTACCATAGGTAATTCTTTCCACATATTGTATTACTGTAATAGAAGTGAAAATTTCAATATAGATTTTAGCTATAATAGAGACTAGGATAATAAAGGGGGCTGGGCATGGTGGACACCCCTTTAATCATAGCCCTTGAGAAGCAGAGGCAGGGGAATCTCTGTGAGTTCCAAGGCAGCCATGGCTAAATACAGACCCTGTCTTTAAAAGAAGGCAGTGGGGTTGGGGAGGAGTGGGGATGAAATGAGACCTGAGAGAACCTGAAAGTTCAGCTGTCAACTTGAGGAAATCTAGACTAGAACCACTGGGGGAAAGGCCTCTGGGATTTTCATTAGGAAAACTGAGGTTGGAATACTCTCCCAGCATAGGTGAAGGGCTCCTGGGGGAGAGCCTGGACTGTAGGAAAGGAGAAAGCGAGTTGAGCATAAGCCTTCATCACCTTCTACTTGCTGCCCCAAACTTCTACAGCCTTGAGTTCCTTGACATGACAGACTGTAGCCTGGAACTATGAGCTCAAACCACATTTTCCTTTAAGACCCTCCCCACCCACCTTTCAGGGTAGATTATCAAAGTGACAGAAAAGTAAGTAAGACAACCTGGAAGCGAGCTTGACGTCTGCTTAGCAATGGGACCAATTACTGTGTAAGATAAATGGAAATGAAGCTCTAGTGCTGCCTTTAACGTGTAGCTCTAAAAATGATCCTAATCACCTTTTGTATCTGAAATATTTTAATTATTATATATAAGTTTTTAATAAGTATATATAAATAGGTCCCAGTGTGAGGTTCTGATATAGCAATGCATCGTAGAAGGTTTACCACATTATTTAGCCATCTATCCCCCATAATATCAATTCTTTGTGACAAGAACACTCAAAATCCTTTCTTGCCAAATCTTTCTCAAAATCATCACTGCATTTGGGGGGCAGTAGGGCTAGAATTGGACCCAGGTCCCCACTTGCTGGGCAAGTGCTATAGGCTTCACCTCATTTCCTTGACTTATGTGACTCTACTGCATCAGCAGAGAAGCCAGGCCCACTCCTTATCAGCATTGGTTTTAACTGATGAGCAAAGCCCCAGTGAACCACAGCTGGTTCGACCTCATACTCCTGTAGGTCAGTCTGTTTAGATTCCACATACTAATGAGAGAGTGTGGCACCTGGTTCTCTGTATCTGCCTTATTTCATTTAAACACTGTCATATTTACCACTTCTGTAAAGATGAATTCCCACCAAACAAGGACATTTTGTAAATAGTCCTTGTTAATATACACACTAAAGAGATTTTAAGTAAATTCTAAACATTATTGCTTTCATGTGGACAGAGAACTGTGAGGCTAGATATGAAGGGATTATATACCTTGAAAGTTAAAATATACCTTGTTGTGGTCAAAGCATATCATTACAGGGTTGCAGACAATGTATGAAGCATTAACTTTGCAGCAAAAACCACATCATGTACACACAAACCAGGACATACAATCTTACACACTACCTCAGTATTGTAGAAGCAGAGGCTAAATTTCCAGGAATTACTGAGGACAAATGGTAACATAATCTATATTAAGCTTGAGTTATTTTTAAATGTAGTATATAGTAGCCCTCAGTATCTGTGAGAGGCTAGTTCCAGAATTACCTGCAGGTATAACAAAATGCTTGTTTCCATCAAGACAATGCTTTAAATCATCTCCAGATGGCCCATCATCCCTGGTATAAGGTAAATGCTGGGGAGTCACTGCTATACACCGTGGTTACAGAACAATGGCAAGGAACAAGGTGTGTGCTCAGTGTAGCTTCCACCTGGGAAGTTTTTATCTGGGGTTGGTTGAGGCCATGAATGTAGAACTCAGAGACATAGAAAGCCAAATGTATAAAGAAGATCTGGAAATAAAAACGGGTATAAGCCAAACAGTAGGATGGTGAAACGGCTCAGTGGGTAGAGTGCCTGATGACTGGAGCTGGATTCCTGCAAACAGAACTGACTCCTGAAAGATGTCCTCTGATCTCCACATATTCACACAGAGGTATATGTGTAGACAGACAGACAGACAGACAGAGCAAGTAGCAAAATATAAAAAATATAAATTTCAGTGCATATAGTCATACTAACATTTCAGTAATAATATCTAACTAAAAACATAAAACAAAAATATCTTGAAGAAATTTACCCAAACCATAGTAAGCTATACAATCTAAAACCTCTATTAATAAAAACTTGTATAATTATTATAGTTACATTTTAAAACCTTCAAAATAAAAAAATAATTTTAAAAGAAAGAGTGGAAAGCATTATAGAAAACAGAATCTTTGAATTAAACTTATCAAAAGGTTATCTTCAAAGTCAGGTGGAGTTATCAGACTCAAAGCATGAAAACCTGACCCCACAAGGGTACTGAGGTGAAACCAGGCATCTATTCCTTGGACCCTTGCTCTCTTCAAACAGCTGTCCTTGGACTCACCGGGGCATCATGACTCCACAGCTTCTGAAAACCTTGCCATCCCCTGTGTTTGGGAAGCAGAGGGCAGCCTTCAAAGCCTGCAGCCTGCACAATCCATGGTCCCTCTCCCCCAGATGGGGGTTGTTGTCACCCAAGTCCTTATTGTCTTATTGGTGTGGGCAGGATAATGGTCCACAACACTATTTCCTAAGGCCTCTGACATGAAACTTGCAAGTGTCTCTGCTGCCTGGCTCACTGTCTACAGGAATAAGAAAACAGAGGCTTCTTCCTCATAGGCTCCTTTACACTAGAAGACCATGGTTCCTGGGGGTGGGGCTGACCTCTTCTGTGATTGGGTGGTCCAAGTCAAGACGCATATGGCCTCTTGCCTCTGCCAATGCTCTTGTAGCTTCTTTCCTGTTGTACTCATTCACATTTTGAGACACAATCTCTAAGCCACAGAAAAAAAGTTCAGATAACTATGGTTCTTGACCAATGGAAGGTAAAAAGTGAGTAAGATGTGGCAGCAGTCAGGATACTTTGAGCATCCAAATGGGCAGATTCTATCATGACCATAGAACTGCCACCCACCAGACACTCTGATGTTGCTCTCTGAGCCCAACTGAGTCACACCAGTGTCCTAACAAAGTCCTTCAAGCAAAAGGACCTGGTCTCCAATCTTCTATTTAGCTGTCACGCTCCTGTCTCCATCAAACAGAATTTCCCAACCCTACACTTCGGATGACGAGGCGCTAGTTGTTTTCTAGAGTGTGCATCTACCTGGGGTTGCCTAATGTTGGCTCACGATTAAACTTAGTTACAGATGTTGAGTAGAAGACACAGAGGTAACCCTGTGGTATCGGTCAGTCCCAGCAGCCATTTCATCGGCTTCTGACAATGTTCACTCCAGCTTGTGGCCAGGCTTCTCCTGCACCACATGACTCCTATGTCGTAATAAGAATATTGTGGGGAAAGTTTCAACTACATCTAGTCAGTTCTAGATCTTTGGTAGGTAAGCAGTAAGTAATTATATTCTTTCAGGTCACAGCTGACAATGAAGCAGTGAGCCAGAATCACTGCTCCTACAGAAGAATCCACAGGGTTAGGTTCCCATGAGCCTCTCTTGGCAAGATTTTTTGTCAACCATCAATAAGTAAGTACCTTGTACTCTGCAATTTTGTTTAAAGACAGCTTATTTAATATATGCAATTGATTGATTTACCCTGAACTCACAACCAACAGCAGCTCTCTTGGGCCTCCTCAATAAAGGCTTACCACCACGTGCTACTCTCTCCATCAGCCACTTCACGGCCTTCCTGCACTTAGGGCCAATAGACAGCACTTGAGCACTGTGTCTCGAGGTCATTTTAAAGAGCCAATTCCTAACCAGCTCACAAAATCCTGGAAAATGCAGCATTAAGTAGAGTGCAAAGCGAACACTTGTTTACAGCTTGGAGACTGGAGCGAGGCAGAGAGGCACTGTCTGACCTCGGCTAAGAGCATGTGCGTGAGCGAGCCAAATCGTTCACCATTCTGAGGATGATTTATGGCAAATGTGCTATGAGGACAGATTTTGAGTCTCACGATTTTCTAGTAGGTAAATTTGTAAATACAGAACCTGTGTGTGATGAAGACGGCTGATATTATGCTTCTGAAGCATACAAATTACTGAACTAATTTGTTAGTCCAGCAATATGGACTGAAGGATTCCTGCTTTATTCATTTGGTTATAATTTGTTAACACACACACACATACAAACACACGCCTGTCTGTAGTGTATGTGTATACGTGTGCATGCATGTGTGTGCATGCATGCACGTGGAGGGCAGAAAACAACCTCTGGTGTGGTTCTTCTTTGTGGTGTCCACCTCTTTTTGAGGCAGAGACTCTCATTGGTTTGGAACTCATCACGCAGGCTAGGTTAGCTGGTTACTGAGCTGGGGCTTGCCTGTTTCTCTCCTAGTGCTGGGATGACAAGCATATGTGAGCACACCGGGCTTTCTTTACCTGGGTTTTAGGGTTCACAGTCAGGCCCTCATGGTTGCACAGTTCTGACTGACCACCTCTCCAGCCATCAATATGTTTATTTTGATGTTTGAATTGTCCTAGATTTTGCCCATGGACGCATTCAAGTTGTCCTTACTTCCCTGGCTCATGGATAAATGGACGATGAATAAATATAAGATACCTGCAAAGAGGCCTGGGCACACTGTCCTTAGTGTCCATTTCTTACACATGGCATTCCTGATATTCTACTTTCAATTTTAAAACCTAGTTCAAACTGTCTGACATCAAACCAGACTACCCCTTTAGAGAGCTATTTAGGGAACTGAAAGGTAACACATACCTCTGCACCCGGTACACACGAGTCCATGGGGGCACAAGGGCTAGGATCCGAGCCACCAGCTCAATCAGGTCACTGGGAGAATAGCTCCTGTATCTTCCTGATTTCCACAATTCATACAGACCAGTCCCACGGATCACCAGGGTAGGGTAGAGCTTCAAACCATCAGGACGAAAAGCAGGGTTCTCAAAAAATTCCTACAGACAGAGAACCAAAAATTACCACTCCCATAGTTCTGTCCTACAGGGGACGCCTATGCCGGCTTCTCTCCACCTGCAGCAGGCCTGGAGCTGTCTGACCCTTCTGTCAAGAAGTGTACACAGGGACAAGATGCCACTGTTCTGTAGCCCCAACCTACCCTGCACTATGCAGCCCCCCTGTACAGCCCTGTCTGCGGCTGCTGGTCTCATGTGGAGCACTACTCTTTACAAACGCTACCCTACTTCCTTCCAGACTACAACATCTCTTAATAACAGACATGAGTGTTTAAACTTTTGAAAAGCTGTCAAAACTTATAACGTAAACAAAGGGACAACAAACAAACAGATCCCACAATGTTTACAATAGAGCCCTTTATAAGGAAAGCTTGCTGGTCTCAGGATGTCACCATCATCCCTGGGCCAACTGGCACCCCTTCTGACATGGGCTACATAATCCCATTTGTTATCTGGACACTGAAGGATTCACCTAGCTCATCTATTCTGGGACAGACCTCTTCTATCTTACACACCCAGTGGCTGCTGCTTTATCTGGAAGGCAGCAGAGAGACACCAGGCTTTGTCCTTTCTAGGACTTTGCATAGTGCCGACTCTAATCTTGATTGTGTACCACTGTACTGGCTAGAAGTGGGTTCACAAAGTACCGTCCTTCCCACCCCTGCACCCCCATCAGGATCTAGCCAGCCAGCAGTGCTCTAGCTCTGGAAATTTTAAATCATGCTTTAAAATCTCAGACTACATTATTCTCACAAACTTTCCATTGTTTAATTTGCTTTTCAAACAAATATAACTGTAGGTTTTAGATTTCATTGACTGTCACCTTCTTGAATGCTGTATTCTTGTTGCACCATGTGGTCTTAAAGACATTCTTTTGTAATTGTGTGATTTCCATTGTAACATTTATAGAGTTATTAAGTCTTTAATAAATATTCTAGACACCCACAACGAGCATGTAGGCAAGCCCTTCTCTGCCTAACCTGAATCTACACTAAGTACATGATGTCAGAAAAGTTCTGGTTGCAGGAGACACAGGGTCTGATACACTCCTTTTGTAAGGATGAAGCTACACTGAACTGGTTCTGGATCCATGATTAAACATGGAGAACCAAAACATGGGTTTCTTTCTTTTCCTCTAAAATCAGGAGGCAAAACAGGACATTTTCACAGAAGTATAAACTTAGAACAAAGAACAAAAAAGAGGATGGGGGGGTGGTGGTGGTGGTGGAATGGCAACCACGACTGAAAAACAGAAAACAGATGAAGACTAGCACCCAGCTTTGAAAGGGAAGAAAGCTGCAAATTAAGAGGCTGATGAAGGCTGGGTGGTGGCACACACCTTTAGTCCCAGCACTTGGGAGGCAGAGGCAGGTGGAATTCTGAGTTCGAGGCCAGCCTGGTCTACAGAGTGAGTTCTAGGGCTACACAGAGAAACCATCTCAAAAAAACAAAAACAAAAAACCCAAAACAAACAAACAAACAAACAAACAAACAAAAAGAGGCCAGACCATCACACCACAGTCTCACAAAGCTCACATATCAAAGGCCAGGAAGCAGGCAGAGTGGAACAGATGGAGTAAAAGCAGACAGCAGATCCAAGTCTACACATGGAGGCACTTGTCTCTACTCTCTGTGCTGGCCTTCCTCTGAGGCACTGCACCTTAGGATTTTGGCCACAAAGATTGAGGATAGGAAAAACCAGCATCCCAAATGACAGGCCCTATGCCTTATCTATGCCACCTGTCACCATGTGGAAATATTATCTTGTTATACAATAAATGTTTGTTATAATATTAAGTAAAAACGATACATCAAGAAAAACCTATGTCATCCACAGGTGACTGTGCCTGTGTTACATGCACAAAACAGCCTCAGTTCCTCAAAGCCTAAGTGTGCTGGGTTGAACACACTTGGCCCAGGGAGTGACACTATTAGGAGGTATGTCCTTGTTGGAGTAGGTGTGGTCTTGTTGGAGGAAGTGTGTTACTGTGGGGGTAGGCTTTGAGACCCTTCTCCCTAGCTACCTGGAAGAGACAGTCTTCCCTGGTTTGCCTTCAGAATAAGATGTGGAACTCTCAGCTCCACCAGCACCATGCCTGCTTGGACACTGCCATGTTTCCTGCCATGATGATAATGGACTGAGCCTCTGAACCTACTATAAGCCAGGTCCAATTAAATGTTGTCCTTTCTAAGAGTTGTCTTGGTCATGGTGTCTGTTCACAGCAAAGGAAACCCTAACTAAGACACTAAGCATTTCACAATTTAACATTTATTTATATGTATGTATATAAATGTTTGCCTACATGTATGCTTGTGCTCCACATGTGTGCCCAGTGTCCAGCAAGGCCAGAAGGTGGTGGATCCCCTGGAACTAGAGTAATGGACAGTCCTGAGCCACCATGTGGGTGCTGGTAATAGAACCCAGGTCCTTGGGAAGGATAGTTGGTGCTCTTAAAACACTGAGATACCTCTCCAGTCCCAAACCTAGGTATTTTAAAGCTTGAAAAGAATGTATTAAAATATAGTTTTTATCTGACAATGGGGAGGTGGGTGACTACTCTTTACTGTGTTTTAAGTATTTGGAAACAAGGCTTTATAGCTTTAAGAATGGAAAACACAACAGTGAACACACAGAGCAGGGAGGTATGGGAAGTGTGCTGAGACGCTCCGGGTCCACAGGCTCAAGGGCGCACTTACAATAAACTGCTCGATGTCTCTCTCCAGTCCCACGTTCGGCAGGTCAGGCATCATATGCGCCACCACTTTGAAACCAGAATCTTTGGCCAGGTGGAATGATTCACACACTGCCTTCACAGTGTGGCCCCTGAGGGAGAAAATGCATTGCCTATTAGACAGATAAACGGACAATCAAGCTAACAAATGGGAGGAAGAGGAGAAAGAGGAAAACAATCTATGAGAACAAGAGCTACTTGGCTGGGAACAGAAGTCACTTTCACACAGCTCTAAGGAGACCTGGAGGAAAATCATAGCTTCAAAGACACTGTTCAGAAATCTCTTATGAACCTGCTCAAAGGCCTGGAGGTAACAAGGAGCACTGTGTACCCAGACAACAGGGCTCAGCACCATCAGTAAACTCAGCTGATCGCTGTAGAACCTGATACACAAGGACCATGCAGAAACCAGGCATGCTGATATCTTCTTATAGTATGAGCACTTAGGAAGTGGAGGCAGGAAGATTAGAATTAAAGATCATCCTTCGGTCCTGACCAGGTTCGGAGCTAAACTGGGCAACAACAACAATGAATCATGAAGGAGCTCTGATTTGAGCATCACTTCTTTCAGAAATATGTAATGCTGGAAAAAGAGGGAAGAAACTGCAACACAAAGCAGATGTTACTAGTATGACAAAAGGTCCATCAGAGAAAGGTTTGGCTGGCACAGGGGTCTGATCAAGCCTTGTAACATACGCAGTAAGGCTACCATCTGAGCAGAAAACAGGCCTTGATTACAACTTGGGCAACTAAAACCTGAAGCCTTGTAACAACTCTTTCTACAACCAAGATGCTCCAACGTAGCACAGGAAGGTCTCCGAAGCCATGGGCTCCATCATATTCCCCATGGATACCCTACTTACTCCCATGGCCCCACTCCTTTTTCTAATTAGTTTTCACCAGTAACATCTAAAGTTCTGGTTGAGGCTTGGACTTTCTTCTGAATTCTGTACTCAATTATTCTACTTCAAAGTTACTGTACAAAATGGTCACAACTATGCAAATGCAGCTATACAAATTAAATTACAAAGAAATATTCATTTCCTCAGCTGTACTGTCACATAGGCTAGCCCTGCTCTAAACCATACCTTTAGTTCCACAAGTATGTAACATTTATTGTCTACAAAGTGAAGCCTCTCTTCCCTCCAAAGCTCCCACTTCCCATTCTCTCCAGGCCTTGCTTCCCAGGAGTTAGCAAACAACACTCACTGCTTTCTAGGACTCAAGGGATTCCTGCTTAAATTACTCCACCAGCTGTGGGGAGAGGCTGTCTCCTTACCCCCTTTTCAACTGTCTCCCATATTAGAACAAAGGGGCTCTCACTTATTATATGCAGGCATGCTCCTATCTTAGCTCTCAGCCTGCCTCTTGATTAAAGCCCAGAATCTTGTGGCTGACTTCCTGGCCCTGCATAATCCAACCTTCTGCCTGTCATGCTCCTGTCCTCAAAGAGATTTCCTCCAGTGAACACAAGTAACTCGGAGTCTCTTTTCAGGCTCTGCTTAGCTGTTGTTTTTCCAGAAAGTGCCCCTGAAACATTCCCACTGGGATCTTCTAGCACAGCCTGTGATTACTACACTCTCTAAGCAGCCTCCTTGGATAAAACTTTCCTACTGGAGTTCTCTTTGCTCTGAGATTCCTCTTTGTAGGTACAATACCTATTAGATTTTTCCCTGTGCTTAAAAATATTCAACAGATCTCTGTTACTTAAAGGACAATGTCCCAGGCCTGCCATTGCTCTAGGCTGCTTCTAAGTATGGACTAGTATGTTTCCTTAGCTCCCCTTACAATCCTGGTCACGCAAAGTGGCCTTTGCCATTTTGGGTCAGCAGTGTCTGCTGCTAACTGAATCCTCATTTCTTTGCTCTTCGGCAGAGGGGAGCAGTTATTTACAAGTTTCCTCACAGACTGACCTTCCCTGTATGACTCAGTGATACATTCTAGGTGGAAAAGACTGTCAGGTGACTATGCTGAAAATGAAGGCAGGGGCAGATGGCCTGAGAGCATGGATGGAAGAAGAGAGTTAAAAAGCTAAGATTGCATACCTTTCTCTGAGACTGGGCTCAAGGAAGAAAGAAGAACCAGTGGGGACAGAAGAGGCCACCCGCTACCATCTCACCTGTTGGTATCTCTGGCCACATCTTCATAGACACTCTGCACTCCGATCTCTAGCCTCGTGCAGCCATAAGTCAACATGTCACTTAGGTGCCGTTTCATGCAATAATCAGGTCTAGTCTCAATCGTAATTCCAATACACTTTGTGAGGCTTCTCTCAGAATACCTGCAGAGCAGAAGTAAAATTACACACCTGGGGCCACTTCTTCCTAGCCTGCCTTCTCTTAGTTTTCCCAGGATGAGACAGTTAACTAAGTGTGTGGACTCTGGAGTCAGATAGTGTAAGTTCAAATCCCAGCTCTCCTACTGCCTTACCAGGCAGAAAGTAATTCTATTAACCTCTCTGGCCTTGGCATCTTCATCTGCCAAATGATGGTAACAAAGGTACCCGCACTTCAAAGGCCGACACAACCGCGCCAGCACATCCTCCTCCCATTCCAGTTATCATTATTTTTCACACAGTTGGCTGCAGCCATAATCTTCTTAAAAACAGTGATTTCAACTGTGAAAAGCTATTTCTCAATTCCTAGCAACCGATTTCACATAAGCAAAACCCATCTGCATTACTTATTTCTCACTGCATCACAGAGCCATTTTAAACACAACAACAAGGGGTGGGGAGGTAAGGGGAGCAGTGTAGGCGGCAGGGATCATTCAGGAGAAACCCCAGAAGCCTAGCTTCTAGGAATGTGCAAAACTAGAGCATTTCTTTTGGTCACTCACTAAGTCAAGACACAGGATAGTAAGGACTACCTTGGATTTAAGTTCTCTGAGATGTTGGCCTTACTGCTGGCCCAAGGTCGTATTATCTGTCAAGGCGCTGGTGAGGTGAGTGGCAGGAACTCAGTGATGGAGGACATTGTGACTGACAATGGATCACTGACTATCAACAGAGGGGTGTCCTATCATTTCATTTACCACATGAAGACACTGATGCTCAACGGAACAGGCATTTTGCTCTGGGACACAGTAAAACAGGCTAAAGGGGTTGAAGGTGGGTCTGTTTATTTACTCTGCTATTTAGACTCTCAGCCCTGGATGCCAGACTTCTGTCTGTCTGCACACTTCTAACCTAACTGTAACCATTCTTCTTCGCACCTTTCCATAACGTTCTCATGGAGGACAGGAAGTACATAACGTCACATTATAAACCCAATTCATCTGCTTCTAACAGCAGTTATTGGACTTCAGAGAACTTTCTAAAATTAAAAGAAATAGAAACCACTGTGGACAAAGGAAATTATATAAAGATGTATGAAGGAGAGAAGGTAGAAAGTTCTGAGTAAAGTTCAAAAAGTACCTGAAAACATCCTAGAATCCAGATTCTAACATGTACCACAAACTGCGCTATTAACTGGTATTTCTCAAAAGCAGTGGCCTTAGGCAAGAGAGCCTGGGCATAGTGACAACTCCATCGTTGAGAAAAACAAGTGAGTTGGCAACAGCAGCAACGGGAGTCTGCCCAGAGGAAAGGGAAAACCTATGAACTGATCTGTCTTACAGAGCATCACGCCCATGGAGGCACGCAGAGGAGGCTGCCACAAGCATGACACCATCACCCTGTAAATCAAAACAAAGACAGGACACGGGCAAATCTTACTCTCAAAAATTTAACTCCACCTCAAACATGTCTTTCCCCTGGGGAACCGTGGAGAAAGAGAAAATAACTCACAGTTTAAAAAGCCATTGGTGGCACATGCATTTAACCCCAACACTTGGGAGGAACTCAGAGCTGGATATCTGAGTTCGAGGCCAGCCTGGTTTACAGAGCAAGTTCCAGGACAGCCAAAGCTACACAGAGAAACCCTGTCTTGAAAAACAAAAGAAAAGGGTCAGTATTTTCCATTTTCCTTTCAGAATTGTATTTCCATCTGAAAAGCAATGAAGTGGAAACTGTTAACAAATCTGAACATTAAAAACAACTGAGTATTGGAGCTTAGATATAAAGATATCTATGTAACTATTCTTTTTCATATGCTTATACATGTACACAAGATGCTACTTAATCTGAGCATTTCAGGGTCTGCTACATAATTGTCCCTCTATGCTATACGCAGCTACTTAACTAGTGTGCCTTTCTTCAGTACCACAGTTGACACCTTACCTTCTGGGATTTCAGTCTTTTAAGTTCTGGGGCAGAGAGGAGCTGTTTCAACTTCTAACAGACAGAGGCAGGACTTGAACTCAAGTTTTCCTGCTAGGGCTACTGCTCTTTATTACAGCTAGAGGACTGCCTTAGGAAGGCTGCGGGGACCCTGAGAACTACACATTTTCCACAGGCCACCAAGGCAACAGCTATGTAAGAAGCTCATGCTCTCTAAGAAACATATGGTGTCAGAACTGTTCACAGCAAGAGTGGACTGGGAGCAGGGTGGAAGGAGAGTCTCATGTTAGAAATAAAACCCATGCCACCTAGTCTTCAACTCAGCTCAAAGACATCTCTCCTTGTCTGACTTATTTATGGACATGTCTGTTCCTCCTTTTAGACAGGGAACTCCCAGCAGCTCCAACAATGTCTAGTGTCTAATAGCTTAGGAGTTCAGCACTAACTCCTCCAATCAAACCAAAGAAATGAACATGAAGGATGATTAGATGAATCAGATGTAGCTAGGACAAAGAAGGACTCTCTCCCTTCCCATAGCCTCTACTGATCTTGCAGCCTACCATCCCTCTTAGAAACAGAAAAAGTAATTTGCATTAGGTCAGAGATTCCATTAAGGACTAAAGATCTAGTGTTTATCCCAGAGGTGCTTCAGTCAAGCTATAGGACCCTAAACTCAATCCATTCAAGCCAAACTGACAAGTAAATAAGGGCACAGAGGTAAGATATTCACTTCCATTAGTCACAATCTCCACAGGCCCAAATGAGTCAACAAAGTTTAAAAGTTCTTTGGACTGATGCCACCTGGGGTTATTACTGAATGTCTCAGAACTACAACCGCAGAACAAATGTCCCTTTATAAACCATCACCATACCTGGATAATACCACGATAAAGTCAGATACATCTCACATTGACATTAGTGAAGCTCTGCACTTAAGTCAGAAGGCTTAGAGGATGCACCTACCTCTTTTTGAGATTGCAATCTAATTTCTTTCTGGAGACTGATTATGTTAATAGGATCTAAAAGCCAATAGTCTCTGCACAATATAATTGAAAAAGCCACAAAGAAGTTTGATTTTTAAGTATGACTAGGAGGCTGAGCTGGTGACACTGGAGCCTAGAAAACAGTCAGGTGTCCTAGCACAGTAGTCAACAGAGCATCCCTTGACATGCTTGTTTTTCTTGTTTTTCACAACTCTTAACATTCTGTAGTCATGATTAGATAGCTGAGGAAGCAAGGGCCCCATAGTCGTAACAGAACACAGGTCACAGGTAAGGCACTTCCAGGCTCAATGTACAGGCGAACCACAGAAAGCTGCCCTGGCGGAAGGAGGTGCTAAGTGAAAACAGTGTGAACTCACCTTACTAACGTTACTCCAATCAAAGCCACCGAGTCACAGACGCCAGCCAGGACTACCTACGAACACTTTAGTACCATCGACTCATTCTGTGACACCAGGGAAACAGAAGCACAGAACAAATCTGTGCTTAAGAGGATGACAATGCCAAGTGATGGCAGGCGCCTACCAGCCACAGAGGCAAGTACACCTTTCTCCAAGCTACCAGGGAAGCCGAAGCAGGAGCTGGCCAGAAGCCAGCCTGGTATGGAAATGTAACAGAAGTCATTCCACTGCCCCCACCTCACACCCTTCAGATATACAATACTGTCCATCAGACACTACTTCCTCTTAAGACATTCTCTAGCAAGAGATGCAAAGAGAACCAACTCTGCAGTATTCTAAAGGAATGGAGTTCAGTGAGATTATTCTTGGTTAGTGAAAATTAACGTGTGGGGGGGGTGACTAAACTAGTTTACATAAATCCAACCAATATAAACTAATTATCACTAATTATACCAAGCAACACTAAATACTGCAATTAAAAGGCACACATTATCAAGATGGGCGACTGTGCCCACTCCCTCCCCCACAAGTATTGTAGGTTTCTGCCTATAAGGAATCCACTTGCTCTATAAAGGTATATAAGGCTGGAAAGTAAGTGAATGGAAAGGCATACAGGGTTGGCAGGAAGCACATGAGGCTCTATGGCAGAACTAACATCAAATAGACTAGTGGATGTTGTTAGGTCACCAAGGGCTGCCTGTGAAGGGCTGTGTGACCTATCTCTCTCCCTTTTTCTTTCAAGTCCACCATGAGGTGGCAGGTTTGCTCTGCCATAGTCTTCCTATCACATTCTAAAAGTATAGCCTGGAACCTCCAAAACTGTGAAGAAGGACAACAGACTTTTTCTGTCTAAGCTAACTACGTCAGGTGCTATAGTGTTGGATAGCACACTAATACACCGTCTAAGCAATGCTAACACTCACTCAGCTAAGTTGTACAAGCATCAGACACAGCACAATTTACTTCCTTTCCAGTATACATACCATACGCATCAAGAGGGAGCATATACCTTGGCCATAAAGCGAGTCTCTACTAATTAAACAAAGACAACAAAAGCAAAACTGAAGTTGAACTGAATAGGTGCTCTGAACAAAATAAAATAAAATCAGAAATCATTAAGATATCAAACAAAAACTCACTGTTCTAAAATGCAGAAATTAAACAAATTTTTATACAATCCCTGGAATTGAAAAAGAAATAGAAAAGGTAATAGGGAAAACTTGACACTGAATAATTAAAATATAATACAATAATAGTGTAAAATATAAACATGAAAACACACAGCATTTGCATAAAGAAATGTCTAGAATCTGGGCAAGTGGATCTCTGAGTTCAAGGCCAGGCTGGTCTAAATAGTAAGACTCTATCTCAAAAAAGAAAGAAAGAAAAAAAGAAAAAAGGAGCCTAAAAAGAAACTTACTACTTCGAATATTTATATTAGAAAAGAAAAATGATGGCCAAGGTTTTACAATTTAAGTCATCAGAAAAGAATAATCCAAGGGCTAAAAGTTAAAAGCACATACCACCCTAGCAGAGGACCTGAGTTCAGTTCCCAACACCACTTAATCCAGAAGATCTGACACATTCTTCTGGCTTCTGTAGGCACCTGCACACACATGCACATACACACATGCAGGCACACAGACATACAAATAAAATAATAAATCATAAAAAGTAAAACCAATAAATACCTTTACTGAATGATGATTACTGATGAAAAGTAAAGGAAGTCTAAACAAATGAGCCAGGCCATGCTCACAACCACCACAATGAACTCTCTCTCCCCAGAGTTTGTGTCCTATCTGTCATTTAAAAATATCCTAACCTTTTCACACTTTGTAAGATAAGCTGGACAGCAACAGCTAATTCTCAATTTTACAAAGATGTGCAAAGAGCTCAGACTACCTACACCAGCCTTGTAAATCAATTACAAAGTTGGAAGATGTATATCATTTGTCTTCAAGACACACTAAAAAGCTACAGTGCTCAAAACAATGTGATACTTACTGGTCTACAAACCAAAACAGACAACAGCATTGCCCAGTGTGGCCCATGTACATAGATAGCCCTTTGAATTTTAACACAGGATTCATAAACTCCAAATAGGACAAATAAGTTTTTAAAGAAATAATCTTAAAACAATTCAGTCTCCATACTGGAAAAAAAAAAATAAGCCTTGACTCCTACCTCACAGCATACATAAAAATTAATTCAAAGGGGAGCAGAAAGCTAAATATAAAAACTGAAATTTTAATTAGAAGACAACACAGGAGACTAACCTTGTGCCCTGGGAATATGTGATGGTTTATTAGTTATAAGACAGAAAAAAAAAAAATGGTAAGAAAGAAAAGGATTGGTCATCTTAATTCTGCCCTAAGAGATCATCAACAATAAATAGTCAGGTACAGAGCCAGTTCTTGAATCAAGGACATGTAACAGCTCAACAAAAAAAATAGAAAACACTTCACAAAGGAAATACAATCAGACAGCACAAGCATACACTCAAGTGCTCAATGACATTAGTCATCAGGAAAATGCAAATTAAAACCACAATAGATGCCATTACACACTCACCAGAATGGCTAAAATTAAAAGGACTGACAGCACCATGCTCTGGTGGGGATGTAGAACCACCAAGCGCTCGCCCATGAGTGCTAGGAGCACAAACAGAATAGCCATTCCAGAAAAATGGCTGGCCGTTTCTCATGAAACACTAACAAGCCTAGCAATTCTCATTACTACCCAAGAGAAATACATAGTCAACCATAAAAAGACTTGTACAAAAGTGGTCGGAATTTTTATTAATAACAAGCAGCCCATGTCCACAGACAGGATGGATACACAAACTGTGGTCCATCCACAACTGTGGTCCATGTACCCAGCAGAATACTGCTTAGCATTAAAAATGGGCAATCATGGACTCGCCTGACAACACTGGTGAGAGAAGCCCTCCACAGGCGATGGTTAACAGCTCCATCATGTGAAGTTCGTGGGTGAAAAAACACAAACACTGCCAGAATTGCCAATTCTGGGAAGCGAAAGTGAGGATTTTCTGGAGGAAAAGAAAGTAACTCTGTTGACAGAAATCCTCTCTGTTATCTACCTGCTTTCACAGGGTCTCGTACAGGTTGGCCTCAAATTTGAGATCTTTCTGCTTCTGCCTCCTGGTTGTTGGAATTACACAACAGCTGTCCATGTTCTGAATCTTAACAGTTTTTTTTTTTTTTGTTACACAGGTCTGTCCAAATGAGTCAAGAGAAAAACACCAAGCTGAATACTAGTTTATACAATGCATGGCAATGCACGTGGGGAAGACGTGGAAGTTGCCAGTTGCTTCCAGATCTCTGGAGGCTGCTTTCTGCTTCCTTCTCAGCCCAGGCAAAGGTATGGAATTAACTTTGGCGTTTGGTACCCAGCATTACTTAGCTTAGCATTCTAGCTTTCCCAAGATGTGTAAGGACACAGAGGATTTAAAGCCACTGATGGGGGGGGGGGGGGGGAGAGGAACGGAAATGAGTTTAAAATTCCACAGGGAAAAGTGTGACTCATGCCCGCTTGATGGGTAACTAGCCTTTTAAACTGCACCTTGTGAAAACAGCCAAGGAGCACTGAATATAAAACTGCTTCTGGGCAGAACTGATTAAAAAGGAATAAAACTCCATTAAGAGCCTGCTCTGAGTTATCTGGCAACAGTCGCACTCTGGTAAATGGGTGACTCAGATCCCACTGTGGTCTTTCTCCAAAGTGATGGTTTTTATGGGATGACAGTCATCAGTAATTGGTATTCTCTGGAGACCTGAAGAGGCTCAGTCTATCGGATGGGCTGAGTGATCAGCACTGGCTTCATTCAACAGCCTAAGAAGTGGCCAGGCCTGCATTGTTCTTGAGCAGGCTTGTCTTCCTTCACTTTCAGCCTGCAACCGTCTCACAGATTTCCTGATAACAACAGGCCACAAATAATAACCAGGCTCATGCTGGTTTAAAATCTAATCCTAAACTTTTAGGTGGAATGAACAAAACAAAACAAACCTTTAACCACTTGGGTTAGACACTGGAAGACCAAGGAGGGACAGCTGAGCTAATTAAAGTGTGACCCTAAGAATGTTTAACCTTCAACACGTGGCTTGTCTGCCACCTCAAAGAGCTGTTAGCCTAGTTTAAAACGGCCCCTTGAATAGCATCCTATCCTACTGAGCAAATGAGTGTCAGTGTCACAGCTGTGTGGGGAGGAGACACCTGCCAGGGCTCTGCAGTGAACCAGCTTCCATCAGAGGGAGGTGGCTCTTCTGGAAAACAATCTATTTTCCAAACATCTTCTCACAAAATAACAGACAGGAAGGCTGCCTACACATTCTGAAAAGAACACATAAGACCAAAACCATTTTTCCTGGGCTGCTCTTTAATTCACAACGATGCTAACATTTGAAAATAATTTTGTTTCTAGTTTAGCTCAAAAACTACTACTTCAAATGACACAAAATTTCCCCTGAACACTTTATTATAGGGAGTCATACAAAAAAATTTACCTCAACAAAGCAAACAAAAGCTCTCAAATTGGCATTTTTCATATTTGCATTACGAAGTACAGAGACCAGGAGAGACCAGGCCAGCAGTGGAGTGGGCTGCACAATGAAGCACTGTGTTGTGGTGGCTCACACTCTTAGTACTTCCTGACGAGCCACAGATTTGCTGCAATGAAGGCTCAAATCAGAGAAACATTTTTAAAACTGAAAGCAGAGTGCCCTCTTGAGGTAACAAACAGAAACAAGCCCATCCTGGCTCTGGCCAGACATCTGCAGAAAGATGCTTTCTTCCCTTGGGGACTTTTTTGGACAAACGCATCGTGATCCGAATCCAGTAAGTTCTAACAAAAATAGGAGACTTATGGTCAAATACGATGGGGCACCAGAACTGCAGCAAGACTGCTGACGTTCATGTTGATGACAGTGTGAAAGCTGCACCACAGAAACTCTACATCTGCTCAGCTGGCCTGCTCCATAGATGCCCAGGGCTCAAAGCCCACATGGAAAAGCAAACTTACAGGAGAGGTATGCTGAAGACAGCTATGGCTGAACTCCACATATGTAAACACACACACAAACCTTCAACATATGAAACCTGTGTTGAGAAAAGGAGTCTATATGTGCATAAGGTTGGAAGATTCATTTACCTAAATTATTTTAAATTATTTTACTTATTTTTAAATTTGTTAGTCTCTCTCTCTCTCTCTCTCTGTGTGTGTATGTGTGAACATGTACATGCTATCGCACATGTGTTGAATCAAAGACAGCTTTCAGTCTTCTTTCCACTGTGCTGAGGTAAAGGCCTTCCAATCTGTGCTGCTGAGCTGCAGTCTCTAGGCTAGTTGGCCCTTGAGCTTCCATGTGACTCTTATCTGTCTCCTGTCCCAGAGCAGAAGGGCTGGGATTAGCAAGTACAAGGCATTGATAAACCAGCTACATTTACAATGTTCATGTGTGTGCACGCATGCACATGTGTGTATACAGGTGAGTGTGCATATATGGAAGGAAGCCAGAGGACAACATCAGGCTCATTTTCAAGTAGGGTTCAATGGTATTGAAGATAATACTGCTAGGGTTTTTAGAGGTGAAGGAGGTCATCTGGGAGCCCTGAGTTGCTGCTGTCATTACATCTCAGAGTTGTAATGAAGGCTACTTCCCCAAAATCATACTTTCTCTAAGGTATAATTTGACTCATGAGTACAAAGAGGAGTGAGTTGGGTTACATCATTTCTCCTCTAGAGTTTAGAAACTTCAGGGCTTTACTAAGTGTGCCTCATACTCATGAATGATCAGGGTTTTGAATGAACAGTAAAAATAGATGCCTCTGGTTACTCCTCTAAAATAGATCTAAAAGTAAAAATAGATCTCCTCTGGTTACTGAGGTCCCTGTAGGAACAAGTCACACACCATAAGTCTAGATTCAGGAACAGAAATTTACCTGTCCTTTATCAGTCAAACAAAAGGCCTTGCTCACCACATGTTGTTCCAGAGAATGAATCCTTCATGCAGCTCCTTAAGCTACTCTTGACATTTATTTACATTTATGAAACCTCTTTAATTTCACAAACCCAAAGGAAAGCAACAGAGGAAGAGACACACAGAGGGCATGACCTCAGCTCTAGGAGGGAGCCCTACCAAGGTCCTCCCTGGTCATCTCTGATGATATAGACTGACTACTCAAAGTCCGTTCTAGTGTCTACTCAGGCTTCAGCTACAGATAACAAAGTTGCCCTCGGGCGCATTCCAGACCTGACCTACCTATCACCACACAAACGTCTAAGAGAACACGAACACACACACACACACACACACACACACACACACACACACACACACACACTTTTACACCTAGCAATTTCTAGCATTATAGCAAAGTTCAGGCTCTGAATGTGGCCTGGGGTTTCTATTCCCACTCTGCCTCAACTACCTGTGTTAAGTCTAGGCAAGCTGCTTTTGGCTCTCTGGGCCTTGGATTCCTCACATGTAAATCAGGTAATCTGACCAGTACAATCAAAGGCTTTCTGCATGGAGTGAATCACAATGTACAATGTACACACAGCAAATGTAGCCCTTCTTTACTCCCAGCTCTTCTTCCTTAGTGCTAACCCTGGCCCGTGATGACCACAGCACACAGACAGACATATACATAATGGAACCTATGATATAATTCTGAACATTGCCTTTTGTCTCAGCATACCTTGGAGATGCAAAATTCTCCCACTAGATAACATCATCCCTCTATGGGGGCTGTGAATATCACCTATGATTGGAAAATCATCATTGTGTACCTGCAGCTAAGACTTCCGGTTTTGGACTTACTAGTCATCTCTACAGGCATCATGGACCTTGAAACATAACAAACCCAAATTTCCTCCCTCAAACCTGAACTTCCCTATGGCTTTTCTATCTTAGCATATGACATTCCCAACCATCTCCTCAGGTGTCAAGCTTGGTCTTCCTTCCCTAACCAGCCTGTTCTCCATCACCTCTGTCAGCACCCTTGTCTGAGCCACAGTGTTGAGGATGCTCACAGGCCTCTCACATTCCCTCTTTTAAGACTCTAACCTGTTAGTCAGAAGGTGGTCAGAAGATCTCACCTGTTAATGAGGATATATCACCAGCCCCTTGGCTTGAAACAATCTACTTCTGCATTTCATATGAATTCAGCTCCTTAAAAGAGTATACCATCTGGCCCATGTTCAGCCTTTCAGTGTCACCTGAGGACATACCCTTGGTCACTGGAGTATAAGCCAATGGCCTGTGGAAAGCCATGAGCTGTTTCCCTTCTTGTGTCCTCACTCTGCTCTCTCTGCAGAAGTCTCAGACTCCTCTTCCCACAGAAGGTCTCTCACAGCAGTTCCTTCAAATCATAGCCTTTACTGTGTAAGACACTGAACTACAAAAGGACAGTGCCACAAAGACATAGACAGTTCTACCTTGTTCAACATGTTGTGCCCAGGACCTGTAACTGCATAGATGGTGATCTGAGTAAGAATAGCTCCCTTGGGCTTATATATCGAAATGCTTGGGCAATAGTGGGTGAAACTCCTTTAAAGGATTAGGTGTGGCCTTACTGGAGGAAGGGTGTCACTGGAGGTAGGCTTTGTAAGTTTCAAAGGTACATGCCAGGGCCAGCCTCTCTATGCTTGTGGATCAGGATGTAGCTCTGTTACTCCTCCAATATTGCTCCTACATGCTGTTACACTCTCTGCCATGTTGATAACATACCAAACCTCTGAAACTGTAAGGCAGCCCCAATTAAATGCTTTCTTTTGTATGAGTTGCCTTCCTCATGGTGTCTCTTCACAGTAACAGAACAGTGACAGATAGGCTCTAGAGGGACTGTAACTAATAAAAATGTGCATAAGCAGCTGCCCAGGTATCCCCAAATTTCTGAAAATAGGCATATCTTAAGACTTTCTATAACCACTGGCCTTTATATAAAGCCTTAGCACTTTCCTGCTAAAAATAAAAAGTATGACACACTGACTAACAAAGCTCACAATTATCTTCTTTTTTACTAAATCAGAATTCAGAAAGAGTATATGATCACGGTATGGTGTGGCTGTCTACTCCTTCAAGCTCCATGTTAAAACTGACAATGTAACAGTGCTGAGTAGTAATTTTGAGAGGTGGGCAGGCTGAGTTCTCTGTCCTCAGGAGTGGAACAGTGTTCTTATAAAAGTGAGGCCCCCTCATGCTTTACGCCCTCGAGTCATGCCCCATGAGGTGATGACAGAAGGTTCTTGCCAAATGCTGCACCCATGATACTGCGCTTCCCAACATCCAGAAACACAAGACAGCTGTTCATTTCAAATTAGCCAGGCTGCGGTATTCTGTCCTTGCAGTGCAAACAGACTAACACAGGGGCCATTCTTGAACAGTAAGAACTTGATAGGTAAGGATCAGCTCCTAATAAATTAGTGCTTAAGCAACAGTCATTTGTCCCAATGTTTCTTATAGCAGCAAGATGCTTCTGACAAAGAACACCCTGTCCTGGGCTGGGTTCAATCCCTGAAACCCACAGTGGAAGGAGACAACTGCCTCCCAAAATGTGTCCTCTGATTTCTACAGGTGCACATGGCATGTGCTGTCCTCTCTCCCTATCCCTCTCTGTCTCCTACACTAATAAATTTTTAAAAAGAAAGAAGGAAGAATGGATGAATGGATGGCCTGTCCTCTTTGTGAGTGGACTGAAACGCAAATAGGCCAATCTAAACTAGTTTGACTTTCGACAGCCTTATCTGCCTGTGTCTGAAAAGATCTCTGGACAAGTCAATCTATGAAACATCACTATGCCAATGGAACATACTTGTTTCTTTTTAAAGGATTAGCTCAATGAAAATAATTCTTTCCCACAAAAAAAGAAAGCATATGAGAAATTCAGAATACATACACGGAACAGATCAAATCCCCATAGGCAGCTGCTAGGAGGATGAACAAACAGGCAATGGCTTCACAAAGTGAGAGAAAGGGCTTCTTACTTGATTGCCTCATGAATATTGTTTGAAGTATGGCCTGATAAAGCATCATGTAAGTTTCGGATAAAATAATCTCTGTATTCTTCCGGAAGGGCCATGAACGTTCCACCCATCACGATGAACTCCACCTTATCCACAGTGTGACCAAGCTGCTTCAGCTGGAAGAAGCACACATCCATCAGAGCACTGCTCCAGTACTGTAGAATCTCCAATCTCATTTCACAGTCTCTCGAGCACAGATTATAAATGAAAAGCAGTAAAACACACTTTGCTAATTCTGTGCGTTTAAAAAAAGAAACGCCTAAAAGAAAAACAATTCCTGCTCAAATAAGATGGGAGACTGAGAATTAAAAACTAAACCAGCAGCCAGACTTTAATGCTGACAGTTAAGTAGCAATTTAACAACAGGAAGAATTTAAGACATATGTAACAGCTAACACAGAATATAATAAAAAACTAACATCATGTAGTATCAAATAGTGCAAACATTTATTACACATATATTTTATGTCAGATGTCATGGTAAAAAGACACAATTGTGACTGAAATATAACCTGAACTTCATGTATAGGAGAAAGATAAACACCAGATTAGACTGAGCTTTCAAGATGCAACTTCAAGCTGATTGTGGGCACAGGCCCTCAAACTCCTTCTAGAAGACCAAGGTATGTAACTATCTCAAAATGAAATATCCCATTTCTTCTACCACAGGGCAGAATGGCACTGTGCCAACTATAATAAGCTAGGATTTATGTTTTAAAATTTCTTGCTGTATTGTAAGCATGAAGAAGCTAGGATCAAATATGAACTAGAATATACTATGTGTGAATGAATATCCATATAGACCTTTAAAAATAGTTATTTCTACAAGTAGCAAACAGCAAGTGCTGTTACTGTGTGTCTGTGTGTCTGAGTGAGCATGTGTCCATCTACCCATCAACACTAGAGGATTACGTCTCTGTCCGTGGTTGCACACAAGGGGGAACAGCAGAATCATTCTGGCAGCATCTATAAAAACTGCTAGGATTCCAAGCCAAACTCCACCCCACCTGCAGAAGTAGAGACCCATGTGTCACTGTATCACTAGGTTCTCCAGATTGCACTTAGAAAAGAACTGTTATAATATGTGACTATCCTAATACCTAAAGCTAGGATCTTTAAAAATTTTTAGTAAGTAAAACATTTCACACTCTGTTAAAACAGTTTTTTATCTTGTGATGGCTATTCTTGATTATCAACCTAATGACAACTGAAATTAAAATCCAAATGGTTGGGCACATCTGTGAGAGTTTTTTTTTTTTTTTAAATTAAATCATCTAAAGTAGAAGATCCACTTCTAATCCAGATCTTTACTCTGAGCCATGACGTCTACTGGAAGCCCATATTAAGGACATACAAGAAGGAAGCAGTCTCTCTCTTTATCTGCTTGCCCCTCCCCCTTCCTTTACTGACATTAGAGCCTACTTCTTTGCGATTCCAGCGTATTCTGGAGACCAGCCGAGCCATCCAGCTCCATGGACTGAACAACTACTGGATCCTTGGACATTCCATTCATGGGGCAGTGATTGTTGGATTAATTGGACCATAACCTATAAGGCATTCTAATAAATTCCCCCTTCCTCCCTCCCTCTCTCTCTACACACACACTCTCTCTCTCTCTCTCTCTCTCTCTCTCTCTCTCTCTCTCTCTCTCTCTTTCTCTCTAAGTTCTGTTTCTCTAGAGAAGCCTGACTAATACACAGCTTAAATGAGTAAGAGTACTATGCCTGAAAAACAAAATTGAAGTCAAAATCAGTTTAGAACATGTGATGGTTTGTATATGCTTGGTACCAGGGACTGGAGTATTGCTGTGATAGGCCTGACTAAGGCAAATCTTAGAAAGGACAACTTTTAGTTGAAACAGGCTTACAGGTTCAGAGGTTCAGTCCATTATCATCAAGTAGGGAGCATGGCAGCAATTAGGCAGGCATGGTGCAGGAGGAGCTGAGAGTTCTACATCTTCATCTGAAGGCTGCTAGTAGAAGACTGACTTCTAGGCAGCTACAAATAGGGTATTGAAGCCCACGCCCACAGTAGCACACCTACTCCAACAAGGCCACACCTACTAATAGTGCCACTCCCTGGCCCGATCATACACAAACCATCTAAGAACATGTTTTCCTAAACTATGTGGGCTCCCTGTGTGGGGTCCTCTGACTGCTAACTCTTGTGCTTACATCATTAGACCTGGGTGGTGTTCAATAATGAACTGCCACACAAACCCAGAAGCAAGTTATGTACTGCACACTCCCTTCTATCTTAGATCTTTTACTGCAACAACTTCCGACACTTACATTTTAGCACTTGCAAAGTTATGTTTAGACTCCTTAGGAAGTTCAAGGTCACCTGTACAGTACTAGTTATTAACCAGCTATGTTAATGTATAATTTTTGTGCCATAAAATCCAGCCCCTTTAAGGCACAACTGGGCCATTTTGATGGAGTTATGTGCCTCCACAGTCATGACACAGAACAAGTGCACAATTCCAATCGGCTGCTTACACCACTGTCAACTCCCGGCTCTCACTGGACACACTGTCACACTTCTTGATCTGGCTCTGGAAGCTCAACCCCTTGCCGACTGTTAAAGAACTTGTATACACTTTCGGAAGTGACTTCCATCAAAGTGAAAGGACACAGCAGTCTCTAAGCAGCGTAAGTCTCTTCTTCCGATGAGCATAAACCTTGCTCTTTTCATTGCACTTCACAATGACTCCAAATCAAGCAACTGCAACATCTTTGAAGTACAAAAAACAAAACAAACAAACAAAAACAACTAAAAAAGCCTCTTTACCTGCTCTATCCGGTGTCTTGTCTGCATATAAGGGTCGTATCTAGCTCGGATAGCTCGCATGGAAGTCGGCTAAGTGAACAAGGAGAAAAAATTATGTAACAGTCATATAAAATTTAAAAAAAGAGTGCAAAGTAGTAAAAGGCTGTGTTATAATTAAATATTCCAAGGGTTCTGAAAACTAAAATCACAGCTCATGCCCCACTTTCTAGTCTGTCTTAGCAAGGGGCAGAGCATCTGGCTAGTGCCCTCCCAACACATTCACCTTCTGTGGCAATGTGATGGCACCCAAAGTGTAGTGCACACAGAGAGATGGGCACACATACGCAAGAGAGTCATGTAGCAGAATGCTCTTTGCACAAGGCCCTTAACTCTACATGTTTTCTAATGGCTCAGTGATTGGTCTTGATGACAGTCATGCAGTGGAACACTCTACAGTGATGACAGCGCAGTTCCCGAGCATAAAAGGTTCTTTGTCTTTTTCCAGCAGGTGGAGACTATTATGGTGATCCACAGCTAGTCAGAACACAGCCGATACACCTAAGGCTCAGGTAAAGGGGGCAGAGGACCACACAGTGTCTTCTAGACATGACAGGGATAGGATACTCATCAAATCTCAACAAATGACTATATAAACAAGATCTGCACAATGACAATACCAGCTGACATGCCAACATGGGTGGGCATTTCCTAAGGCGCTGAACCTAGATCATTAGCTACAGGCAATCAATGGTGCTGAGACAGGGAGAATCAGTTTTCTCCAGGGGTGAGCTTTCTGATAGAGTATCCAATTCCCAGTGGTCAGACCTAAACACCTATAATCCTTGTGCTTTACAGGTGAGATAGGATGACTATCAAAAGGTTGAAGTCAATCTGAGTTACAATGAGATATGTCTGGGAAAAAAATACATACATACATATACATGAATGAGGCAAGGGCAAAGCAGTATTTTACCACATTATTTAATATATAAAAATGAAAAACAAGAGTAAATATCTGAACCATGGAATACACAGGTCAGAGTGGCTGCTTTCTAATTTTATCTCCCTGTCAGCTGTTTAAGGCTCTATGCTTCAAATTCCTTACTATAAAACAGAGAGAATCACATCTACCTTCCAAATATTGCTGAAAGGCTTGGAGTGGCAAAGCATTTTGGACAGTGGTTGGAAATAACTGTTAAGAAATACTCAAGTCAGCATTTCTCCAGTGACTTGACACATATACAGCACTGGAAAACACAGTGCAAATATTTGGCAAAAAGCTTTTCTAGTCATGAAAAAAGCCCAAACTTATAAGAATGTTGGTACTTGTCACACCATACTCTAGATCATAGCATTTTGTTAAGACCAAATCAAGGCTTTACCTCATATCCCGTGTAAGACTGGGTCGAGTACTCAAAGTCTGAGTCAGGTCCTCCAGGGCAGTATCTGGACAATGACAGAACAGGAAGGGCAGATGAAATGCTCAGTCCAACAGGAAACCCTGCATCAAAGCAGCTTCGCCCACCATCAACTCAAACCACAGGCGACCTCCCAGCATCGTCCACCAACAAGCAAACGACAACTCAGTGAGGGAACGTAACAACACTCACGTCAGAACACTGCAGCCACAGCCCTTACAGGCCTGACTCCATGCTTTCCCGGACCACGCTTTACCCAGAAGTTTCCCTCCCATTTAATGCTCCTACCTCCATCACACACTTGCATCCATGAACTCTTCCCAATTCCTCAGTTATAGAAACCTAACAGTTATTTATAGGATTAACTTTAAAATTTTGGGTATCTTTCTGGTCCAAATCCATTTTGAATCTAATGCTGGAATTCAAGGAGCTCACTTTTCCACATTTAATTTACTGAGTTATCAGGTGTCCACTGTCCCAAGTTCATAACCTATGAGCATTTTAGAACTTCGGCACTATCTGATCAGTTTCAACAAGCTGAAACACCTTACCAAAGCTGCTGATTTAGAGACTGGGCTTCGGATCTTTCAGTCAAAGTTTTAACTATCATCAGCCTGTACTGACCAAGTGGGAATTCTCTTACTAGTTTAACTGAAACACACATACACCGATTTATCAAAACCATACTTACACACAAATATTCCCTGTAAAACTGATGTGTGGACACCTGTGGGGCTTGCACATCACTGCCACAACAGCAATCTACAAAAGAAAGATTAATTCAAAAGCTATCACTGAAAAATTAACAAAAATTTTACAGATGTTACCCCTAAGAGTGAAGGACAGGAATGCAGTTGGAGCAGGACATAAGGGTACTGAAGGGCACACAAGGGCCTTCAAGGTACTGAAGAGGCAGGCTGATGTGTTCTGAGAAGAAACCTGAGCGTCTCCCTCAAGACACAGACGATGCTGTATCATGAAGCCATGTTCTTTTTCACTACTAATACTTAAAGTGTTTCTATAAATTGCTTATGAGTTTTGTACTCAGTTTTACAGCAAGTATGAAATAAGGAACTATTACTACTAATTTGGGATCCTAGACCTTGCACCCAGAGGCTTAAGCACTCTACCTCTGAGCTACAAGCCCAGCTCTGGGAATTAACTTTTAAGTTTGTCGTAATTCTTGATCTCTAAATATTTTACTTAAATAGCCTAAAAAGATCACTTTATATGATACTATAATATATAAACCTAATAATTATTATTCAAATTGTACAGACACCCTAGATTTCAACATCCTACATTTTAAGCAGGAAGCAAGAAGTCAGAGACCAGACTGATTCAGTTTATGTGCAAAATCTCAGAGTACTGGCAGAGTCCAGGTTGGGTGGGAAAGTGCCTGCTTGAGAAAAGGGCTGGCAGTAAACAGATCAAAGCTATAAGCTACTGACATGGGAAGTAGGTGACTAGACAGATCCACACTAAGACTAAGATAAGCTGGGTTTCTTATAGACAGAGACAAGTTGTAGACAGAGGACATATAGACAGAGACTACCAGATGAGGCCAGGGCTGAAGAAACTGAGCTACTGTTTTTCAAGTGGTTGCCAACAGATAGCTGGAGACGCCTCAAAACAGATGGGAATGTGTTTGTTTAAGTATAGACGTGTGTGGAGTACCAAAGAGACATGACTTGGCTCTAGTTATACAGATGCATTTGTTAAACCAAACTGAAAAACAATGGGCACTCTTCAGCATGAAGCTAAAGAAATCAAGGAAAGTCAGGACAGGTGTGGTCTGAGGCGCTGTGGCAACCAGGTGAGCAGTGATTCTGAACTGAGACATTATAGCAATGGCAGGTGGTGACTAGGTGACAGCAGGTGCATGTTAGATTCCTATCTTTGTTTTTTTAAGTTTTTAGGTGGTGTAAGTACCTGTAAGTAATATATGTGTATGTATCAGACTTAGTCGCACATTGTGTGTAAAAATGGTGAGGTTCAACTGTCCACAAATATCAGAATCCATGGAATCAGGTCACTGATATAGCCAACCAAGCTCTAGAAATATCACGTCTTGATCCAGACACCACAGCAAACATGCTGGACACATCATCGGACTTCAACTCTGGAACCCCTTTTCCAATGGATCCTGATCCTACCCATTTCCCCTGGCCTCTCACTCAGCCTTTGGTTCTCAGAACTTCAACCCCAATTCAGCCCCCTAGTGCTTCACAGAGTTCAGAACAAGAGTGTACAACATGGCCGTTGTTTCTAAACTACTGAGCATGCCATATCTAGAATAACTTTTGGAAAAATCTATTCTGCTCATATCACCACTCTGCAGGCACCTGAAATAGTTTCCTGCTATTTGGTTTCTCTGCCAGTTACAAGTGGTTGTTTATAAGCTAGTCCCTAGTTTTCTCAAATGAACCCATGCAGGAAGCTGAGACAGTGGACGTTCAAGGCCAGTATGAGCTATATAATCAGTCTGTTTCAAAAAATCATTAGCCAAATGAATGGTTGCCAGTCTGTGGAACTTTCTGTCTGCACAGGCCATCGTGGCCCCACTCCACCTCTGTGCCCTCTTTCCTATTCCTTTCTTGCTCCCAGCACCCTGAGCCTGATCCTCCCCGATCATGTGAGCCTACTCACAGGTCAGGAAAGTGCCAAGCTTCCTGATGGACTTTACTTTTTCCTGTTGCTGAGGGGCCCTAGTCTCAGTGCTCCCTGTCGGGAGATTTGCTCCACAGTCATCACATATAAAACGATCCTGTATCACTGTATGTCTTTCAGAAGTAGCAACTGGAAGCTACTAGCTTAAGAGGGTCAGCAGCATCTGTCATATTGTAAGTGATCAAGCCTCGATCTTTAAAGACTCTACAAAACCACGTACTCCTTTAAGTACCCTAGCTGGTGCACCTCTCAGCTTTGTGTGCACACCTCCTTCATTCAAGCACACGGCATGACAACTTTAGGAGTCCGAGTCCTCCAGGGCTGGTGCCTCACTACCTGTAACCGTATCTCACCAGTTCAATCACTCACCCCACTGGCAGTCCTGACGGGCTTTGCCTTTAGCTTGGGAATCAAGATCTTTCGATAGTGAGGAGGGACTGCAGCGATGATATCCACCAGCCGGGGCTGGGAAGAAAGGCCATACTTGGCAGCTGTCTTGGTTTTCATCCTGAAAGCAAAGTATTTAGTGCTATCATTAATATCTCCCGAACCCCTACCACTTCACCAGGTGACAAGAGTGGACTAACAATCTGTGAATACTAGGAAATAAAGCACTAAATCTGCTAGTAAGCATCTTGCTGTTCTTAACCCTAAATACCAGGAAGTAAACCAGGATTGTGGGGCCCAGGACAACGGCACGGTGGAGGTCTCATTCCAAACTGCACCGAGCTTCCATCCTAAAGAACTACTCTGCCCCTATCCCTTCTCAGCCTCATTACTGACATTTGGGACTGTGTGTGGAAGGCTGACTAGACACTGCCACCTGTCTCCTGGGAAGGAGTAACTTTGATCGAGAACTTTCTTATAGGAAATTCTATACAAGACCAACAACAAATCAAAAACCAGAATACAAATCGTACAATCTACCTTAACCATTAAAAAAACAAAACTTCATGTTGCCTCCCAACTTTAACACTACCTGTAGCCCCAAGAGTACTCTCCACTTGAATAATGACTTTAATTCCTAAACCCCACTCCCATTTCTATCTTGCTGTATGTAGATTAGCTTTGGACTCAAAATCCTCCTATCTCCACCCCTGAATGCTGAGATTACAGGTATGCACCACCATGCCCAGATTATTCCTTTAATTTTCTCTATGATTTGAACAGCTTTCTCTTTCTCTGTGCCCAAATCCTACTGGCCACACTGTCTAATGATTAACCTACCCAGAAGTATCTGTGTGTTGCTCACTTTGTTCTCAAAACATGCTAACTGAATAGCCAGCATGCACAGGCTACTACCCACATATGTGGTATGTCAGGTGTGAGCAGTCCTTTCATGCAATGTGTCATGGTTATATCATCCCCCCCCCCCCCCAACACACACCATGCTCAAGGGCTGCTTCCAGAATATAGAAAGGACTTTTGTGAACACATGCTAGAGAAATAGTTAGGAAAAGCAGACCAGAAGGGTGCTGAGGTCTTAGACAGTGTAGTTACAGGGATGACACTGTGACACTGTAGGAAAGCTACACAATACTTTCATAGCCAAAAAGAACAATTGCTGACTCACCCATTCCTTTACAAATGCTTTCTGAGCACAGTATTCAAGGGAAGGTTGGGGACAGGCAACTTAAGAAACAGAACTTGGTCTATAAGAGGTCAAGAATGTGGAGACTATATGACACAGTGAGGAGTTCTCTCTCTCTCTCTCCCTCTCCCTCTCTCTCTCTCTCTGTGTGTGTGTGTGTGTGTGTGTGTGTGTGTGTGTGTGTATATCAATCAAATGCAGTAATGCAGTTAAGAAATAAGAAGCAGAGATGAATGACTGCTCATTTGGACTGTAACAAAGACCAGGGTGAACATGAACATGCAGACGAGGTCCTGCAGAAGGGCACCAGACAGTTACTGGCAGAGGTGCTTCCAAGGGGACAGAACCCCCCACTTGCCAATGGCTACACCCCTGGATGACTTACTTATCACCTGTGCTTCTCAAATCATCTATGTGTTAGGAGAGGGTGACACAATACCTACCCCATACTGTTTAAATATGTGAGCATGTGCCACTGTGGCAGTGTAGGTCAGAGGACAGCTTTGGGAGTTGGTTTCCTCCATCCACTACACTTTTATCTACTAGTTCACTTTGTCAGCCCCTTGTGCTGACTAGTTTATGCCAATTTGACACAAGCTAGAGTCCTCTGGGAGGAGGAAACCCCAGCTGAAAAACTGCCTCCATAAGCTGGGGCTGCAGGCAAGCCTATAGGGCATTTTCTTAGTGATTGATGTGGAAGGGCCCAGCTCATAGTGAACTGAGTCACACCTAGGCTGATGGTCCTGGGTTCTACAAGAAGGCAGGCTGAGCAAGCCATGGGGGACAAGCCACACTCCTCCAAGGCCTCCACATCAGTTCCTGCCTCCAGGTTCCTGCTTTATGTTTCTGCCCTGACTCCCTTCAGTGATGAAGTGTAACCTGAGAATTGTAAGACAACTCTCCTCCATAAATTATTCTTGGTCATGGTGTTTCATCATAGCTACAGAAACCCACAAGGCCTGGCTTGTGAAGTTTCAGACGGAAGCAAAGACCCTACCATGTCTGTTTGTGTGACAAATCTGCAGTGTCTGGTCAGCTGAAGAATCAGCTGTGATTAGGATGAGGCCAGCATTACTGAGGTGAAATCTTCTGGGAATAATTTCCTCAGAGTTAGCACATTCAAGTTGTCTTTTGAGGTGGTCAAGGTTGTACCTTGTGTTGGCAGCCAAACCTAGTCATCTGTCTTGAAAGTAAAACTGGTTTTGAAGCCATGGAGAGCAACTGAGGCTCAGCACCATGAGAGGTCAAGAGAGGCCAATGGAGAAGGTGCACCCAGAATAGCAATGGAAATCCCATGATTGAAGGGGTCATGCAGAGAAGCTGAAGCTTCGCCATGAAGGAGCCCAGGAGAGGCTACTGTTGAAAGTCCGTCCTAGCTCCAACATTTTGGAGATGTCTGTACCAGGGGCTGACCACAAAAAACACCAGCAGCTGTAGAGTGGGGCCAGTAGGAACCGAGAAGACCTGTGTGTACTGGAGAGGGCAGAGCTGGAGAAGAGGCCCAAGCACCTTGGAGGAGCCCAGATGATTGTGAGTGAATCCCAGACACTGGAGATTCAATTATTTAAACTGTAGGAGTTAGGTTTTGCTTTGTTCAGATTGGGACTGTGCCCTGGCTCTTTCCTCTTGAAATAAGAAAGTATTTAACTCAATTTTGGTTTTTACAGGAGCCCACAGTTGAGAGGCTGAACTTTTAAAAGGGATTTTGGAGTTTTAAGAGACTGGATATTTTAAAGATCATATTAATCTGTTTGAATTGTAAGACTACGGTACTTTAAAGTTATTTATGTTTTATATTGTGATGTTAATATTAATATGCATGTTGCGGATAAATGAGAAAAGAAAGTTTCTAATTGAAAATTGTTGTGTTTGTGTGTCAAGTTGACAAGGGTCAGTTATGCAGACTAGTTTTATGTCAATTTGACACATCTGTAAGGATTGGAGCAGAGAAGGGCCTCAACAGAGAAAATGTCTCCATAAGACCGGGCTGTAGGCAAGCCTGGAGGGCATTTTCTTAATTAGTGACTGATGGGGGAGGGCCTAGCCCATTGTGAGTGGTGCCATCTCTGAGCTGGTGATCTTGGGTTCTATCAGAAAGCAGGCTGAGCAAGCTATATGGAACAAACAACGCTCTTCCATGGCCTCTGCATCATGGAACCAGTCTCTAGGTTCCTTCTGTGCTTGGGTTCCTGCCCTGACTTTCCTCTTTGACGGACTGAACAAACCTTTTACCTGGAAGTACAAACTGAACAAACCTTTTCCTCCCCAAGTTGCTTTAGTGTTTCATTACAGAGTAGTAACCCTAATTAGGGCATCTTTCTCTCCGTTTCTGAAAGGATTAGTTTAGTGCTGACTCAGGTTTACCTGCAGTGCACTCTTGACAGCGCCAGGGATACCGAGAGTGCCAAGTAAGGTGGAGGCGACTAGAGTCCGAGGCTCCAGCACAACTGTATCATCGTGAAGTATGTGACAAGGCAGAAAACTACAATTCTTAACCACTACACAGAAAACAGTAGCACTAGGTCAGTTCACAGAACAGCTCCACTGCAAGACACAGCGGGCCTGCCAGGAATTCCAGTACTTGGGAGGCTTGGGCAAGAGGAATGTTTTGAGTTTGAGGCCATCTTGGGGTACAAAATGAGACCATGTATCAGACAGACAGACAGACAGACAGACAAGACAGACCGACAGATTGACCCTTACTTAAGTACACGACTGCAAGATTGCCCTTTTCTAGATCACTTACTTATTTAGATCGACATCTCTCCCCTGCTCATGAGCTTCAACCAGCTGCTTGATAACGTCCCCTATAGTCAGCATCATCAGCTCAGCTGGGCTGAGATCCCCTGCAAAGACACATTTCAACCACAGAGAGTGTCACCATTCAGCTTTTATAACGTTTATTTATTTGTATGCGTGTGCATGTCACACACACATGCACACTTGCACGGGTGCACACACACATACAATTTTAAGTGTGTTGGTCAAGAGCCTCTTGAGTGTTGAGATTACAGTATGTACTATCTGGCCTGGCCTATCCAAGGATCTAGCTGCAGCTCTAAGATACCATCTGCTGACCTGCACGACTCTGTCTTAGCAGCCCCCTTTCAACCAGACACGGGAGAGGCTGACATGATTGCCACATCATCCTACTGTCAATCACAAATGACTCATCCAAGCATGGGCACCCATCCAAGCCAAAAAAATGTCAGCTCTTTTTGTCAAGGGTCAGGAAAGCCCATCTTTTACCTGCTGACAACAGTGATGCACTATGTTAGCTTGGGTGATGGCAACAAACATGCCTCCTGCCTGCTGGTGTGAAAAAGTAAGAGGTCATCATACAGAAGTGTGGATAAGAAAGCCGTAGAAGTCACAGAGACCTTTCATTTATTCCCATTTGAAACTCACAATGACACCGTAAAGTTAGTATTGTCGTCCTATTTTATACATGTAAAACTCGATCAAAGCAAGTTCAGATGTCATTGTAAATGGCAGGGTTAGACCTCAGGTCCAGGTCTTTTCACCATATTATGCACTGTGTACTCACTCCATTGACTTAATGAGGCAAAGCTAATAGATACCAAACAATGAGAGAGAAGTCCACGGATAGTCAAAGACTAAATGCTTTCCCAGCATTCCCAGTTCTACAAAGGTGCCTCAGAGGCCATGTAACAGAGGTGGATGTGGGGTATGGGGTGAGCACAGAAAATGAGATAGCACCCTGTCAACTTGCATATTCATACACCTCCTATCTACCTGTGCCTGTGTTAAAACCACCGTAACTCTGCTTTCATCTTTCTACATTAAAGATTTCTGCACTGGACTTCAGGTAGAGAGTAAGAGGCTGGGCTGACAAAAATAAAGGGTTGAAATACTACTTGGGTTATATAGGAGCAAACTAGTAAGAAGTGCTTCATGGAGGAAACAGAATATAAGCATCATTAAAGAAAGGGCAGGGTATGAACCAGGGAGCAACTGGATGGAACGAGGCTAAGCATGAGAACTGCCTATTCTGGTGAAGGGCGATCTGTCTAACCTAACCACAGGCTGCCTGAACAGGCTTCAGTAAGTACACAGTACACTGGGCACTAGGCAAAGGCATTAAAAGCAACAGTAGAGAATCATAAAACTATACGTTCTCAACTTTGTAACATAAAAAAAAAAGTAGGTTTAAAAAAAATAAAGTGAGATTATCAATATAATGAATGTCAGAAAGTTTAAAAAAGATACAGTCAATTTAGATGCAGAAACAAAGGCCAGATCTACACACATGAAGACTTCAGTTCGAATCCCTGCCCCCAAGTTCAAAGCTAGGCATAGTCACATTCATGCCTGCAAAGCGAGGGGAAGGGACTATGACAGGATTGCTGGGGCTTGCTGATTGCCAGTCTAAGAGGGAACACGTAACAGTAAGGTAAAAGATCAAATTAGTCTAGTGCATGTTGTGTTTGATGTGACAAGGCTACAGAACATGTCTACAAGGGCAATTCCAGTTAGTGCCCAACACCACACTGAATTTTCATTTGATGCTTCAGGTGTCACAGGCACGCCAAGACCAGTCAGCTCCACACACTAAGTATACTAGGGCTGGAAAAGTTAACCAAACCTCAGCTTTTTCAAACATAAAATGACAACACATCTTCAAAATGACCGGAAAAGTCTCAACACCCAGCTATTATTCTGACAACCAGCAGTATTATCAGACTAACTGCTCAAGGGCAGGGCAGGGTTAAGAATGGAATCTACTGAAAATACTAATTTTTTTTTTTAAATGACTTCATTCTGTTGAAAACAACTTGCACAGAATTGCTCCAGGCTACCTCGGAGGTAAAATAAATGGGAGTGAGATCATGTAAAGCTGTTGCAGACTGCGCGGATAATTCCTACTTTAAGGAATACCAATGCCTTTCCTACTTTAAGATTTAAAAACAACTTAAATAAACACGTCCAATAAGTTAACCACAAATTAAACTGCAAGTCACCACCTTATCTCCTCTGAGACTTATTTTGGAATAACGGTACTGTTTACCTATCTACACAAAAGACACCAAGTAGTCTCCTTCCAAAGGGGAAGAGAGAAAGGGGCTGTTTTACAAAGCACATAAAGAAGGGAGGCCTGCCGACCCCAGGTCGCGCAGGCCCGAACCAGGCAGCAGATTCCCATAGAAAACTGAGCTTCAACCCGTGATCTCATAGCATCCACCGCCTCCCTTGCACCCTTGTCCCACGTTTTTGGCACCTTTCCTCTTTTGCCTCATCTCTGCGCTGGCGTAGCAGGATGCCACCACGTTACGAGATTCTGTCGGCGGAGAAATTTAATAGTCGTAAAGCAGCCTGGGACTGTCGTGAAAACACAGCGACCGAACCAAAAAGCTCTTTCCCAGAAGGCAGAGCGCGGAGCCCCGCCCTATCTAGGTGGTGGCTCCCAGCTCTCCAAGACTGGGAGGTTTTGCGCGTTGTGATTTTTGTGGGAAGATGGAGACTTCTTGGGGACCAGAAAGCTGGATCTGGCTAGTTGCGACAGAACAGTTTATCCAGAGAGTTTATCTCCGAGAAGCTGAGAAGAGAGTGGAATGTAACCAGAGTTCCTTAAGCAAAAGCCTGGGCGTTGACAACTTCTGCGAGAGAGGCTGAGCCACTTGTCACTAGAATAGCCAACCATGTTGAGACAAAGGAGACCAGATCCCTCTCTCATGACACCCGGGGTGTTGACATAAACGGGCTTTTTGTTTGTTTGTTTGTTTGTTTTAAAGTTATGGAAGAATTGAGGGCAGGAGACAAGAGGTTATGTTTAAACAGTCCTGGGGTAAGATGTGGTCTGGTTGATCATTGTCTCAGTTCTGGTTCTCAAGGTGGTCAAAGTCTTTATCACTGCCCTCCCTTCAGGAGATCCATCTGGCTCCTACAAGATGATGGAGCATTCAATGCTCTAAGGTGCACCAACTAATAATAGTTCTTATATAGGCAGGAGCCTGGCCTTTGAGACTTTGTTTTCTCTGGACTCAAGGTGACTGCAGATTTAGGACGATTTATCTTTGTACCTTCAGCCAAAATAAAGGAGACAAATAGACACAAAACGAAGACGGGTACCAGACCTTTATCTTGCATTTAGTTACTTGTTTAAGTGCCTATTTCAAGAATCTTGGAAGTGAGTTGTTCTTGTATGGGCACTTGGGAGCTCAGATACACCACACTTAGAGACTGAATAGAAATCCCAGTGGGGAGGGGGAGTGGAAGTGTGATGGATTAAAGAAGGAAGTATTCTGTTTAATTATATGGTTGGAGAGACTCATGGGATCTGATGCAGAATAGAAGACATGTTATCTTTTGATGGACACTTGGATGGTTCATCTATGAACATGCTGAACTGCAGAGCAGTGCCTGGGTAGGGCACGGTGGTGCTATATACAAATTCTCTCACTGGCTTTGACGCTTTCATTGAGTTCCATGGGAATCCAGCCTGGCAGAGTGACCAGACTTCTAACCAACCTGCCATTGGTGTCCATGTACAGTTTCAGGTGCTAAGGCCTCCATCAAGAACCCAGTTATCTTTAACAGCTGCCCAGCCTATTTTAAAGTGATTTAATAGCACTTCTAAATATAGTTAGCCATTGAGGCTTGAAAATCGCCAGGAGAGGGCAGGCTAAGCATGTGTTGTGACTGTACTTGGTGATGTGATACTCCTGTTGACTTTCTGTTTTGAAATTTATATTTGCTAAAGTATAAAAAGAAAATGCAAAACACATAAGGGGGGAAGTCTCTGAAATTCATATTGATATTTCAGTATCTTGCTTATGTAGGGAGGACCCATTCTGTTAAAAGTTCAAAGCAGTTTTTGAGATACTATGAATATTTATCTTTAATTCTGCCCACATTTTGATTGTGTTACTTTCTGACTACACACACACACCTAGAGTTCCTGAGCATTGTGCTGGTAATGATCAAATTGATGTCTAGAGATAACCATCCAGAGCTGGAGGCTGAAAGAATTCAGTTTCCCCTCTACTCAGTCAGATAGACGGAGTAGCCAACCTTTGCAAGGAAGAAGGTATTATTTTCTGTTCTCTGCTACTGGGTGGCACTCTAAAAACATTTGTTTTGTTTTGTTTTTGTTGTTTTAAATATAAGGATTTTGTTCAATACCAGGCTTGGCTACATACTGAGACCCTGTCTTAAAACAAAATACATTAAAAATAAAAATAAATCGGGCTGGAGAGATGACTCAGCAGTTAGGAGCACCAGCTGTTCTTCCAGAGGTTCTGAGTTCAATTCTCATCAACCACATGGTGGCTCACAACCATCTGTAAAAAGTTAGGATGCCCTCTTCTGGCATGCAGGTGTACATGCAGATAGAGCACACATATACATTAAATAAATAAATAAATAAATAAATAAATAAAAATAGTTTAAAAGTTGTTTTAAAAAGATATAAAGTTTAATTTCTCAAAAGAGTTATTTGAACCTGGCTTTCTACTCTTTTTTTCTGTATCAAAATCCAAATCCAAATGGAATATATTTGGGGGTAACATTGGGTTTGTGTCCAACTGGTTTTTACTGGCCATTCCAAGTCCTCCACCTCCCTCATGCACATTTGGATATCTGGGAACCAGCCCTTCGTTACTTCTGCTCTGCATCCATCTGGATAGCAGTTATCCTCAGAGGAAATGTGCTATGGCAGGATGCTGAAGACTCTTTGGGAAGGGAAAATGGCCCAGTCCTGCCTGATTGCGGGAAGACAGCAGGGAGGGGTGCACAATCCCCAGTTCACATGTGATTGACGTTTAAGTGAAAATAAAGCATAGAATCTCTGAATGCTGGGGGAGGAGGCTGGGGTAAATAACCTAGTGTGGTTAGTTTCACTTCTGCCATATTTATAAGTGTGGCTTTGTGACTGTGACCACCAAGGGCCCTATCCAGATAGTCCCTGATGTCTGCACCAGCTGTGTAGATCTGGCTCTGCCCACTCCTGGAACTGAAGCAAACACTGCAGCTTGGGATTTTTTGGGAGGCCTTTTGCTTTTCATGTTCTGTTCAGCAACATTTGGTAAGTTGTTTCCCTTACATATTTTGTGCTATGGTCTGTGGAATTTTTAAAATAAAAATAATAGAGGCCTAAAATGAATAGTTTTAGATTTACAGAGAACTTGAGAAAATCGTTCCTGTAACCTGTGCTCAATTAGACTGGAGTGGCACGTTAGTTATTAATGAGTCCATATTGCTGCATCAGTGTTAAGTAATGTCTATGTCTTAGTGAATGGTAGTTCTGTGTGTATATTCAGGGTCCATGGTCTACTGTAGGATCCTATCCTGGATACCATATTACACTTGGCTGTTCTGTCTCTATAGGTTCTTCTTGGCTGTCACCTGAGACGTTTCTTGTTATTGATGGTATTGACAATCTGGAAGGGGGTTGGCCTGGCACTTTGTGGGATTCTCAGCTACTGCCATTTTCTGGGTTTTTTTTTCTCATATTTAGATTAGAATTAGGGGTTGAGAGAAGAAGACTACAGAGCTGAAGTCATTCTTGTCACACCTCAGGGAGAATAAACAGCATCTTGTTGAGCTAGTGCTGTTGGGCCTGACCTGGATCTCCTGGCTGCGATGGTACTGGGCAAATTACTCCTTTTCCTCCCAGCTTCCATATTGTATTCCCCGGGAGAAAGTAGGTACACAAAAAGTGCCTACGGAGTGGGGGAACTGTGCTCCTGCCCATGAGGATAAGGTAGCCACGTAATACTGGAATTCTGTATGGGAGACTTGTCTCTTCTTTATGGACTGACTTTCGAAGAGTGAGTTACAGGTTTCTTGTTTTCCACTTTGTTGAGGCAAGGTGTGTTGTTTCTTTGCTGTTTTGTTCCACACACTCTAGGCAGCCTGGGAGCTTCCAGCTGATTCTCCAGTTTCTGCCTCCCGATTTTCTGCAAACAAGCCAGAGTGAGAGATATCTTTCTGCTCACTTTTTACATATGTCCCAAGGGTGAAACTTTCTGTCAGGCTTGTGCAGCCAAGCAGTGTTACCTACTGAACCCTTAGCCCAAGATGAGTTAGAACTTAAAAGAAAATGAAGTTCCCCTTCCTGTTTGTGTGAGTGAGTTTTAAGGCTGTGTTAGTACCAATATACTAGAAATTGGAAGAATAAATATTATTTTGATTTTTTTAAAAAGGGAAACATCAGTTTAGGCAAGCCAGAACCATTCCTCCCCAAATAAAAACAGCCAGTGCAGGAACTGTTGGATTCACATGGATGCGTGAAAAGAAAAAAATGTTATCTCATTGCTGTGATGAGCTTGGGAGAGGAAAACAAAAGGTTAAATTTTGTTTCATTAGAACTGGATAACATCTACTTACTCATATACTCACCAAGGTGGAAAGTTGGCAGAAAAACACATTACTGCATGCCCTCTCTGCCTCTGGCGGGTGCCTACCATTGGATACAGTGTCTGATTGCTTACATGGCAACCACCTCTTTTCCTTCAGGAATCTGAAGGCTTGGCTTGAGAGCTTCTCTTGACCTTGCTGTCCAGTGATGATTACCTTACTGTGTGACTGTGGACAAGTCCCTTGCCCTCTCTGTGCTTCAGAGTCCATATCCATAGGATAAGGGCCCTGACATTCCTCCTTTAATTGAACTCTTCACAGCTGTTGTCTGGGAGGGATGATGAGATTGTATCACCTTCCTTGCTGTCCGTTTATAAGGTCATAAGCAAAGACAAGCAAATGCTAGGGAGGGTGAAAGAGGCAAGAATAACTGTCGGAAGTCAGTTACTTAACAGGAAATCAGCATTGGGTACCCGTCCCGGGTCTAGCATAACCCGAAGAGCATCATATGAAGATGCTATTCTTGGCCTCAGGGCATACAAATGTAAATAAGCCCTAAAAGCAAAACTAGAGGGCTGGCCATGCAGCTGAAACACAAGCGAAATAACCTGAGCATGAAGAAGCTCGCTGGTCTGCGCGGTCTAAGTTTGGACTGCTTTGGGTTGGTTCTTTTTCCCCACCATACTCCACCATTATTACCTCCCTTTGCAGGGATGCAGACTCTGGCGTGGGCTGAGGAAGGTTGTTTTGGCTCTGGGGCTGTCTCAGCCATGCTGCACCACTCCTTGCAAGCCCTCATCACTGTTAAGCTGCTGGTGGCTGTTTAAAATGGGGATGCTCATGTTTTCAGCATCTGTTACACCAGAGAACACACCTTCAGCTTGCAGATGGGAAGCCCAAGGCCCAGAATGGCACGGTGACTTGTGGGATGTCCCACAGCTCCGTGGCTCTTTTGGTTGATAGCAAAATGAGAAGCAAAATGACCTTTGCCACTACAGTGCTCAATTCCGTTCTGACCATCCTGCTGCCTCTTGGAGGGTTCTGTTTGCTCTCTTTATGGAGAATTCCTGTCCACTGTACATTGTCTTAATTTGCAAACCAAACTGCCTCTTCCATACAGTCTTTGAACTTGGCATAAAGAATCTGAAACCTGAACTCCTATAACTCCAGTTCCCATTTATTTCCATGCCTCAGTTAGAGGTCACAAGTTCCTTGTGTACTAGTACTGTGATGTTTTGGTGAGAGGCTCACGATTTGGTGTCTGCATTGATGCAGCTAAACTCGTCTAACCCTGCATAGATATGTGCCAACATATTTTTCTGGACATCATGTACTGTTGATGTAGTAAATGAAGTCAGTTGAACTTGCCCCTGACCCTGAAAGAAGCCCAAACCACTGCTCATGTTCCAGACTCCAGTGAGCATGCTTGCTTCTTCCCTACACTGTGTGTACTTTTAAACATGGGCTTTTATCTACATCCCTCTGAAGCCAAAGGACCTTAGCCTCAAGATGAACCCCAGGGCAGCTTCAAATCCAAGAGTCTGAGAAATGTTCCTGTATCCCAGTGTCAGTAAGGCAATGGTGCTTTTGCTCAATGGTCTATTTGTTCTTTGGGATTTGTTTGGACTCATTATTCCTTCTGCCCTGGAATTTGAATTCTAGAACACAGATTGTCCTGAAAACTACAGATTTTTGTCCAACAGTGGGACTATACATTTTCTTTGCTCTCCAGTGTCTACAGTGGGGACATGATGGCTAACGTTCTCTATGATGATGGCTCACCACTATTCTATAGAAAATAGCAAAGTTCTCTGTGAGTTCTTCATTTTATACCCAAAGTCACTGACAGGCCTTACTATAGAGTGGCTGTATGTGGTTTAGTGTTTGTAATGGTGATTTTTAAACTATTGGTTGATTGTTTGATTGATTGATTGATTGATTGATGTTTTGCCTGTGCATATTCCTGTGCACTGTGTGTGTGAGACTGTTATGTACAAAGGCCAGAAGAGGGCATTGGATCCCATGGGACCAAAGTTATGGATAGTTGTGAGCCACTGTATGGGTGCTGGGAATTGAACCTGGCTGCTCTGCAAGAATACCCAGTGTTCTTAACTGCTGAGCCATCTCTCCAGCTTCAAGTATTTTAAGTCATAAGTCACCATGTCTCTCGTGAAATGTGACTTTGAGCATTTCCCTTTCCAGCATTTCTGCTAAGCACTTTAAATAAGAACCTAGAATCTTGGCGTTTGCAGATGCTTTAAGGTTTATCTAGTCCATTACCGGATGGTCATACACGTAAGTGCCATTTCACAGACTTCTCTAGTATTAGAAAATGTTGAAGAACTCACAATTCAACAAGGAGGAGGAGACATAAATAAACCACGATTAGTGAGCTGGGCATTATACCTGTAATCCCCGAATTCCAGAGATTGAGGCAAGAGAGTCATGAGTTGGAGGCCAATCTGGGCTGAAGGTGCATCAAAATATGCTGTGGAAAGAAGAAAGAGGAGGAGGGAGGGAAGGAAAGAGAGAAAAGAAAGGTCATCATAACCAGACCATTTACAGAACTGTAGGCACCTGAGAAAACAATGATTGATTAAGAATTAAGGAACCTTACAGAAGAAAAAATTTCAAGAACAAAATCTTGAATAAAGGGTTGGAGTTTACAGGGAAGAAAAAGGACAGGTCTTCCCAGTGTGCCAGGTTTGGGGAAACTCACCAGAACTCCCTTCCCTGGAGAACCATGTAGGATGTGGTGGCCTGAGAGTGGACTTCAGGAGACAGACTAGGAAGCCAAAGTGCTTCTGACCTTGCACACAATCAGAATTCCACCATATTCAACTGATATGCACCAAGCACAAAAGCCATTTTATCAGGTCAGATCTACAAGCTGAACTAAGAATAGATCATTTCAACCGATGAGCTGTGGTTTTAGTTTTGGGGTCATGTATAAATAAGGCACAGTCTGCCTTATTCAGAGTCTGTCTCACTAAGGCCTATGAGACTAGTACAGGTTGACACATCAGAAGCTTTTGCATATTTCAGAAGGGCTGGTGGCTCTGTTTCTGAAGTGCACAGCTGAGTGCTCCCCTACAGAATTAGTGGCTATGGACTCTGAGTAGCCCTCCTGTGTTGCCCATACTACTACTATCTATGTGGGTAGAGAAAGAGGTTCCAGGGCAGTGTATCTGCTCTTTGAAGTGTCTTCTAGTCTGAGCTTCCATGGCACCCAGGATCTCCTTCATATGCATGTCCTGCCTTGTCTACCAGTGACCTGGACACAGGCCAGCTTTTACACTTCCTTTGGATGTTTACATACTACTGTCCCCCTTGCAGATGCCCCATGCCTCAGGGTTTCGTAGAACCCACCCCCAGGAAGGTGCCTTTCTGTTGAAGTGTGGTGAGGAAGGTTGTTGATTAAATTGCTGCATTGTCCCTTCCCTGCTCAGGATCCAGCAACAAAACTCCAGCCCTGAGAAATGGCATGTAGTCATCCCAGCTTGCAGCTGACACTTGCTGGAAATAAATGTCACTGGCATGGGTTCAAGTTCACCTGATTGGGACACTGATCTTGCCCACAACAACCAATGGGTAGAACTCGACCTCCGTAGCTCTGGTCACCAGAGACTTATTCTCATTTTACAATGAGTTAAAGATCTCAGACAATAGCAGAGTAAACCTCCCTAGATACTCATGTGAGGAGACCCAGTTGCCACGTATCGACCTTCGTCACATGTGATGTGGTGCATGACGCATTGTGCAGGTTTCAGTGAGAAGCAAGACTGCTCCCTGATCTTTGAAACATTGAGATCTAGTATCAGATACAAAACACAAGCATACTTATGTAGTCTCACTTTAGGAGGTTTGTATTTTTGTTTTTGAATGAGACACCAGGTCCTGTAGGGCCATGAAAGGGGTCTTGGTTTTTGGTAGAAGCACTGGCTGGAAGTAGCCCGGAGATCCTGCAAGGGACAGGCATCTATTCTGCTGTGCTCCTAGAATCCAGGCTCCTAACACGTGGCATGGAACTCCATTAACCTTTGCTGTTCAATACAGCCCCTCCCAAAGGGCACAGGTAGAGGGTGTGACTACAGGTCTCAGCCACAAGAGACTTACATACTAATGAGATACCTGAAGGCCAGAGGGTGTAGCCAATTAAGCATTCTTCTCCAAACCCTCCCCCTTTCTCTCTCCTTATTTAACTCAGGTCTGCCCTGTGTTTCATGGGGGTGCACCTAGACCATCTATCACACACCATGGCAATAAAACTCTTGGAACTCCGGACTTTCTCAAGTTATTGGGACCCATCATGGAAAGCCCCCCTTGGTTTCCACTGCAATTTTCCCACAAGGTCCTGCTGTGTAGCCCAGGCTGGCCACAAACTTGAGATTCTCTTGCTTCAGTCTTTCAAGTAGTGGAATTGATACTCCTCCTGGCTGCTTTTTGTACTTTAAATGTATACATGTTTCCTCGTTGTTCTTTGTTTTTTGTTTTCAGGCTAGTTTTCCTAAGCTGGCAAAAGGAGCAACTGAGGCAGCTGGAAATGGAAGAAACAGAGGCTTTGGAGGGTGTGATACCACACTCAGGTAACAGCCTTGACGTGATCTTAAGTAGGACCTGACTACTGTTGTCTGGTCAAAGGCTGAGACTCCATCCACAGCTGTTGTCCCTGGCTCTTTTAGTTCTTACAAGTTAGTAAGAACCGTATGCCAGTCTTTAAAACAACAAAGCAGTGTATTCATAATGAATGGCCTATTCAACTATGAATTATGTATGAGAGGGTTCTTACCTTAAAAATAAAGTTCCTAGAACATGAGTTTGGAGTCTATGAAATCCAAGGAGGTGTGGTGAGACCCTTGGAATAAGAGCAGATGGCTTTTCTTAGAAAGGGAGAGACAGGCCTAAGAAGTGTCTCATTGAAGGATGAGTCCCTTTGGAGTCAGTGCGGGCAAAGCTCCTCCCTCAGCGGCCTGGTGGAAGGTCTCTTGGGCCACAGCAAGTGGCTCTTTGAGGAGGCCTCATAGAGGTAGCTCCCAGGTACAGGAATAGGGGTGTACCAAATCATCCTTGTTTTCAGAGCTGAGGAGAAAAATGTTCCTCGCCATTATGGAAACAACTCCCTTAGAGAAAATGAAATCAACTCTTCCAGAACTGTGTGGGTAGCACCCATCACCTGAAGCCTGCCTGCATATACAAAAAGAGCTACAACTTGCAGGTCCTTGGGCTGAGCTTAGATTAAGGAGGGAACCCTCTGCTTTAGCAATGGTACAAATTGACCATAGAACTGCATCTGTTGGGGAGCTGTTTTCAAAAGTGACACCGCCTGGCTTCTATCCACCCCTCTTAATAAGTTCAGACCAGTTCATTCCAGCTACAATTTAATGATACTCATTCATGGTATAAATCCAAGGTGGAATGTTTTATCCTTTCCAGGTAGTTTTTCATTTGGGGAACTGAGAAAAGAATCATAAACCTGTTACTTTTATCTAAGTTCTTACCCCATGCTCCCACTCACATCAGATTAATTGATGAATAATACAAAGTTAAAGTAAGAGCTCTGGATAGACGGGGGCTTGTTCCTTGTTTTATGCATATGGCTAAGAGACTGTGTGAACATTGTTCATGTAAGAGTCCCTGAGTTACAAAGTAGACACCCATTTATGCTATTTCACAGACGACTGTGCATGCATCCTGGCATTTTGAGCTGCTTCCTGGAACAGGGTCTTCAGCGTTTGGCATACAGCTGGCCCAGGCCTTTGGGTAGCGTACTCTTCTCTGCCTCTTCCTCTCTGGCTGAAGCCACAGAGCCAGCAAACATTTCATATTTAGTTCTAATTCAGTCCTGAAGTTGAGCCAGGATAGATTCCTCCAGTTGAGATCAATCATTTCCTGGGATGAAAAGATCCAGTGAACAAGCTTTTTCATCGGTGGCAGCAGAAGCATGAGGTGTCAGCCATTCAAGCTTTGGCATGTATGTGACTCTGCACTGGTAACTGACTTCTATGGTGTATGAGCTGGCTCCAGAAGGCAGCAGAATCTGTGCTAGAAGAAGCAAGACTCAAGAGGTGGCAGGAGCAGGGAGAGAGAGAGAGAGAGAGAGAGAGAGAGAGAGAGAGAGAGAGAGAGAGAGAGTATGTGTGTGTGTGTGTGTGTGTGTGTGTGATGTGTGAGAAACCCACATCTGGAGCCCAGTGATGTAGGCTGCTACCCTGGTTTCCCACTGAAATGCTTCATTAATTCATCAAGGAACGTGATCTTCTTAGGCCACTCTAAGCTTTGGGGCCTTATACCCTCTTACATGAGCTCAGAGTAGCACCTCTTTGGACCAGCTGTTGCAGTTCACTCCAAGGCTTTCCCCTGGCAAACAGCAAGCAAGCACTGGGTTAGGATACTTTCCAGCACTTTTGCCCCAGAAACCAACCCATTTCCTCCTTCTAGCCAGGCAGCACCAATAAGGTGTATTTGTAAATCTAAAACACAGCTTTCCTTAAGTGTATGGCCCCGAAAAGCCTTTCATCTCATAATCAAGTCATCATGTTAGCAAATGACTGCTGCAGGCTTCAAAGATCTACTGCTCCTCATTTTGATTTTTTTTCCTGCTTAAGGAAGTAACTGCTAATGTCTGTTGGTGAAGAAGTGTGGTGCAGGGGTGGTTTCCCCAATTAAATCTCCAAAAGCATCTAATCTAATCTAATCTAATCTAATCTATCTATCCATCCATCCAACCACCCATCCATTTATCTATATCCTGACCAAAGGCAGTTTCTCCTCCCAATCCCTCCCCCACCTTCCTCTAATCCCCACCCCATCCACTCTTCCTCTGTTCCTCTATAGAAAGGGGCAGGCCTCCCATGGATATCAGCCATCCGTGGTATATCAACTTGCAGTAAGATCAGGCATCTCCTCTCCTATTAAGGATAGATGAGGCGACCAGTAGGAGAAAAGGCAGGCAACAGTCAGAGACAGCTCCTGCTCCACTGTTGGGAATCCCACAAGAAGATCAAGCCACACAACTGTAACAACATATATGCAGAGGGCCTAGGTCAGCCCCATGCAGGCTCCCTGGTTGGTAGTTCAGTCTTTGTGAGCCACTTTGAGTCCAGGTTAGTTTTCTTGTGGTGTCCTTGACCCCTCTGGATCCTGCAATCTTTATTATTATTGCTATTATTATTATTACTATTATTATTTTGTGTGTGTGTGTGTGTGTGTGTGTGTGTGTGTGTGTGTGGTATTAGGGTCTGAGTCCAGGACCTCATGTGTGCTCGTTAAGTACTCTACCACTGAGCTATACCCTCATTCCTTTATTTTCACCTTGTGTATGCATACATGATGTATGCATTTGAATGTGTTTGTGTATGTGTGTGTGTGTGTGTGTGTGTATTTGTATGTGTGCACACATGCATGTGTGTAGATGTGCACGTGTGGGCATATACATATGGAAGCTAGAAGTAAACGTAGGCTGCTTTCCTCAGTTGCTGTCCACCTTATTTTTATTTTTCAGCTTTATAAATCATAATTGATAAATAATCCACATAGTATACAGTTTGCCTGTTTGCACAATTTGACAGATTTTAGTCCATCACTCTCATAGGCCTGTGACACCGTCACCACTTTTTATTTTAGAACATTGTTTTGGTCAATTTCATAGGTGCCTATAATGTGCTGTGATTACAGTCCACTTTTTTTTCTTTCTTTCTTTCTTTTTTCTTTTTTTTTTTTTTTTTTTTTTTTTTTTGAGACAGTCTCTCATTAGTCTGGAGCTTACCAATTATGCCAGGCTGGCTAGCCAGGAATCTCCAGAGATCTGCCTATCTCTGTCTCCACAGTGCTGCGATTAAAGCTAGCCCATTATAATTTTTATATAAGTGCTAGCAATTGAACTCTGGTCCTCCTCATCCTGTGTCACAAACATTTCACTGATTGAATCATCCCCCCCTAATTTCTATTTTAACCTTTTATTTTGAGATAAGCTCTTACTAAGTATCTTAGGCTGGTTTAGAAATCACAGTCTCTCTGCCTCAGCCTCTTTCGTAGCCATGGACCACCAGGCCCAGCTGAAAGGCATCTATCGGTGGGGGAATCCCTAAACTGTTTCAGTGCTTCTGTTTATCACCCTGTCAGTCTCAGAAAAGGACTCTAAAGTTTAGCAGCATTTGCCCTGGTTACATGCTTGCTTTCACCTTTATTCTGTTTCTGGTGGAGCTCTTTCCTCATCTGCAAGGCCTGTTTGTTTCCCCATAGGCCCTGCTTTGAAATTTCCCCTCCTTAGTGAGTGGATCTCCTAAAACTTACATTTGGTGAGCAGTATCCAGCTATGTTGGTTTCTGAGAACTTTGCACCTGGAGAGTAACGTTGAAACCAAATTCTTGGTGGTTAATATTGCTTCTCAACTTGACAAGACCCAGGATCAACTAAGAGACCAGCCTATGAGCACATCTATGAGAGAGTTCCTGCATTGGGCTAATTGGGGTGGGAAGTCCCCACCCTGAATGTGCCTGAATGTGGGTGGCACCATTCCCTAGGCTGGAGTCCTGGACTGAATAAAATGACAAAAGCAAGCTGTGCCCTGGCATACATCACTCCTTGCTTCCTGACCGTAGATATGATGGGACTGTATGCCTTGCACAGATAATACAAAAGTCGCTGATATAAAGTGCAACCAGTACAAGGACCTGAGAATTAGGTCCTTAATTGGGACAACCCCTCAGAGCTGCTTTCCAAACATGCAAACAGGCAAGTGGAGATAGCTGGGGTGCTCTGAGGCATTTTGATTGTGTGCATTGGCAGAGCTGAGGCGAAGATCCTCAGCCCACCCTCCACCTGTAATTCTGTATATTCTCTGTTTATCCCTAGTTGACTTCAATTTGTTTAAGGAACCTGCGAGGAAAAGACGCAGGTCACATCGAGACTGGCAATTCCAAGCATTTCCCTCTGCAGAGCAAAGTGCTCTTAAGGAATGTGAGTGTCGTGAAATGCTGATGTGGACCATGGGGCAGCACAACTCCGTCTGTTACAAACATGTACAGATGCTCAGAGAGAAAGATGTTCAGTTCTGAAGGCCAGGAGACATCTCTGCATAGACTTGCTCCATAGAGTCTCTACGGAGTTCTGTAATTTGGCTGTTTATCTCCAGGCTGATCTGAGGAGGAGGGGTGTTATCAAATAGCCTTCTCCTAATGAGAAGACAGTCTACAGATGGTTAGCTAGGCGCCTTGGTGGGTGTTTATACAGCATCTGCAGAAGAGAATGATCTAGAGGGCTAAAGTCCATGGCAATACTTAAGTAAGTTCTGTGGTAAGGAGACACAGCGTGTGCTGGTCTGTAGAGGTGGGGTCACAACAGACACAGTGAGCGCCTGTCTCTGGTGGCAGACAGCTTGCTCTCTGGTTTGATCAGCTTCTCATTTCACTGAGCTTTCTCCGTTCCATGTAGTATTCAGCAGCCTCCTTTGGAGACTTGGTACTTTTACTCTGCCAGGTACATCCCAGACTATCCATTTCTGTTGATTCCAGATGAAAAACTGGAGTGTCGGACCAGGAGGGTTTTGAGCAACACTTATCAGAAGTTGATTCAGTCTGTCTTCCTGGATGACAGCATTCCCAGTGGACTCAAGTATCTCATGTGAGTCTGGAATCTACACCTTCCAATCTGATGCTACCCTCCTCCCCCAAGAAAAATGGAAAGTGCTTTTAATTAGAAGTAGCATAGAAGGATAGAGAGAAAATCTCTAAGGCTGAGGGCTTTCTTTTTAAAACATTGATAGTAGCCCTTTGTTGTGTGGTCACTGTTGACAGCTTCTCTATTGTGTACTTTACAAGCCCACAGTTTCATTTCATCCTCTTAATGCCCCTATAAAGTAGGAGCTAATGTGATTGTCCCATTTATACTGAAGCTGATGCTCAAGCCAAGTCATGGAGCCAAGTCACACTGTGGGTAAGTGGAAAGGCTCCAAACCCAGCCAAACCATGTATTACTGAGTTCATGAACTGTTCATGCAGAACTTGCCCAGAAGCCTCTGGGAAAGTCAAGGACGTTGTTGATCTTGCTCATGGCACTCTGGGATGCTTCTCAGACTTCTGCATGAGTTTTGTTTGAGACGAGAATATGCAGCTTCCATGGAATACAGACATATCTATGTGGACAACAGAATGTTTATGGAGAACTATCTTTACCAAGCATTTTTAATCTAGTTCCATTTGTTCCCCAGCCCAGGTCTGTGTAGTAAACAGGGAGTAATAGTCCCCCCTTTTCAGAGAACAGAAGGGTACAACCAGTTGCTCAGGACTGAAGCTTGGTTTCTTTGCATTCTGTTCTGGTATGCTCTGTGTTATACTTATACTTCATGTATATTTTGGAATGGATGCAGAAACCGGCTTCTTGCCTTGATTGAAAAACCCCCACTGGAGCCGGTCTACGTGGGGCTCTTGGGAATCACTGGAGCTGGCAAGAGTTCTCTGATCAATGCCCTCATCCAGCAAGCGATGTTTCTGCCAGTGTCTGGAGAAAGTGTTTGCACATCATGCATCGTACAAGTGAGCTCTGGCTGCTGTGAGCAGTATGAGGCCAAAATCCACCTTCTCTCCGATCAGGTGTGCTGGCCCTCCCTCCTCCTCTCCCTTCCTATCTTTTCCTTCTTCTCCTTTCTCTTGCTCTTCCCTCTTTTCCTTTCTTCCCTGGATTTTTTTCTCGAGCCACCATAGATGGTATTCACATTTGCTGTAAGTGCAGCGCAGGGTTTGGGAGATGGCTTTGTTGGTAAAGCGCTTGCTACGCAAGCATGGGGCTTAAGTTTGGACCTCCAGCATCCATGGAGGGTAAATAAGCCATATGGGTCTGTAGTCCCAGCACAGAGGAGACAGTGATACTCACTGGCAGGCCAGATTAGCCAAATTGGTGAATTTCAGTGAGAGACCCTGTCTCAATCAATCGATCAATAAATGTGGAGACGTGATCAAGGAAAACATCTGTTATCAACTCCTGCCTTAATACACATGGGGTACACATGTACACATATGCACAAATAACTATAGCATGCTTATCTAATGAAACACAAGGAAATGAGAGTATTCTGCAGAGTGAGATGGGGCTTCTGGCTCTGGTCCTGAGGCAAGTCCTAATGAGACCCTTGGACCAGCTATTCCCCCCTTTAAGCCTCTGCTTTTCCCTTACTCTAGTTTCCTTTCTGCTGCTGTGACAAACATCATAGCAAAGGCTAACTGAGGGGTGGAAAGGGCTTATTTCCTTGCACTTCTAGGTCACAGTCTGTCATTGAGGGAGGTCAGGGCAGGAACTCCAAGGCAGAAACCATGGGGAACTGCTGCCTGTTGGCTCGCTCCCTGGCTAGCTCACAGGCTCATCCTCAACTTGATTTTTATGTAGCTCAGGGCCACTTACCCCAAAAATGGCATCATGCACAGTAGGCTTAACTCTCTTTCATCAGTTCAGAAAATCAACAGTCCCTCATAGACATGAGCATAGATCAACAGTCCCTCAGGTGAAGTTCCTTGTCTCGGGTGACTCCAGGCTGTTGATGAAGCCAACCAGGACCCTCATTTACGGGACAAGGGATTTGGGGTGGCTAGTTTAGATTTCTGCTTGCAACCTCTGACCCTCCTTGGGGCCCTTGCTCCACATTCTCTTGTTACCATCCCCTACCCCTGGCTATCACTCTGTCATGAGCAGTATGTCCCTGCTCTTCCTTGGCAGGAGTGGAAGGCAGAACTGAAGGACTTGACTAAACTCCTGCACAGAGCAGAGCAGTCCCAGGAAGAAGAGGCAGACACCTGGGACAGGGACGGTGCAGCAGCAGAAGCTGCCCGGAAGCTTCAGATACTCTATGGCCATGGGGCCGAAAGGAGGCGCTACGAGGATTTGCTAAGGGTGAAGCCCAGAGGGAGGATTCCCAACTCGAGAACCATCACTCTAAAGGCAGAGGAGGTAGTGTCAAGATTTATTTTTCTCTTTTATACATCTTATGTATAACACTTGAATCCATCCAGGGGAATCGTCCAAGGTACAGTGAGTAATTTTTGTTTTATTGGAAATAAGCTGATACCCAAATTCAGCATTATCCACTATCCAAGGTATCTTTCATTGTTTATGCCTATAGATTGTAATTATAGATTTGGATTTCCAAATGGAGATTTTATACTTAGAAAAGACTACAGTCAGTTGAGAATGAATTTGGGATGGCTTTGACTAAAAATGAATATATGTATAGTTATTATATTCTATATATCCATTATATGTTACTTTATATCATTCATTATATTATATAATATATTACATATGTAAAGTCTTAAACAAGTGAAATTTACTCATTTTCTCATAAAAGGCATTTGGAGACAATATTGTCAGCCATGTAAAATTCAACATCTCTGTGGTGTCCTTGGCCTTCCATGGTGCTTTTTGTCTCTGAAGTAGTTATACGGTTGCTACTGAAGTGCCAGACATTGCAGCTAGTCTCATGGAAAAAAGTAGATGAATGTTGCCACCAAATGTATCTCTCCTTCCAGGAAGTGAAAACATTCCCAGAAACACCCTTGATAAGTTTGTGTGTGGATGTCATTGCTCAGGACCTGGCTGAATGGCTCTTCTTAGCTGCTCTAGACAAGGCAGGAGCCAGACTTGTCCTGAGTGACTTAGATCATCTTCATTCCCTTAGCTCCCCAAACAGCTGGACATCAGCTGCTATGAATGAAGACTGGGATGTTCATTCTACTTCTAAAATTGGCACATATTTTACTAAGCTGAAATTCAGAATCTGTGTTGAGACAAAATATCTGTGAAACCAACACTCAATTTATAAACACTGTACATTAAAACCCTAGGTTTCCCTCCCTGCCCTAGGGCCAGCCAAATGGCCTAGGAGCTAAGGTACTTGCCAACAACCCCACGATCCAACTTTGATCCCTGAAGCCCACGAAGTGGAAGAAGGGAACTGACTTCTGCAAGTTGTCCTCTGACTTCTACATGTGCCCTGTGGCATGCATATGTGTGAACTTACATGTGTGTATGCATGTGCATATGTATGTGTGCATACTTGTACATACACATACATACATAATTTTAAGCAATTTTTAAAAAAGAAACTTCCTTCTTCCTTGTTTTCTTTCTGGGACATTCTGCAGACATTGATTGACAGTGACCACTGTATATTCCAGCTTTTCTGCTCTCTGAAGTGTCCCTTACTGCCAGCATGAATGTGTCATTATTCCCAGGGTGTCTGAGCAGGAACAGGAGAATGAAAACTACCGCCCTCTCCCATTTACTGTTGAAATGTTCTAGAAAAGCCTACATGTCAAATGATTATACACACACACACACACACTTGGAAGTTTTTTTAAAATATCTTTTAAAAGATCAGTTTTCTGATCAATTTTTAATTTGGAAAATATGATTGTTATGTCATGATTAACTTTCTATAATTATCCATGAAATTTCCAGTAATTAAATTCTTCACAGTTGCCTTTTGCCATGTGGAAAAAATATGCTTTAGGCAAAATTTAGAAAATCACATTAATTTTAAAAGCAAATGGAATTTAGGAGATAAATTTAGTATCCTATAACTTTGCTGGACTCCTCTTCCAAGCTGAGTTGGGCTGCACCATCTGAAAGTTAGGGAGCTTTCTAATATTCCTAACTGTCTTGAACTCACTGTGTAGCCAAAGCTGATCTTGAACTCTGGATTCTTCTGTCTCCATCATCTGAGTGGTAGGATTACAAACAGATCTCAGTTTATGCAATACTGTAACCAAACCCAGGGCTTTATGCATATTACATAAGTACTCTATCAGTTGAGCCACATTTCTAGCCCCACTGAGTTTTAAATATTTATTAGTGTGTGTGTGTGTGTTTGTGTGATTTTTTTGTGTGTGAGTGTGCATATGTGTGAGTGTGCACCACCATGAAGTCTGGAGGAGGGATTCCTTAGAGCAGGAATTATAGGTGGCTGTGAGCTGCCCAGTGTGAGTGCTGGATCTAAACTCTGTGCCTCATGATTGAGCAGCAAGTACTCTTATCCACTCAGACATTTCTCCAGCCTCGACTGAGTTAAGGAGCTTAAACGTGCTGGTCTTCAGAGCCTTTCTAGGCTCTCAATATCTAGGTTCTTGCAGAGACTATGCCAGGCTTCTTGATGTCTATTGTCTAAGGACTTCCCACCCTCCCTCAGCATCCCTTCAAGGATTCTGCATCACAGCCATCCCAGGATAAAGAGCCATCAGCATGATTAGTATGTGCAACCTGTTCTTCCTTTGCAGGCAGGAGAGCTATCTGTCAAGCTGGACCCCTACATCAGAACTCAGAGGAGAGACTGGAATGGAGAATTGGCAGAGACACAAATCTGGCCCTTAATCAAATATGTGGAAGTGATTCTTCCCAAATCTGCACTGATCCCAAAAGGGGTTGTCCTGGTAGACATTCCAGGCACAGGTGACTTCAACAGCAAGAGGGATGACATGTGGAAAAAGGTGATTCTTCTTCACAGAGCTCATCCCTCATCCCTCTACTACTCCACCCCTTCAAAGAAGCAAGTTGGGATTCTGTGAGCTTGATGATATTTAACTCTTTCATGTTCTGTGTTCTGGTGTTGAACAGGGCAGGGGCTGTACACTGGTGCCCACAGAAACTGGGGAAGAGGAATTGTCAGAGGGAGGTTTGTAGCTGGGACAAGTGTATATGGTGTATGAGAAGAACAGCCACAGAGAGGCTCAAAGGGAAACAGAGGAAAAGGATACCATGGCCGTGAGCACCAAGGAGGCTGGATTAGTGAGTTTTCTGTTGCTGGAATAGAATGTCCTGACAGAAAGCAATTTAGGGGAGGAAGAATTTGTTTTTGGTTTGGTGTACAGTTTCAGAGGGGATACAGTTCACCGTGATGGAGAAATCATGGTGTCAGGAGCATGGGGCCAACCTAGCAGTCAGCAAGCATGAGGATCATACTTCATCCTCACATGGGGGGGGGGGGGTTGGTGGGAGAGAGAGAGAAACAGAGACAGATACACAGACATGAAAGACAAATACACAGAGAGAAATATCACACACACACACACACAGAGAGAGAGAGAGAGAGAGAGAGAGAGAGAGAGAGAGGCAGAGGGATACTAATGATACCAGAAAGTGGGACTGAACTGTCAGAAAGGTCCCATAGCTTCCCCAACAACACCAGTGGCTGAAAACCAAGTGTTCACACCTGAGCCTGAGCAGAGCATTTCCCATTCAAACCATAGCAGAGACCAAAGGTGCAAGACACAGAAGTCAGTCACTGAAGAGCCAGGGCTCTGCATCTGTACTGGCAGGGTGGGGAAGGATGATGCTCCTTGGGGCCAGAGGGAAGGTCATGAGATGTGTGCGGGAGGGAAGAGCTGAAGGGAAGCCTGGGGCTGTCTGCCTTCATCCTGCTGCTTCTGAGAAACGGGAAGGGAAAGAAGGACTAGGCTGTTCTCTGAAGAAAGGGCAGGTGTGGTGGGAACACAGGTCCCCAGCTGGACGGGGACAGGAATGGATGACCAGTGTCACCATTGATTGCTAGTAGCATAGCAGCTGTTATAAAGAACTCTTGCAGCTCTGCCTATATAGTCATTCCCACTAAGGGAGAAACTGCAGTTGGACTTGACAGTGGAAACTGTGAATGTTCAGAGAAGGAAAGTCACTTCTCCAAGGTCAGCAAGTGACAGAGATTCACTGATGATCAGGTTCTTAACCTATCCACAGGGCTCTATCTGCCCCCGACCCTGCACCCACCCATTTTTTTTCTCCTCCTTTAGGCTGTTCACGTCCTTTGCCATGGTCAGTGTCTCTGGACTGGCCATGTGAACTTTAGTTTCTCTCTGGTCTTCACCCCAACCTTGGCTAGTTTCAGGCCAAGCAGAGTGACAGGTGGAGAGGGGCTAGCTCTCCCTCTGGATGGAACAAGACTGTAGCTAGTGTGGATGTACTGGGCAGCTTATCAAAGCCAGTGGATCTGGCCTGGATCCTGTTCCGAGGAGGTTGGCTACAGGGACAAACTGGTTCCCAGAGTGCTTTGCTTGGCCTCACTCCCCTGCATTCCTGAGGGTTTTGTTGTTGTTGTTGTTATTGTTGTTGTTTTTGACAGCCTCTCACAGGAAGAAACTGAAGGTACCCTCTTCAGAGGAAGAACAGTCTGTAAGGACAAGGCTCCTTGCCACCAACTCTGCTGTCCCTAAAAAGATGACAATAAATTTAGATGTCCTGGCTCTGCCACCTAGATGTTGTTGCAAGACCTTGGGCATTGTTACCTAACTCTAATTGGATGCTCATTGTCATCTTTGAGAGAGATGAGGGTAGGGTTGGCAGACTGTCACCTCATCCCTCCTCTGAGGTGAGGTCTGGTTGATTTTGTTTTGTTTTTTAAGTTTTTTTTTTTTTTTTCTGTGACTTCAATAACTGGAACTACAAGATCCTGGTAGTTAGGGCCTTAGTGTGGGATCTGACATTTAAGCACAGCAATTTTTAGGACTGATAGCATTCCCCCTCTTACTGCATGTTTATTAAGGGCCTGTAGCTTGCTTAGACATGGAGAGACAAGGGTAAGTCTGGGAGCTTATCCTCAAGCAGCTCCCAGACTGATGGCCTACAGTCTTCCATACTAAAGAATGTACATTATCCACCATGGACACTGAAGAATCCCAAGTGTCTCTAAGTTGACTTTGAGAACAGGAAGTGGGTGAGGGAAGGCAGCAATCATTTTTATATTGTCTAAATGTTGGTCTATTCCAAACAGACAAGGGTCAGAATCTAAGCATGTGTGGCTCTGGGTGTCTCCTTTACTTCTCAGGGCCTGGCCTCTTCTCTTTAGAGGGTTTTGTCTAACTCATGGACATATTTTTTTAAACCACAATCTATAGAACAAAAGGCTTGGGGTCAGAGAGAGGTGGGGAGGCACATGCAAAAGATGTCATCAGATCTTTCCCTCCTGATGAAGCCAGAGTACTTCTGTGTTTAAAATGAAGCACACTGGACCTCTTCAAAGGCATTTGCCAGGAGCTAGCGTCTGAGTAAAGGGAAGATACACAGCTCTACCTTTTCACAAAAGCAGCTGATGGAGGGATGCCTTGGAGCAGTGAGGGGCAGTGCACATGGACCACAGCAAGCAAGTTAGGAAATGGGCCTAGCCACAAGTTCTGCCACTCATCAGCTATTTAGCCTTGGGGAAAACTAATATCAAACTCACTGCCATTAACTCAAGGTCCCTCAACTTTGTAACATTTGAGGCCAGATAATTCTTTGTTATAGGAAAGTCTTCTGGGTATTGTAAGCTGTTTAGCCTCTGACTGTCAGTATCTCAAGTTGTAACAATTAAAAATATCTTCAGAGGGGCAGGAGAGCATATTTTCAGCAGCTAAGCATATTTTCTGCTGCTCTTTCAAAGGACCTGAGTTTAACTGTCAGCATCCATGGCCATTGGGCTCACAACTGTCTGTAAGTGCAGCTCCAGAGCATTGGGAACTCTCTTCTTGCCTCTGTAGGCACCCATACATACAACATATACACACACAATTACACACACATGATCACATGCATTCGTGCATGTACTCACACACATGTACACATACACGCATGCATGCACAACTAACAACACTCTTTAAAAATATCTTCAGATGTTCCCAAGTATCCTCTGGAGTATAGGACCTTCCCTAGTTAACACAATTGGTCTGAATCAGAATAATGAGAGTATTTTCAAGTGACAAACCAGACATACCTTTATGTGCAACGTACTGTGTTGAAAACTGAAAATCAACATGTCTTTCGAGTCAGATCAGCATTTTACGAATTCAGAGGTAAGACAGATAGTACATTGAGAAGCATGTCACAGGGCCATGCATAATTGTCACACAGAAGATGAACATTTAATAAAGCAGTGTTGATGCTATTAATGGCATGTTCCATGGCCTTTGAAACATGAATTATATGTTATCTAGCTTCTTGCTAGGTAACCAAAGATAGTTTTGAAGAACCCTCTCCTAGAGGGTAACTGAGGTAACCCACATGACTGATGGGTCTGGGCCTGGAGGGCTGAACTGTACGTAGAACTCTGTCAACCATTCTGCAGGAAGCCAGGAGTCCTGGTGGGTCAAGAGATTGAGATTCTGTGGACTCTAAGGTGCAAGGCCCAGAGAGCCCTTCCCTCTAGGTAACAAAGAACTGCCCTGAGCAGTCCAAGAGGAGCTGTAGTGAGAGGTGACCTGTGTAGGATGTCCAGGAGAGGTGGTCTGCTCACCTGTGGTAATCCAGTAAAGAGCCTTGAAAGACTAATGGAGACCAAGCTAAGTGTGTCGCCGGTGCACACATGAGTGCCCATGAGCCACTTTCTTGGCTAGTGCAAACAGTGAAGTGGGAACTCCGAGTGCGAGGCAGGAGTGGGGGAGGAAAAGTGAAAGATCCATCACTGAACTGCAGTCTCTATAACTGAGATGCTACCACATTCTGGCCCTTGCTGTGGGCGTGCCCTGTAGACCATTGATAAGTGTTCCGTGATCTGGGTGATCAGCGACATAGAGCGAGTTTCTGGAGGAAAAGCTCATGAAGACCTTCTGAGTGAGAGCATCAAAGCCTACCAGCGTGGTTTCTGCAAGGACATCGCCCTGGTGGTCACCAAAACCGACAAACTCCACTTGCAGGAATATCTCAGGTATAGTGATGAGCTTGCAAGGTTTTTGGGGCCATCCAGCCTGAGGACTTTCTTTCCTGGGTTCTAGTTATGGAAATGATCCAGGCTTTGCCAAGTGATTATTGGGGATGAAAGAGAAGTCTGTGCAACTTGTTGAGATGTCAAGATGCCTGGGCGGGTTGGCTCAAGAGGTGGAACCATGTGCCACTGTGAGGGCAGTTCTGTGCTAAGCCACTATCTTCTGCAACTATGAGGCACCACTCAAATGCACAATATAGAAATAATGCTTTCTCTCCCCAGAGACATGGAAATGTAGGTTTCCTGCCACCAGGAGGAACATACCATAAAACTATCCAGCCATACCTGGATATCCATCCCACAAAAGCCTGGTGGAGCTCTCCAGTGCCAGGTTTTACTTCAGTATTGTTTACTTTAAAGATTTTTTTTTTAAACTCAAAACTTGAAAAAATTGGCCGAAAGATTTTAGAATGCCAGTTTAATGTCTAAGGATGAGAGGTGTGTATTAGAGAGCTTGGGTTGGAGAGCTTGGTGGAAATTAATCTCCTTGTAGCTCTGCCCCCCAATAACTAGGGAGAGGTACAACTTGTCTTTCATATTGAGATCCCCCTGAGAGTGAAAAAAAAAAAAAAAAAACCATCAGAACAAATGGCAAACAGGCTGTGCTGAGCGCACAGTGTGAGGTCACATGATACAGTGTCAACATCATTGGGTCATTGATGACTCTCTGCCATCATCCCAGGAACTTGTCCCATCACCTGTCCCCTGCACATTCTTCCCAGGCTCACCAAAACCCAAGCCTAGCTGCTTTCTCTAGGACTTCTTTTTCTCTTGTGGTCTAGGTCAGAACTCTAGCTTCATCACCTACCCCTACAATCTGTCCTGCCGACTCCCTACCACAGAATTTCTGAAACTCACCTGTTCCCCATGCCAACAATAGAGCCAGATAACATGAAATATGTTGGGAACTGAGGATTGCCTCATTTCTGTGAGGGCCGTGTAAAGGAGAGTTAAAGGCTAGAGAGGGACAAGCCCAGGGCTACATGAACTCAGACTGAGGGGGGCACCCTCTACTTGGGACAGGAAGTGAAGTTACAGGACATTTCTGAGTGCAAAATATGGGTTACCATTGAGAAATAAAGGCTCCCTATCCAAGATACTATTAGAGGATCAGGATGGGGGAGGAAGGGAGGAAGGGAGGGAGAGAGAGTTGAGTCAGAAGAGTTTATTCAAAGGCTAAGGGGCATGTCTGTTTATACTGCTTTCAGGCAAAGTTGTAAATTTGCTAGAACATAAAATAAAAGTTTAGTCATTGTAACAATGTCTTATTTTATTTCAGGGAAAGAAAGATGGGAAATGTAAGTATGGACCAATCATTCTAAAACAGATTTATTTTTACTAGCGTGTATATGGGGTGTGTGCGTGTGCGTGTGCGTGTGCGTGTGTGTGTGTGCGCATGTTATATAAGCATGGATGCCTATGGAGGCCAGGAGAAGGCACTGGATCTCTGGAACTGGAATTACAGGCAGTCGTGGTCTGCAGAAGTGGATGCTGGGAACCAAACAGGTCATCTGAAATAGCAATAGGTGCCTTCCACCATTTTGCCATCTCTCCAGCATCTGGACCAGTAACTGTAAATAATACCTTTTGTGTCTGGTGGTACATAGTCCTATAAGCAAACACTAGAGTTTCTGGGTGCCCTTATCATTGTTCCACTACTGATGACCCTGGCCTTTGGCTGCTTTGTTTTCTTTCTTATTCTAGCAAGCTATTCAAAGTCAGAGAGAGGCTATTCTGCAAAGAAATGAAATAATCAAACTGCAAAGGAATAGAATTCTCAAGGAGAAATTGAAGGTGAGTTTGCAGTTTTGCTGCATGTTCTTTTGCTTCCCAGTCCCCAGATACAGAGAAACAGCTGTGTATTTGGTCTTTTGTGATATTAAGGTTAAGAGCTTTGGAGTAGGCAATTTACACTTAAGTTAGTCCTACTGCTTGATGAACTCTGTGACCTTAGGCATGTTAGAGTACCTCTTTGTACCTCTACTTTCTTGTCTGTGAAATGGGGAGCTAGTACCATCTCCCTCACAATTAGTGAATTGAGGGTACTGTTTCCTGGAAAAGTCAGAGTTGACATTCCCTCTCCCCTCTCCCCTCTCCTCCCTCTCCCCTCTCCTCCCTCTCCCCTCTCCCCCCCTCTCCCCCCTCCCCCTCTCTCCCCCCTCCCCCCTCTCTCTCTCCCTCTCCCCTCTCTCCTCCCTCTCTCCCTCTCTCCCTCTCTCCTCCCTCTATCCCTCTCCCCCTCTCTCCTCCCTCTCTCCCTCTCTCCCTATCTCCTCCCTCTCTCCCTCTCCCCCTCTCTCCTCCTCTCTCCCTCTCTCCTCTCTCCTCCCTCTCTCCTCCCTCTCTCCCTCTCTCCCTCTCTCCCTCTCTCCCTCTCTCCCTCTCTCCCTCTCTCCCTCTCTCCCTCTCTCCCTCTCTCCTCCCTCTCTCCCTCTCTCCCTCTCTCCCTCTCCCTTCTCCTCCCCTCCCCCTCCCCCTCCCTCCTCCTCCCCTCCCCTCTCCATCCCCCTTCCTCTCTCTCTCTCTCTCTCTCTCTCTCTCTCTCTCTCTCTCTCTCTCTCTCTCGTGTGTGTGTGTGTGTGTGTGTGTGTGTGTGTGTGTGTGTATGCTTCCCAGGGGTACTCTGTGGGAGCAAGTGTCTAAGTCCCACTGGCAGCAGAGAGAGATGATTCTAGGGAAAGGTTTAGGGGGAATTCCCAGCTTCTTGGGAATAACTGAAAACAATAGTGCTAGGCTAGACAGTTATAAGGACACTGACAAATGACAAAATAAGTCTGGAGGTGCACTAGTTATCCTGTGGGAACCTTAGTGTTTTCTTCAATTATTGTTACTACTTTATCAAGAAAATAGTCCAAACATAACCTCACCCTAATAGTCTCACGTGGCTGTAAAACAGATACCTATTTAGAGATGAGATCTAACTATGAAGTAAATGACCCATTAGAGGACCTATACACTCCCACATGTTATGGGTTTGCCCAAATGAATTCTTCAGTTCCAGTCTCAATGGCAACATTTGACTCCTGTCCAGTTTAGCCAATAGCTTTGTGTACCTTGACTTCCATTACATAGAAGCTGAAAATGCATGTTGTACCATGTAGAACCAGAGATTCCAAAGCTCTGGGTGGTCAGGCCTCCTGCGTGAGCGGAAGTCTTCTGCTGAGCGATTGGATGCCAGTTTCCATGAGGCGACAACTCAGCAAAGCTGTTGTTATTTTCTCAAATTGTTCTCGATGGCAGAGAGAAACACGTATTTTATGAGGTTCTAATCAGATTATCTTGGGAACTGGGAAGGCATAGTACTTCAGTGTTCAGTTCACTATGTTTATTGCTAATAAATGTGGCAAATTGATTTGCGTAAGTTGGGATCTGGGCAGCAGTGCTCCAGTGTGCAGTTTTGCCGCAGTTCTTGGAATGCAAGCACTTTTGAATTCTGCAACCCATGCAGATCCCCATTGAGGGCTGAGTGTTGGGCCAATTTTCTAGCCACTTTGAACCTTCGTTTGTAAAATCTTCATTTGTACGGCATGCCTTTGGAGCAAAATTCATTGCACTCTTCGAACATATAAGGCTGAAGTTGAATAAGGCAGTTGCTGTTACAGCTATAGGTCAATAGATCTTGTTATAGAAATGAGAATTAGAAAAAGGTTAGGCCAAAGTCTCTAGAGAAGATGGGATGAAGGACTTAGGAATGAGTGCATCAGAAGTGGGAGCCTGAGAGAGACTGGGAGAAGAGAGCTGGGAAAGGAGAATAGTCTCAACACAGCACAGAAGGTTTTAAGGACAAAGAAGGAAGGGAGGGAGGAAGGGAGGGGGGGAGGGAAGAAGGAAGAAAATGCTGAGGGACAGGTTAGAGGATCCCCATGAGCTTTCTTAAGTAGAAAGACAGTGTGAGAAGCAAGACTATGATGCATCATGCCGGCTCTTTGTTCAAGCTTGGCTGTCAAGAGAAGAAGAGAGGAGGGATTCTGGATTCCCCCCCCATCTCTCTCTCTCTCTTTCTCTCTCTCTCTCTCTCTCTCTCTCTCTCTCTCTCTCTCTCTCTCACACACACACACACACACACACACACACACACACACTATGGTGATTGTGTTCATTTCCATTCCTGTTTTTGTTGTGGTTGTTTGCTTTTGTTTTGAGACAGGTTTCCTCTGTGCAGCTCTGGCTGTCTCCTAGAATTTGATTCGTAGACCAGACTGACCTGGAACTCATTGAGATCTGTCTGCCTCTGCCTCCCAAGTGCTGGGATTAAAAGCTACACCCCAACTTTCCTTCATACTAGAGGGAAAGAGAAGACTGGGTGCTTTGTAAGATGTTCAGTTCTTCTCTTCCTCACTCTAACCCTTCTGAGACTTACATCTTGGTCTAGCTGGGATGCTATGGTGAAGCATCATTAGAAACAACAGACACATATGTGTTTCTCACAGGTCTGGAGGCTGGGAAGGCCAAGGTCAGAGGGATGGCTATGCGGTGTCGGGAATGTTCACTTCCTGGTTCACAATGTGATGGCCATTTTCTCCTGTGTCCGCACGTGGGCTGCCTGGAATATGTTTTGTAAGGGTACTAATCCTAGTCATGATGCCTCTAACCTCAGGTCTTAATCACTTCACAACAATCCTACCTCCCAAAACCATCACTTCAGGGAGTCCGATTTCAACTTAGGGATTTTTTTTTCACTAATATTAAATTTATACCTCGGTTTTAAGTTTTAAGACTCTTTTGTAAACAACAAAAAAGTCTTTTTAGTGCTAAATGAGAACACAATCTTCTTTAAGACATTCAAATGACTTTAATTAGAGCTGTACCAGTAAAATTCTTACAAACTGCCTTCAAGAACACATAAAAAATCAGCCACCAAACAAAGTTGCTTCATCCCTGAGACTCAGGGATGGTTTCGCATATGCAAATAAATATTATAATTTATCACATAAGAGACTCAAGGACAGAAACCACATGGTCATCTCATCAGACACAGAAAAATCCTTTAACAAAATCCAACATCTCTTCGTGATAAAAATCCTAGAGAATCTATCGTGATAGGGACATATCTTAACATTAAAAATAAATTACTCCATGTTAAAATAAGTACAGTTATTCAGTAAGAAACTTTTGTGGGTCTGGGAAGAGTTAGGAGTTGTGGGTATCTATGATCATACCACACTGAGTGAAATTCTCAAAGAATTTGTAAAAAAAAAAAAAAACTGTTTTAAAAAGAAACTTCAACTTTTATAGGACATGAGGAAAGTTTTGTTTTTATAGGATATTTCTTTGCCTGGCCTTGTGCTGGGAAATGTGTTAAAAACAGCTGTTTAAAACAAATCAGTAGCACCTCACCCTTCTGTTTTGCACTATGTGCTCTAGGGGGGTGCTCTAGACACCCCCAGCATCGCCAGTCTATCTACCAGTGCCACTTAGGCAGAGGGGGAAGCCACGCGACAGCCAGTGCTCAGGAGCCGGAATACGGTGGCTCCAGTTACTACCGCCAACAATGCATATTTTTGTGCTTTCGGCGTTTGGTTCTGGGACTTTGCCCAGGCCTCACACATGCTAAGCCACACTCCACCCCTGAGCCCTACCCTAGTCCCATATTCCTCATGAACATTCATTTTCCTAAACAGGCTCCTCTTCTAGGTGCTTACATTTGAGTAATTTTTGCTATGTATTTCCTGCTATAATTGAAAATTTAATTTCACATTTAAGAGAATATTGTCCAGATATCAGTTTCCTTGTGACCTTGCTAATAGTGGACAGCTGGCAATACTTAACAATGGAAATAATTTTGGCTGGGGAGATGTCTTCCTTGGTAAAGTCCTTACTATGCAAATGGGAGGTCCTGGCTTCAGATCCCCAGCACCCACATAAGAAGCTGAGTGTGGTAGTGGGTGCCTGGAATCCTGGTGCTGGAAGGCAGAGATAGGAGGTGGCCTGAGGCATGCTGGAAATCACTATACCCGAATCTGTGCACTTTAGGTTCAGTGTGAGACTGTGACTCTACGGATAGTAATCGTAATCTTAATCTTAATCGTAACAATGTGGAAAGTTAATTAAGGAAAATATTTAACATCAACTTCTGACCTCAACTGTGTGCACACACACTTTACATCTGTTCCCTGAAGCACTCAGTGAGTTTGCTGAGCGTTCCCTTGGGGCTTCTGTGGTACTTCTTTCCCCAGACTTGACCTATTCTGCTCTCTATGTATTTCCCTTGCTGCAGAGAAAACTGCCAGCTGACTCCAAGGTTCTGGAAGCCTCGGATCTGGTGTACACGGTCAGTGCCCATGAGTACTGGCAGCAGGCCCTCCTTACTGAGGAAGAAAGTGGTAATTTCTATTTTTGAACCTCAACCACTAACATTTGAAAGAATAAGCTTGGCACTCTAAGCATCCTGCTCTAGACATTTTCTTGCCATAGCAAAGTTTTATTCCCACTTAACTACAGTTTCTATACCTATTAGCATACATTAAGTGCTGTGTGTGTATGTGTGTGTGCATATAATCATTTTTTCCTCCTTGCATTATTGTGTCTGAGACCAAAATTTTTCTCTCATCCAAATTTTACCAGAATTAGTAAGAGTCAAGGCATTGGGTTGTCATTTCCTTGGTGTATGACTTGTGATTCTTCAATTACCCAACTATAGGCATCAGACATAGTTAACAAATGTGTATCGCATGTTTGTCTGTGAGGCAGAGAAATTAGAAGGCCATGGTTCCTTTCTCTGCATAATTTTGAATCTAAATGAGGAGCCAATAATCCTCCATGTGCAAAGATGAAAGGGAAAACCAGACTTAAGAGTGTGTTGGCCCTGAGCACAAAGAAAAGCTGAGAATCCTGAGGCTCATGTGTATCCGAGGGCTTTTGGTAACTAGATGAGGGTTCAAATTGGGTTTTAGCTTAAGCCTAACAGATTATACCTACACAGGTCTTAACAGATGTGCACATGGGCGAATGAATGGTGCTTAAGCAGCAGAAGCCCTCCAAATCAGAGGAACTACTTCATTAACTACCTTTATGAATTCGATTGTTACAAATGTTTCGATATTATTTGTGCTGGCTTTGAATTCCAGAAATCCCCAAGTTAAGAGAATATATTAGGAAAAGGCTCTCGGACAAGAAGAGGAGGCTGGTGAGCAAGTATGTCACTGAAGCCTTTGGCCTGTTGCTTCTTACAGACACTTTCAACTCGGACGAAAGCCTGCGGGTAAGGAAGGTCCCTGGGCTGTCTCACCCTCTGCCTGCACAGGTGTGAGTCAGGAAGGTCCCTGGGCTGTCTCACCCTCTGCCTGCACAGGAGTAAGTCAGGAAGGTCCCTGGGCTGTCTCACCCTCTGCCTGCACAGGTGTAAGTTAGGAAGGTCCCTGGGCTGTCTTATATTCATCCTGGGCAGGTGTTCTAGTTAGCTCAGTTTTGACACACCTGGGAAGAGAAAACCTCAGCTGTCCAGTTGGCATGTCTGGTGGGGGGCATTTTCTTGATGGAGCGGAGTACCAGCCTACCATGGGCATTTCCATCCCTGGGCAGGTGAGCCTAGGCTGTATAAGAAAGGTAGCAGTGTAAGTCAGATGGAGCAAGCCAGAACACCACATTTCTCCAAGGTCTCTGCTCAGTTCCTGACTTGGCTTCCCTTCCTGACGTACTATAACCTTTAACATAAATAAACCTTTTTCTTCCCCAATTAGTCATGACGATTATCACAGAGAATGATGACAAACCTGAATAGTAAGGCATCCACACACCAGAAAATTAGGATACTTCTTTCTTCTTCTGTCAAAGAGAGGATATTAAGCCTTTAGAGTCTAGGAGGAGAAAATGACAACAAAAAGATGAAAAACATAACGTTTAGGTAAAAGAAAGAAAGACTACGTGGACAGATGTATTGAAAGGAAAATGTGACAATACTTGGATATTTGGCATTTCTCCTGAGTCTTGAACAAGATGAGATGTATTTAAAAGATGACTGGGTAGCTTGGCTTATAGACAATCTAGTGGGCTACAGACGAGCCTTTATTGTCTTAGAGATGATTCTTACAGTCTAAAAGATGCCTTCAGATGTCCATGGATTTCCTGTGAAGTCCATGTTCCAGTGCAAGGAAAGGGGGGCTTCAGAGGTTAGAGAGATTGTGAGGACACAAAGGCAGATAACAACTGGTTCACTCCAGATGAAGGCTGCTAAGCAGGTACCCTGGCACACGCAGCACATAAGGGTCACATAAAGGTGGCACAGGCATATGTTTAGACTGGCTCACAGACTACATGGAAGTAGGCTGACAGACAAACATAGGCTGACAAAGGCAAAGATTTGGGCTTCTGACCTCAAGGTCATATTTATATAGAAGAGAAATTCTGCCCCAAATAGTTATATAACAGATTAGGTCTGTTTTAGTGTCTTCAGACATCTAGTTATCAGCTATTTTGTGCTGACTCTTTGCCCTCTAGATGTCCATGTTTTAGCTAATTCGTACAGGATATCCGTGTTAGTGCCATGCTGTGTAAACCTTAACTGGCTTAACCGATTTCTTTTCCCCAGTTGCTCTCAGAATTTCAGTCTGTATTAATTACTCTCCTTATTGCTGTTACCAAATACATAGCAGGGAAAACAACAAAAAAACTTAAGGCAGGAAGGCTCACTCTGGCTCACGGTTCAGGGCATACAGTCTGCCATGGTAGTGGGCTACTTGCAGCTCAGTTTGCTCAAATTTTGGGAGCCAGATAGTAACAGGGAGCTCTGAGCTAATGGGCAGCTGTCCTCTAACTCTTAGGGTCCACTTCTGCTGACCTCGGGTCCTGTGTGGGTCACTTAGGTCCCATGTCCAAAGGGTTCCACAGCCTCCTCAGACAGCACCGCCAGGTGGGAGATGAGTGGTTCACACACACAAGCCTATGGGGAAACACTTCACATTTGAACATAACAGGAAGTGTAGTAACACCTTGAAGGGAAGGGGGCTGGAGAGGAGGCATTTTGGCAAATTTTAAACTGTCTTCCCAGTCTAGAATGCAAACCTTTGGAATATCCATTTAAAATTATGTTTTGTCACAGAAATGGACAGGTTTCTCTTTGATAAGTTGACTCTCCTCACCCCAACAGTGGAGAGCTAAGTGCCAAAATAGAGACTTGGAGACATAGGGAGAAAAATAAGTTCCTTCACCCAATTGCTAACTGCACTGTTTCTAAGAGATTGAGTGTTCAGACATCAGCAAAACTGTATGTGAAAACAGAACCCAGACTCACACCCAACTGTAAGGTGTCAGCAAAGCAGCCCTCTATCACCATTCCCAGCCCAGGAAGCCAGTCTTCTGTCTCCAAGTCAGAAGACTAGCACAGTAGGTCAGACTGCTATCTCTAGTAACAATCCGGGGAAGTTGTACAACAACTTCTGTAGCAGTTCCAAGTGGCCAGGGCTTGGTGACTAGCTTCCCTAACTTTTAACCAGTCAGAAAGCCAATTATGAATCTTTAATTAGGCATGCAGGGAGAGGGGTTCACCCCCAAATTCAATCAATGTAGTTATGAGTAGGTAGCATTTGCTTTTCTCATACAGTTGACCTTCATCTATTTCCACACTTGGGTTTGTCCATCAGATCTACAGGATTAAGTCATCTGACTTCTTATTAAGGGAGGGGCTAAGTAAGCTCTTGGAAAAGGTTCTGGAGCTGGTCCAGGCCTGGAGAACGTAAGGCAGGGATGAGCCTAACAGGTGGCAAGATGAGAGACAGGAAAGCCAATGTCAGAACAGTGCAGCAGGCTGGCCAGTGCCTGATTTGAAAGACCCTATAAAAGGGGATCGAACATTTGCTTCTTTGTCACGTTTCTTAGACTTTGTTTTGGTTTAGCTGCATGCAACAAAACACAGCAAAACTCCTGGCATCTGAGACTTTTTTCTTTTTCTTTTCTGATTCAACTGGTGTCCTCTGAAACAGCTCGGGAAGGGTTTGACCTTCGAATTTCCTGAAAAAGTTCTGTGGAGTGAAATCTGCCTTTTTGTCCAACACAAGATTGCTTTTGGAAGTGCCTATGGAAAATGAATCAAATGTGATGCTGTGGGTGGGTGGTTTGTTTTACAAACACAAGGACTAGGTATTTTGGGAAACGTCCCATCCCTGTTTGCTCTTCTTTGACCACTCTGAGATGCAGCCCCTTGGCTCATGCTAACCTCCAAACCTAAGCCATGCAAGACCCAGGAGCAGAGGCTATGGAGACTGTCCCTGAGGGAGGTCTGAAGGAATCACAGCAGCTTTCCTCAAAATTCCTTGGCCTCCAATACTGGTCTTAGTTCTTTGATGGAAAGTTGGAAGACAAGCATTCTGTCAGTGCCTTTGGATTCCTGAGTAAGAAAGAAAGAAACCAACCTTCATCGTTTTCTTTTCAAGATTATGTTTCTAACCAAAAGTTTGGATTTTGGGGGGTGGTTGGTGATTTTAAATGAAGTAATTAATTTCAGGATCAATAGGAAGTTGGTCGTGACATTTCATTGTCAAATGAGCCCTGGACTCCCATATGAAGTCCCAGCTTCCCTCCTGTTCTTTGCATCTGTCACATTACAGCCGGATTTATTCTCAGAAGATGCATCCTTACCAACCTTGTTGTCATATGAACCTTGCAGTGTGTCTCTTTTTGAACACATGGATGGCTCCCACACACCTAGGCCCTGTCATCATCATCCTGTTAGGAGGTCCCTAGCACTGCCTGCAGTTCATTGCTGTGTAAAACACAGCCATGCAGTGTATGTCTGGGCATGTTCTTCCTCCTCACTCTGCAACATTCTTCTGAGAAAACAGGATCTTATTTGTGTGATCTTAAAGCTCCACTGTTCAAAGTTTGATTGAAGGTTCTGCAGATCAGTTCACTTGAAGGCTAAGTAGGAACATAGAACCTCAGCCCCTCAGATTTTAAGATTGAAGACACGTTGAAGTCTGAGAAACACTACCCTCAAACACTGCTTTGTGTGATGTCAAAGACCATTAAATGTTTGTCAGTTCAGATGGCATTGAGAAAATGTGTTTTCTTTTAAAACATTGTTACATTAGTATGCATTAACTATAGAAGCTATTTCATTATTATTTTTCACACATGTATCCTGGTCGTATTCACCCCCATGCCCTGTCTTGTCTCTATCCTACTCCTGTGCCCTGGAAACTTTGTTCTCATAATAACTGTATTATTATTTGGTAAAAGATGAAAGATTTCTGTGGTATGAAGAGAAACCAGAGTATAGACAATTATTCAGACTTACTTCCTCAAATAGCCTGCTGGATTTTACATCCCAAATAAGTTGCAACAGTCATTTTTTGTTCTGTTTTCCATACTAAGAAATCCAAGGAGGTCTGTGCACTGAGGGTGCCTTCTGGGGACAATAAGGATTAATCTACTCTGGGTGAATTGCAGGCTGAAGTTTGTCCTGGTGAAGGGAGTCCATGGGAGCAGAGTTTAGGGAATCTGATGCTCCTGTGACCTTGTTCCTAGACTGATCAGCTGAACATGGGTGACCTGCGACGATTTGTAGAGGAGAAGATGGAGCTGTTGGAGAAGGCCATTGAGCAGTGCTTTGCTCGAATGGAACACCCCCTGCAGACAGGGGTCCAGGTGGCCAGGACATCCTACCGCCACATCCTCAGGGCATGCCTGGTGGTGAGTAGCCTTTTCAAGGGAACACACACCTGTGCTCTGCAGCTTGATCTCTGAATGCCTCTCACACTCTCTCCTCACTTTCTAGAAAGAGCTTAAAGAAAGCTAGGCATGATTGCTTACATCTATAACCTTACCACTCTGGGGGATGGCTGTGAGTTTCAGCCTGGCCTGGGCTATGTAGTAAGTTCCCAACTAATCTAGGGAAACTACAGAATGAACCTCTACTTCCAAAACCCCGAATCAAAATCAGTTACTCAATCAATCAAGCAAACAAGCAAACAAAAAGCTAGTAGGGAAGGGCGAAAGGTCTGTGCAGGAAATCCTCTGTATGAGGATTTTGGCTTCTGTGGCTTTTGGAGCAAGTGAAGTCTGCAGTTCATCAGAGGCAGAGATGGGCTTCAGGGTTTTAGTCTCTTAGTTTGAGAGTCAGTTCCACTGCATACCCTGAGCAGGGCACAAACCATTCAGTATTTCAAGCCTGTTTAGAGATTTTTTTTGATCATCTCTTCTGTAGAATTTGGGAAGCTACCTGTCTGGCCTAAACATCTCCTGGCATTGATGCCATTATCAGTTATGTTAGAAAGAGGGAGCAGCATCTTGCAGGTCCCTTGCTTGGCACAAATAGTTGTACATATCAACCAGATGTATGGGTTTTCTCAAAGATGGAGCTGTAAGTACAGGTGGAATTCTGTAAGGCTTATATCGCTCAGACAGCCATGACAGGATGTCACAGGCACAGGGGATGACTTGAGCAACAGACACAGCTCAGGAAGCTGAGACCCTTGGAAACATATCCTCCTGCCTCATTCAGAGAACTCTAACACCAATCAAACCTGACTATCCCCAGGAAAAGCCCTGGACCAGAAGTGATGTCCAACCATCCCCAAATCAGAGATGATAAGCATTTACTCTTGTTTTAAGTCCTCTGTCTCACTACATTCAGGCACTCTGTTTCCTAGTGAGGGTTTCTATTTCCTTGTAGAATAAGCCAGATCATAAAAGGTGCGTGACAGAGTAGTGCTGGTAGATAAAGTCATACAGGAGAGGCACCTCCTTGAGACAGATTGCTTGTGAAAGAGGAGGTTGCCAGCCATCTCAGCAACAGTCCACCCCACCACAGCCCCCTCCACCAGCCCTTCAGTGACTTATTTCTCCATGAGGTTCACCTAGCTGATAAACAGTATTCCTTTGTGGTCAGAAATTAGGGCAGACACACACCATCACTGTCTCTTATTTAACATGGTGAAATAACCTAAAGGTCTAAAGCTAAGAGAGTTGGTAGAGTGAGTTATTCTGAATCTGTATGTATTGCTTCATGCATTATTTCTCCTGTGGCTGTGAAGCAACTTAATGGAGGAGAGGCTTGTCTTGGCTCATGGTTTAGAGGGCACAGTCCACCATGGGAAGGAAGCCGTGGAGCTAACACATCTCTTTTGATGAATGTGGTAGAAACTTGCAGCATGGCTCTTTCACACCTTAATAGATCAGGAACCAGAAACAGATATTGCTTTGGAGTGATCCACTTTTGTTAGCTTGGCTACATGTCCGAGAGGTTGAACAACCTCCTCACACAACACCAGCTGCTGGAGGCCAAGTGTTCAAACAAGTGAGCCGGTTAGGGTCACTGCACATGCAAAAAATGACACACGGTGACTGAAACACTTTTGGAATGTAGTTGATATTATACAATATAATATTATCTATTATTTCATATTGTGTAGCTGTTCTCTTAAAATAAATCATTGCTTAAAGCTCATGTTGTCCTCTGTTGAACTTTTAGCAAACACACTTTTATTGTCTATTATTGATCAGTATCTAGATAAAATTAGTTAATATTTCTTATAGCTCTAATTATATACTAAATATTTCTCCCTCTGATGTCTGGACTTTTTAATTAACCTGGGTAAAATACCAAATATATACAAATCCAATTGTATTTTAAATATTCAACAAAATTTGTACTCTTCCTTAGGGATTTCAAGACATATGCTTACTGTTAGTTGGCAGTTCATTTTCTTTTCGATTTATGACACGATTGCTCATTTAACAAGTAGCTGTCAATCACGATTTGAATCACTATAAGATACAGCTATAAAGATGGGTGAGGTCTGGGACTGAGCTCAACAAGAAAATTAGAGGCTAACGTTAGAGACTGGCATTAGAGATTGCTATTTTAGAGACTGACAAGGGAGAAGACTGCAAATCAAAGTTCGTCTGGAAAGGCGAATTAGTGTATTGGTGACAAAATACCAGTCACCAATAAAACAGTAATAAAGCAATATAAGGAAGGAAAGGCCTGTTTTGGCTCACAGTTTGAGGGTACAGCCCATCATGGTAGGGCAGGTGTAGCTGCAGGAGTGTGAGGCAACTGGTCACATTGAATCTGCAGCCAAGCAGAGGAGAGATGGATGCTGGTGGCTCACTTGCCTTCTACTTTGTGTTCATTCTGGTACCACAGTTGATAGAATGGTGGCATCCACATTTAGTGCTGGTTTTCCCACCTCAGTTAACCCAATCTAGAGTTATATTAAGCATGCCCAGAGTTTTGTATCCTTAGTGGTTTTAGATTCTATCAAATTGACAATCAGTATTAATCATCATGGAGTTTGTGATGAGTAATTCACAGACATGAGCCTAAGACCCTTTGGAAGCCCAAGAAGGAGTTTCCAGGCAACTTAGAGATGTGATCATGATTAATTAGTCAATGGCTTAAGGACATGTTTAAAGACCAAGTTGTCTCTATTTCCACCCCATAATTCTTAGTAATGAATGACCTTTGATCTATGACAGTGAGAATTTGACCCTATGACTTTCTAGTTAATTCCCACTGACTTGCTAATTCATTATTTGATTGTCTAGAGGAGCAGAGGAAACCAAGGTTTTCACCAGACTCTGAAAGCTGTTTGCCTGAAAAATGGCGTCTATGCCTCCAGGACTCTGGCCAGAATAGACCTGAATGAAGCCCTGTCTCAGCCTATCTATGACCAGATCGACCCTGTATTTGGAGGCATTTTTAGGTAAAGAATCTTTCATCTTGCTCTCTCATTAATACACATCTGCGGGACATCAAGCCAGAGTCTCGGACTTAGGAATTTATTTTTTTGGCTCTGGAAGTGTAAAGAGTAGCTGGTTATTTGAGACAGAAAGCTTAGCTTCTGGCAAAACACAAAAGTCATCTTGGTTTGGTTTACTTAAAAATTTCCCATGGTGACCTGGGGTACAGATGGAGATGTTTCTTCCAGACTAATATTATGATTGCCATTATTTTTCAAATATCGCCTACATGCAGCGGGGGATTCGTTTTCTTAGGGATCTGAGCCCTGAACCAGGGTATTTTGATTGGAGAGTGTGGAATAAAATAAGCACAAGGCTTTCAGAATTTTTTCTTGAGTGTGAAAAGAAAAAGCAGCCCCGGGAGGATGCTGTCTGATTCTGGTGTGTGCATGCTCATGAGCCATTTGTGGGCAGGGTCCCTTCCCCATGCACGTTCATTCTCCAGATTTGCAGTACAGCGGCCTATCCCCAAGCATCCTCTCTTTGTCCCTACCAGTCTTTAAACATTCAGTCATACCATACCATCTCCTACCCCACCCTGCCACAGAGACTTAGAACAGCATTCAGTACAGCCTACCTCTGCTGTGCTAATAGGCATGTGTTTGCATTGTCAGATGCTTCCTGAGCTCTACAGAGTGGCTATGGTCCTTTACTCACAAACAAGCAGACCATAATAAACTGTGAGAGACTTTTCCAGGGTCACCAGATCATGGAAAAACTCAAGGACTCAAAGCCCAGGCTCTCTTCTCTATAGCTCAATGCTTCTCCCTTCTCAGATATTCTGAAAAGGTTAACTTCTTTTCAACTCCCTTACAACTCTCCTGCCTTGAAAGCTCAAGCCCCTCCCTGATGCAGGCACTGGCAATTGACAGACAGCAAGTTTTGAGGTAAGCCTGGCCTTTGCCTCTTCCTTGCTGTGTAATCTCTTGCATTTCAACCATTCCCTCCACATCCCAATTTTCTCATCTATGACAAAATACCATCACACCGACTATATAGGCCTTGAGGCCAAAGGCTTTGAACGACCCAGTGTCTGGCACACTATGGGGATCCAATGACTGCTACCTTGCATCAGTTTTTCTCTTTAAAGCAAAAAAGGATAATCAACTTGCTTCATGATCACCTTGTCTGAACAGTCACCACTGTGCTCACTTAAGCTGCTGTACTGCTTTCTTCAGTAGGGATGGGAAGGCCACTGCCCCTGCTCTGATGCAGCACATAGATACTTTCAAGCATTCCCTGGAGGAGAGAATGGCAGAAATTGGGATTAGAAGTGGCTGGAAACATGATGGCTACAAAAGAAGCTTCCTGATCCAGGAGGTATGCTCTGCAGAGAGGATGGAGATGAGCCATGGAGGGATAGGGATGAGAGAAGAGGTTCTAAAGCCACCGTGAAGGCAGAGGACACGGAGGCGAGCTTTGTTCCACAGAGAAGCAATGAATAAGAACACCTGAGGCAGTGAAGTGGACTCAGACCCCAGAATAGTCACAGAATACTTAAATTATCATCATTACTATTTTAGGTCATTTGTTAGTGTCAACAACTCCAGGCTCTTGTCTGTGACCCGCTTTCTTCCAGATCTAACTGGAATCACATTGCTATGCTAAGAATTATGCTGGTGTCCCTGGTCTCTCAAAGAGGCTTCCTAGGTCTATGCTCTACTTAGGATGCACTTACTGGGTGGGTGGTTTGTAGGGTCTAGGTACTGTGGGGTTCCTTTAGGGAATAATGATTCTCTGGATAGAGTCCTTGGCCACAGGGAGCTGGCAGCTGAGCTATGACATGTGGGTGGCTGTATGAGTTTCTTTCCCCCAACACATCCTGACAAAGGCAAATTAAGGAAGGAAGGGTTTATCTTGGCTCACAGTTTGAGGGTACAGTCTGTCACTGAGGGGAAGTCATGGAGTCGGCTACTCACATCACACCCACATTCAGGAAGCAGTGAGTGCTGAGTGTGGGTGCCAACTTTCCTTCCTTCCTTCCTTCCTTCCTTCCTTCCTTCCTTCCTTCCTTCCTTCTGTCCATCCATCCTTCCTTTCTCCCTCCCTCCCTCCCTCCCTCCCTCCCTCTCTCCCTCCCTCTCTCCCTCCTTCCCTTCCTTCTTTCCTTTTTTTTGTGAGTGTATGTGTGTGTGTAGTCTGGGACTCCACTCAGTGGAGTAGCACTACCCACATTTGATATATGGGTTATATAGATCAGCTAGTCTGTCGATATGATCTCTCACAGACATGCCCAGAGGCTTGTTTCCTTGGTTATTTTAGATCTGGTGACAATATTTGTCATCACAACAGTCAAGCCTAATGTGAGGCAAGGGGATGGGGTAGCATGTAGACAGGTACCCCTGAGTGCTTCTGTCAGAGGATCCAACCCAAATGTCCTTATGTTAACATGCTTTCTCAGATGAGTGCCATCCTGGGAGGCCTGGAGAGCCACATCCTCCGAAGGAAGAGGAAGATCTACGAATCTGTCAGCAGCTCCATCCAAAACGACCTGAAGCCCTGCTATGAAGGTGGCTCCCAGGGAGGCACCTCCTCTTCCTGAGTTTCTGGAACCCTCCTGTTTTCTTTTAGCTCCCTGATCTGCTAGCTTCTTTATAAGCATCCACCTCTCCAATCTAAGTTCTGTGACACTCTCAACCTAAATGTTGAAACAATTGCAGGGAAAGGAATCAAGGGATCTCATCTACATGTTGCCTGAGCCCCTGGACTGTAGCTTAGGATGATGTTTTCACTTGCACCTTCTTTAAATGCTCAGGGATCAACTCTCAGGCCCCTTCTTGAGTTAGGGAGTGATTTTTGTAACCTGCTTAATTCAGTCAGTCCTTAGGTCTTCTGAATGATAGTTAATCTAAATCCTGGGTTTCATTATTTTACATGACATGCGTATATGTTTGCACATGTGCTTTTCTGCTTGCTTGCCTGGTTTTTCTTCTGACACCACAAATTTCTCATTGAGTCCTGGCTGTCATGTGATTATGACTACCTTCTTTTTGTTTTCCCTCACCTCCTGTTAGAGGCAGCTCAGATCACTGGCAAGAAAGCATGTGAAAGAATGAAGGATGTCATCAGGAGAGGGGTAGAGCGGCAGGTGGCCGAAGGCATGTTTGAGAGGGCTCAGGAGAGGATGTGGCACCAGTTTCGACAGCTGAAGGTATTCTATATCTGCACGGGGAAATCCAGCCCTGGGGAGAAGTGGAGAACTGGTACAGGACAGATGGTAGACAGCTGGGCCAAGTAGAGCTGGATGCCCTCTGCACCTGGCCTAGCATATGGCTACATTGCTCAACATCCCTTCTTCTCTGCCACCAAGCACTGGTGTTGGCTATTTCACAGGACTGTGACTTTAGAAACACAACACCTTCTACTTGTTCCTATGGACTTCCTCACTGCAAAGCCATCCATAGAGCAGGTGATGTTAGAGTTAGGTGGGTGCTCCCATCTTTGTGTGCATTTACTCACAAATCCCTAGCAAGTCTGTGAGGTGGGTGCCATTGTTGTGTCCTTTCTATTCATAAACAAAAACAGGCAGAAGGGATGAGTCAAAAACTCTCTACTGAGAGGCAGATTAGAGTTGTGGTGCCAGCATCCCCAACAGGAGCATAATCTGAAACTATATTGGTTTTTTTTAATAAGGAAGATGGCTCAGCTTCATATAATTTTGATAAGCAAATGTCAAAATATGACCATAGTCAGTGAGTAGTAGGACCTGGCACAGATTCAAGTTTGAGTCTTGTTTCTACAATGGTTCCTAAAAGCCCTTTTGGACCTAAGTGTATGTAGACAATTTTGTCTTGGTTTTAGGTCTCTTAGCTTGCTACCTTCTTCCTTCCAAGTGATAGAAAACCTCCATTTTGGTCTAATTAGCCCCTCCTTGGCCATATTAGGTTCCCAAGGCTTCTGTCACTGTTCAGGCTTGGCTGGTCTCTGTCCCACCCATCAGAGGAAGTATCATGATGCTAGAGGCAGCATCAGGCTAGGCTAACTCTTCACTGACCTCCCTGAGTGAGACACTGGATCCTGTTTCTTCCTGACTCCACCCACTTCAGGTTTAGAAACCTCATTCTCTGTTGTATAAAGCATGGAGCTTCTTTCCCTTGGACTAGGTGAGAGCTATCTTGCTTATTAGCAGCTGTTTGAGTCTAGTCAGTTAACATGGTATCACAGTCCAGAAATACATGTGAGAAACTTACCAAGCTCCAGATAATCAATCTTCACTGAGTATATAGGAACTGGATCATAAGGTGCTTAATGAAACAGTGCCACCAAAAGGGACTAATACACTAGCCATGTGCACATGTGAATGAAACAAACAGAAAGGAAAGGACATGACCGCTCCTAAGTATGGTTTAGGAGGAAGTATATTACAGATTTGTGGGAGAGCATAGCCAGAGGCAGGGACATTTGGGAGAGTCCAGAGTGGACATGACCCTGAGTCGGGGAGCAAGAGGGGAAAGAGGGGAACCAGGTACAATAACAAGGCAGCCCAGAGGATAGTAGACAAAATGACCAGGTAAGCAAAATAATTGGATTATCTAGGGAAGGGCAGCTTGGGGAAGGGCAACCTAGCCCCTGGGCTGAAGAATTTAGGATAGGGGGGAGAAGTATGGCATCCAGGAAGGCTCTCAGAGCATTGCCAATAGATACTGAGTCAGGACTCATGCAGTAGAGGACTGAGGGATTCAGGGAGACTCTGCATCCAGGTCCACTTTGGTATGTTAAAGGGACACTTCAGCCATTTGTGCAGGGTTTGAAACCCAGCAGCCTGCAGTTTAAATCACAGAAATGTAGGTCAATACCAATCAGTAAGATCATCATGTGCTCCCATCCCCCGATCTTTTTCAAAATCAAGAATATTAGTCAACCTTCAATTATTTAAATACTTTTATTCTATATCATGAATGGAATGTTGTTTTGTGCACATTCAATGTGAGAAGAGTTTCTATTTTTAAAAACTGACCCCTGGGCTGATGAGATGACTCAGCAAGTAGAGACACTTGCTGCCAAGCCTGGTGACCTGAGTTCAATCCCCAGGACCTACATAGTAAGAGGCGAGAACTGGCTCCTGCAAGTTGTCTTCCGATTCCATCTGTGTGCCATGGCATGTACCACCTGCCTCTATAAACTAGCTAGCTAGCTAGCTAACTAGCTAACTAACTAACTAACTAACTAAAAATAAAAGTAGGTGGATTCCTTTACAACATTCTTACAAGCTGAAGAGCAAAATATGATTCTACTGACTGTATTGATGAATCTGCTAAACTGATCAGTTGGGCAGCTTGCAGCTTTATCTCCTGTAGTGAGGTCGCTGCATCTGGTTTTAGAAGCTACAGCTTTCCCACGCTCTGATTTTACAGACAAGGATGCTGAGGCCAACTGAGCTTAATTTATTGCTCAAGGGCCCTTGATCCAGCATTGAAAAAGAGATATAAGGTCAGGAAGTGAGGAGATCTCAGCTCAGAACTAGAGTACACTATGGTGGGGAAAAGAGGCTTGGTGTTTGCCATGGGAGACAAGAAACAGAAGAGGGAAGAAACTTGTCCTTGGTGTTCAAAGGATTGAGAGTAGCAAGAAGACATTTCTCAGGCCTTAGGGAAGAAGAATCAGTCCTATCAAACAAGGTATGCTGCTTGGAGCACTGCTGATAGACACCAAGTCAGGACTCATGCAGTAGAGGACTGTGGGTAATGGTGCTGCATCTCTTCCTTAGCTCCAGATTCAGTTGGCCAGAAGATAGCCTGCCATGCATCCTCACAGGCAGGAAAAGAGCTGCAGAGGCAGGTGGGAGCCAGTAGGAATGCTGTCCTGCTGTCCTGCTGTCCTGCTGACCAGCCCTCTGGGGTCATCAGTGCACTCCCAAGTGCTTCCTCTTTGGACCTGACTTTATTCTTGGGCAACCCAATTCTGGGTCATCTCCAGCTGAGGGGCCGAGTGAGGTCCATTTTTATATAACTCGCTTTCTCTTAGATTATTCATCCTAACTGATCTGATGTTCTTGTCACGTAGCATGGAATCACCGAGAAGGTCAAGAGCAGTGTCACTACTATGTTAACCCTTGCTGCACCCCAGGGAGATGGACTCTACAAGGAGCTTGCAGGTACAGTTTTACTAAACTGTTAAATGAGGGGCAACTCTGTGGTAACCTCTGGTTGAATTTAAAGATATCAAGGTGGGGCTTGAGAAGTAGTTCAGCAGTTAAGAACACTGGCTGCTTTCTCAGAGGACCTGAGTACAACTCCCAGCACCTGCATGGTGGCCCACATCCACCAGCATCTCTAGTCTCAGGAGATTTGATATCCTCTTTTTGACCCCCATAGTACTGCACATACATCACACACACACACACACACACACACACACACACACACACACACACACACACACACACACACACACAGAGGCAAAACACAAATATACATAAAAACACATAATAAAAATTTTAAAACACAGACATCAAGGTGAGACTGTTTAGGACAAGTTATGCAGATGATGGTTGTAACTGTCTGTCACACTCCACCCAACAAAGACAAGTACTTCCACTTGGTGGGCACCATCTTGTGTAATTCTCCCAAGTCCTCTGAGATATTAGCTGGCGCCCCATCTTTCAAATGCAGAAAGAGACTCAGCCTAGGTTATGCTCACTCCCAGGTTTCCATAACTGGCAACTTGCAACTAGTAACCCACCATCCCATCTCCACAACCCGTTCTTCCAAGTTACTCTCTCTTTAGAAAGGATTCACCTCCTGGTGATAGAGGGAAAAGATTCTCCTGATATACCAGGGCCCTGGGAACCTGGCTTTACCCTCATTCCCTGCCTACAGCTGCACTGAGCTACTTTGTATAAACTGGAGATGGTAACAGGTGGGGGTTGGGTGGATAATGTAGAAATTTCTAGCAAAAATTCACCTGCTCGGCATCCTGGGAATCTAGAAATTTGCCCCTTCAGTGTTTCATGTGGACACAAAATGGCACAGACAAAGCCAGGAAAGTGGTGCCATTCATATTATCACAGAGCAAGACATCACAAACCTCTGAGTGCACAGCATGGGTTAGGGTAGGCCTGTGGTTAGTAGATCTGTGGTTAGTAGGTGATGGAGCACCCCAGCCCAAGACTCCACAGTGTGAAGAAGTCTCCAGCTTGTGTTGAAAAGAGGAAGAAAGCAGTGTGGGAGAGCATGTGTGGCATATGGCCATTTGTGAAAGAAGTCTCTGTGGGGACTTGATTTATGTGCTCACTGTATCTGTGGCCTTTAAGGAGATCATGCCTGCTGAAGGTCTTCCAACCCTCCAGGCCATGCAGACAGGGCATTGCCCCAAGTTTGACCTAAGTTCTACCTGCATGGGTGCCTTTCCCCTACCAACCCCAAGTGCACATCATGAAGGAAGACTATGCCAGATGCCAAGGTTATGGAAGGACCAAATGGCAAGCTGTGCATTCTGGTATTGCCTGGTTTGTCAGAGTGGAACCTCCCAGACTAGAAAGCATGTTTTTTTTTTTTTTTTCACTTAGCAATAGATTAAAGTCACCTTCAAGGGGCTCCTGGGAGAGAGACAGGTAATAGCAAGTCAGCAAGTAGAATGCAAAGTGGGGGAAGGGCCTAAGGAAAATTTCATCAGGAATGACTCTTAAGTGACACCTGAGGGACAGGGTCCACTCTAACAGCAGGTGCTTATTGTTGCAGCTGAGAAGCAGAGACAGTTATGGCTGGTTCAGGGGAGCCTGTGTCAGCCAGTTCTGCATGGTAGGTATTGGGGCCTGAGGAGCAGAGAGGAGGAAGGCCTTCCAAACACCGTCAAGGCAGAAGCCTTGGGTTCTAACTCACCTCTGGGTCATGGGTTCCATAGCAGGTCAGGCTCAGGCTGGTTCGTCTAGGCCACCATCTGGGACATAGTGATCTAATGATGGCTGGAGCCAGACCCAATAATAGGAAGTGTCTACCCTGAGAACTATGTTGGTCATAGTTCTCCAAAAAACAGAAGTCGGAGGATATATGTGGATATGGAAAGGACTGTGTTTGAAGGATTGGTCTACTCAGTTGTGGACGTTGTGTACACTGAGCATTTAATGGAAGAAGATGGCAGGCTGGTGACTCTGGGAAGAGCTTCAGTTGGAGCCCAGAGGTGATCTCTGCAGAACTGTGAACTGATAGCGCATGTGAAAGCCAGACAACTCGAGGATCTTGTCTTAATCAGAGGGAGGGCAGCCTTCAACTGATGGCATAGCACATTAAGGGGAGGAAATGGCTTTATTCAAGACTCACAGATGCAGTTAGACTAAATCTGACATTTGTCTATACAAGGTCTGGACTAGCTGCCATAAAATTACATAGCTGAGTGTACATGCTGGCAATACCTGCCCTGGGGAGGCTGAAGCTGGAGGATTTCCTGGATTGTCTCAAATTAAAACCAAACCAAACTAAAACTATAAAACAAGCACCAAGTTAACCACAGTGAGGATTTAATCAGAATACAGTTGGAAAATAAAAATCCGAGATACCAAAAAAGAGCAAAGCAAGTTTGTGGGGAATGGAGGTTGGCCTAGGATGGGGGTCTGAGGGATGGAGAGCTGCCTGGGGGTGATGTGGGCAGATCTTACTGTTTCTTCTGCTGTGTGTGTGTGTGTGTGTAAGTACAGGTGTCCTGGGAGACCAGAGGAATGGGATTTTCCTGGAGGTTCTGTTCTTGTGCAGTGTGGCTGCTAGAAGTAGAACTTGGATCCTGTGTAAGAGCAGTAAGCCCTTTTAACCACTAAGCGAGCTCTCCAGCCTCCTACGCTTTTAAAGGGGTAGGTTCCTTTTAAGAGTGACCTCCCCCCAACCTCAGCCTATCAAACTCACTGGTTTGATATTAATAACAACTGTAATAGTAACCAGGGCAGTGGCCCCAAACTAAATCATCAGGTAATGTCCTGGCTTGACAGTATTATTTGCAAAACAAGGGTGTGATACAACTATATGGTTATTCTAGATCTTAGAAGCAACAGGGCTGCAGAGAGTTTCATTATGAGGCATTGATGACTGCACATTTATGTCTGCTTCTCTGTAGATGTCCGGAGTGAACAGAAGGAGATGGAAAAGCTCCACAGGAGCCTGAGGGAGGTTGCTGAAAATGCACAACTGCGGAGGGGCATGCAAGATTTCCTCCTGCGAATGTCCCCCAGCAAAGCAGGGCCCCATAGAACAAAACTTTAGTTTGGGGAGGAGAGGCTTACATCTAAAGAGATGAAAGTAGGTCTGGAGCCAAATAACCAGAATCATTGCTATTTTTTTGAAACAATAAAAAACATTCTTTATCATCTGGACTTTGTATATAACATAACACTGCTACATCATTATTTCCTATATAATTTTCTTTTATAGCCAATAGAGAAAAATAAACAAAACAAGCAAACAAACAAAACCCCTGTTATCCTGAGTGAACTCTTAAGCACTAAGAACGGGAACCTTATACATCACTGAAGACAAAATATATACATATTCAAAAGCTTACATGTCAAGTAGAAAAAGTTACGAAGTTCAGCCTCAGGTACCAGGCTCTATTTCCCACTTTACTAGTGATGAGACTTTTGAGAAAGAGACAATGTTGTCCCCTGCAAATAAACCGGACACCAAGGTATTAGTTCCTTTGCTGTGGCTGTGATACAATACACTGGAACAAGTAACTAAAGGGAGGAAGGGTTTATGTTGGTTCAGAGGTAAAGGATCCATCATAGCACGGAACACACGGCCAGAGGAGTGCAAGGCCCTGCTCACATCATCTTCAGACAAAAAGCAGAGAGATGAACACTGGAGCTGGGTTCCCCTCTAAACAGAAGTCAGTTAGACCCCTATATGTGCTTTTGGTTAGTATTTCAAAGAAAATTCTACTTCACATAGACAGCTACACAACTGGGATACAGGTAAGTGTTCCTAATAGCTATTCTAACTTACCAGTGGGTTAATCCTCTGATTCTACAGCCTTGAAGAATGATAGTTTATTTGGGAAAAAAAAAAACCCGTGTTTTATTTTTATGTATGTAGGCATTTTTGTCTGCATGTATATATGTGCACCATGTGTGTGCCTGGTGCCTATGGAGAATAGAAGGGGACATTGCATCACCTAGAATTGGAATCACAGATGATTGTGAGCCATCATTTGGGAGTGAGAATCAAACCCAGGTCCTGTTTAAGAGTAGCCAGTCCTCTCAACTATATCCCAAGCACCCAAGAATGGTACTTTCTTAAAGACTGCTTGCTGTATAGGAGTTGAAACCAAATCATTAAACTTTGTTTTCAAATTCTGTTACAGTAAAATGCTAGGAACCATCTTGGAGAAGCTAAAAACTAGCAGGTGATCTTCCTAAGATGGTTTCACCACTGACTATAAAGCCATGATGGATTTTCTCTTCTAGGCAAGGCCAAAGAGATTACATTTGAGGATATATTCCTGCTATCAATATGCTTTTCCTGTTGTTATTAAATATATATAACAATTGCTAGGTATTAGCCCACCCTTTTGAGCAAATTTCTGCAGAACAACGGAGATGTATTGTCTTGTAATGATACTATATAGACAAATAGATGATTTTTTAATTCTTAATGATGATTCTATGAGAATTCCTAAAATCATACTAGTAATTAGTAAGTCCTTTATATAATAGGACTGCTATTAAGTTCTCTCTGATATTAAAACTAGATTAAGAACTCTGCCAGTATTCAAGTGTCGTGAGTTAATTGTTTCTGAGATAGAAAGCAGGCATTTACAAATTGGAACATATTCTACATATTCTAAGAGGTTATAAAACAATTAACCCAAGGTCATAAAAAGAGAACCAATGATTTATTGTAGATGCAGGGACAGAAAATAAAATATTTACTGGGTTTATCTATACAAAGCTTCAGTGATAATTTAGTTATGGTTTTTAACTCTCTATGAACCTGTAGAACTAGTGACATGTAATGAATGTCTAGTCTTAATGGATACATATGTAAACATCTGTGTTGTAACTTTCTTATTCAGTTTGTCATTTGAATTTATGTGTGAACTCATGGTAAACTTTTTACCATGTGATCATGTATTCTAAAAGATATATAAGTGCTGGGGAGAGGGGGGGGGGACACAGACAGAGAGACAGAGAGAACTTTTTAGAACTCAGGGGAAACTTAGAACTTAGAAATAGATTAGAATTACTTACATAGTGACCCTTTTTGTTTCTGCAACTTTAACTAACAGGCTGGGAGTTAGAGCCTCATAGTTCTTACAGAGATAAGAACAAAAGCTACTTTACTTATTCCCCTGATGTTTTAGGATAAAGTGCTAAATGCCAGAGACTGCAGTTTTCTGGCCTCAGAGGAACTCAGACAGGCAGGTCAGCTACCATGGCAAAGTAACTTAGACTTAAGACAGGTAAACATTTTATTATTAAAAACCAACCCTAAATATCTCGAAAGACCAAGTCTTGCCCTCATAGATGCGCTTACCCTTGGCTGCCTTTAAGAGAGAACCAGAACCACCAGAGCAGGCCCCCAGCAGTAAAGTCCATTATTTTGTCTAACACTTGAGAAAAAAAGCAGATCTTTTGTTTTTTATTCTTTTAGAAATTCTCTTGCCTCAGCTTCTAAGTTCTGAAACTTCATGTGTGTAGTACCACATCTGGCCTATCTTCCATTGTGAATGCACTTTTAAAGACCAGTGTATGATTTAATACTAAGGTGTTTTGAAAATACTTGTCCAGGTTACGCAGATATTCTAAGTGTTGACAACTCTGATCACACATACCACAAACTTATATTTCTTAATACCTTCACTATTGTTATCAGGAAAGGCCTGAAGTAATTAGAAGCTGTGAACACAAATTTAATACTTTTTTTTTGTTTTTCCCTAAAGCCTCATCACCTCATTGACCACAGATACTGGTAGTTGTTTGAGGTAAAACGTTCATTTTCAAGATAGCATCTACTCTATAATCACATACAATCAATCAATTTATTCATCACTTTGAGTAAAAATGGACTTCATAAAAACTGTATTAGACTCAGTTTGACATTCAGTCCCAGGAGTACTTTTCTTTGAAGAAGCAGAAGTGCTTCAACTGTGTTACATTTTCTACACAGAATAATAAAAAGACATCTGCTTAAGTGTCAATGATTTACAGAACTAAGTCATTCCATTATATTAGGAAACTTTTTTTTTTAAGATCGTAAGTTTATGTTAGTGAAAGAGACAACAATATGAATGTAATTTGGGGTCAATGTCTTAAGTGTAGCTTGTGGCCACTGCCTTAGTTGTTAAGTTGCTAGTAAGGTATAGGCAGTTCTACCCTTTTTTTCTCATACACCTTTGATAAAAATGTTAGTTTGGAAAAAAAAAGAACAATTAAATCTTCTTTGACCCTTTGTTTTTACTTCTGCATGTTGCAAGAATAGTCAGATTATATCATATACAGTAACATAATACTACAATTATACACTATTATTTGAAGGCAGTATGATAAGTTAGAGACATATAGTATATAAACCCTAAAGCAACCATGAGGAAAAAAGAGAGCAATATATCTAATAATCTATTAAAGGAAATAAATAGAAATTATAAGATGTTCAAATAACACAGCAAATGTGGGGAAATAGAGAAAAGAACAAATTCACAAATAAAAACAAAGTAACCAAATGGTAGAATTAAAACCTAATTATATAATCATATTAAATGTAAATGAGATAAAATATTTATTTTAAACCAGAGACTATTAGATAAATTAAAGACATCATTGTCTACAAGAAATTTACTTTACTGTAAAGATGTAAATAAGTTAAAGTTAAAATCAAGATAAAAAATCAAGATTTTTTTTATTACAAGTTCATAGTACTAGAAGGCACAGCAATATAAGAGTACCTTGTGGTCACTGTCTTGAGCATAGTTTGGGGCCACTGCCCTGGTTACTATTACAGTTGTTATTAATATCAAACCAGTGAGTTTAAGGACAGGAATATTATTAGGCATATAAAGTTTATTGTATAGTGATGAAATGGGTAATCTGTCAAGAGGACATAAAAATCCCAGCTATGTAGCCAATAAATCTTCAAAATACAGAAAGCAAAACTTATTAGAACTAAAAGAAGAAATAGCCAAACCCACAGTTATAGTTGGAAATCTCATCACCCCCTCTTGATAACTGGCAGAACAAGTGGAGAAGCACAGAAAGAACATGTAAGACTTGAACAACTTGTCACTCAGCTTTGCTCAAGTAAGACATAAAGCATCATGTTCCACATTAAAGTGCATATCCCCTCCTAATAGACATGGATCATTGCTAAGACAGACCATCTATGGAGTACTAATATAAACCTCAGGAAATTTTAAAGAGTGGAAGGCATATAGAATATATTCCTTGGCCTCAGTAAAAAATTTGAAATCAGTAACAGAAATCTGGAAAATCACCAGATGTTTTAAAAACTAAATAACATACTTCTCAATAATCCACAGGCCAAGTAAAGCTTGTGGACTAATCTTAGGTTTATCTCTTTCTTCTCCAAACCTTAGTTCTACTCAATTCAAATGACTTCATGGTATCAGAAGCCAAGGGTAACTCTAGCCAAAAGTTTCAAATTGTAGCAGGTCACTGGCATTGGGGTTGTTTGTTAACTACCTAAAAAAATGCAACAAGGAGCTATCAGCCACAAGGTTGTACCCACTAGCATAGGGGAACAAACAAGAATATACGGTATAAGTTTCAAGTCTTGTCAAGAAGCCACAGACATGAATCTAAGAGAATTTTAGACTGATTTGACAAAAAAAAAGCCTTAAAAACCAAGTGGATCAAGAGGGGCAGAGGAGTCAGGATATGGGTGGCTGGTTTAGAAGGTTGATATCATATTTCTTAGCCTAAAACTTCCTCTGGTAAAGGGTGACTGGCTAGCAGAGTCAGGGAACAAGACTGGGGTCCAAAAAGCATCTCAATGTAGAGGAGACCAGGAGATGGCTCTATGAGATGGTCAGAGGTAAGCCAGAGGAAACAATGCTTTTTCAGGCAAGAGGAGTGATGTCTGTATACCCAAATCACATCTATGAATGGCAGGGAATGAGAGCATGTACAGAACAACTGGGCCCTTGTATCTTTCTGCAAAGCACATCTCTTGTAGATGAAAAGCTGGGGTAAGCCTTGGTCTCCAGCACTGGAGAGTACATATCCAAAGCTTCTCATGTCTCTCTTTTCTACAACAGTCGTGTTCTCAGTGTCAAAAGGTGAAGAGGTTGTGTCTGTGATTAGTCAAGAGTCAAAACAAACCTTTGCATGGGTAAGAGAGAGAACAAGGGGCTGGAGAGATAGCTCAGTGCTCTTCCAGAGATCCTGAGTTCAAGTCCCAGCAACCACATGGTGGCTCACAACTATCTATAATAGGATCTGATGCTCGCTCCTGGCATACACCATATATTCACACAGAATAGTCATACATACATACATACATACATACATACATACATACATACATAAAATTAAAAAGAAAAGAGAGAGAGAACAATGATGGGTGTCATACCTCCTACCACACACTCACCACTCTACCTGAAATGCTGAACTCTTGCTTTGGAGAGTGAATGTACATGGTTCTCTCTCTCTCTCTCTCTCTCTCTCTCTCTCTCTCTCTCTCTCTCTCTCTGTCTGTCTGTCTCTCCCTCCCTCCCTCCCTCCCTCCCTCCCTCCCTCCCTCCTTCCCTCCCTCCATAAAGCATCATTAATCCTTTCTACACTGTGGGAAACTTGAGGTGTTTTAGACACAAAAGCACACAGGGGTTCTTTATTAATTACTCTTGGGAGTTATTTATGTCCTTCTTAAAGTCCTCTATCAGTTTAAGAAGTGATTTTAGATCAGAATCTTGCTTTTCCAGTGTGATGGGGTATCCAGGACTTGCTATGGTGGGAGAACTGGGTTCTGATGATGCCAAGTAACCTTGGTTTCTGTTGCTTATGTTCTTGCACTTGCCATCTGGTTATCTCTAGTGCTACCTGCACTCACTGTCTCTGACTGAAGCCTGTCTCTCCTGTTATCTTGGTTGTGTCAGAACTCTTCAGAGTCCAGCCATCTCTGTCATCCTGAGATCCTGGGTGTAAGAGCTCTTTGGAGTCAGGCTGCCTCTGGGATCCTGAAATCCTGGTGTGATCAAGCTCCTGAAATCCTGTGATCTTATGATCCTATGTTCTTGGGCATGTTTGAGCTCCTGGGAGTCCAGCTTCCTCTATGGTCCTGGGTGTGTTAGAGCTCCTGAGAGTCCAACCTCCTCTGGGTGTTGTTAGGATTAGGTACAAAGCTGGCACCCAAGGTCTGCTCAGGGCACTGGCACAGACCAAAAGGAGCCTGTGCCATTGGCTGGGTGGGGGTTCCTGTGTCCCTGGGGGTCCCAATTACTCCCTGTTTGGGGCAGGTGTTATGGCCTCCTCACCTATGATCCTGGGTGTGTTAGAGCTCCTGGGAGACCAGTTTCCTCTGAGTGTTGTGGGTGTGGGATTGAGTGCATAGCTAGTGCCCAAGGTCTACTCAGGGCCCTGACTCAGACTGGAAGGCTGCTCTTGGGTATAGTGAAGTTATCCACTGTTACGATTTGGCTGTAAAATGTCCCCCACATGCACACATGATTGAACACCTTTTGCTGTCTGGGGAAGTTTGGGGTGTTTGGTTTGGGGAAGATTATGGAATCTTTGAGATGTTGGGCTTATCTGGGAGAAATAAGTTATTGGGGGGCAGGGCCTTAGGGATGATTGTCTGACTCTACATTGGGTTGACCTTTCTCAGATTCTTGTTCTGTTGAGATCTGAGTAGGCAGCTGTCACCTGCTCTGGCCACCATAGTTATCTGCCACCATACCTTCTCAATATGATGAACTGTATCCTCTTAAACCATGAGCCAAAATAAATGTCTTCTCCCTTAATTGCTTCTTATCAGTTACTTGGTCACAGAGAAGAGAAAATCATTAATGTATAGACCTTTAACCAGTCCTTTACATTGTCAGGGAGCTTTGCTTGAGGGCAGGTTCTACCTCAGCAGGTCTGAGAAGACAGGGAGCTGTAACATTATTGACTGTCTGAGGTCTCCATTCTTTTGGTAGTGTGATAGTTATTAATGTTGATTGTCAGTTTGACAGAATCTAGAGTCATGCCGGAGAAAACCTGTGTCCTTGAAAGAGTTTCTAGAGTGAGTTAACTGAAGAAAGAAGAGCCATCATAAATGTGGTGGCACCATTCCATGGACTGGGGATCTGAACAGAGCAAAAAAGAGAAAGGGAGCTGGGTATCAGCATTCATCTCTCTGCTCCCTGACTGGATGCAGTGACTAGCTGCCTTTTTCCCTGCCACTATGACTTTCTACTTTTGTGGACTATATCTTAAAAACTGAACCAAAAGAAACTCTTTGTTAGGTATTTGATCACAACAACTACAACGACTATAGCTACAATTACAACAACAACTACAGGCAGCAAAGGGAAAAAGAGAGGAGTCTCAGACTAAGCTCCTACCTTGGCCTGGTCACTTGCACAAATCACCTCTTCAAGCTACAGCCTCACATTCTAAGAGACCAGTTGCAATGTGCTGAAGGCAAGAAACTTTCTTTGGGAAAGAATGTGGGATTGGATGAAAAAATGGGGAGGAAAGAACAGACAGAGATACTGCACCACTCTAGGGCCAGCAGTTCCCAGAAAATGCTAAGACTGTGGACTCTGACAGCTGAGCAGCCCAGAGCTGCCTGGCAGACCTTTCTAGCCCTGTTTATTCTTCCATTCATGAGCTCCCACTGAGAGAGAACTGCTGTGTCATTGAAGGTTCTGTGACCTGCAGCATCTTGCTAATGACAGCCTTACCCCAGTCCCTGGCCAGCATTGTCCCCTCTTCATCATAAAGAATGGGCATAAAGGCTAGAAGGCTGGAAGCTTGGGATTCACTCTGTGGTCTTCGAGCAAATATCAGGCTCTTACAGTAATATGAGACTAGGTGATTGCCTGTGTTGAGCTGAGACTTGGAATGTTAGCCTTGGAAGCCTGTAGGACTCAGCATGGCCATCAGTGTGGGCTTGGAATGTCAGCCCCAGATGTGTGGGTTTCAATCCTCTGCAATGTACCCATAGCCTGCTGCGATGTTGTCACCATTTTGGAAACCAATCATGCAGCGGAACTGGTTCTGTGCCTAACTTTAGGAGATGTAGCCCAGAAAGGACTCCCCAGAGAAGAATCCTATGTAGCAACATGCCCTCTTTCTCTAGAACTAAGAATCATGTGCTATCTTTTCAAGGATTCTTGTCTCCATAAATATTCTACTGATAGATTTTTGTATTTCTATTTATTTATTTTTATGTGTATAACTGTCTTTGCAATTGTGGTGGTTTGATTAAGGATGGTCCCCATAGATTCATATATTAAATGCTTGCTGCCCAGATGGTGGTATTGTTTGGGGTTTGGAGATATGGCCTTGTTAGAGAAAGTATGTCTGTGGTGACAGGCTTTGCGGTTTTAGAAGACAGCCACCAATCCCAAGGTCTCTCTGTCCTCTGCTTGCAGATTGAGATGTGAGCTCCCAGTTGTTCCTGCTACCATGCCTTGCTCCATTATCATGGACTTTAACTCTCTGAAACTGTAAGCCCAATCAAACACATTCTTTTATAAAGCCACATCAATAGAGGAGTAAGTGATCAGCCAGCATGTGTGTAGGTGGACCATTTGTGTGCCTGGCACCTGCAGAAGCCAGAAAACGTGTTGGACTCCCTGGGCATGGATCCCCTGGGCATGGGGTTGTAGACAGTTGTGAGTCACCCTGTGGGCACTAGATAGGATCAGAACTCAGGTCCTCTGCAAGAGCAGCATGTGCTCTTAACTACTGAGCAATCTCTCCAGCCTCTCCACTGATTTATTTGAAAACAATTTCTGTGAATGTAGAGAAGCCAAAAGACTCATGCCATAACCCAGCCTGAGGTTTTTGTTGTTGTTCTTTAGAAATACAGGAGATAAATATGGAAAGTAACAGTTAAGGGGTTGGAATGAACGCCAATGGGAGACAGGTTTTCGGTGTGAGAGTTGAGAGTTTAGGGAGCTCTTGCTTACCATGCAAGCCTTAAAGAACTATCTGACTTAGTTTTTAAATAGAATGTTTGCATGCCTTCCTTTGATAAATATACAATCTAAATAAAAATTTAAAATTTCTACTTTGTGTCAACTGTAACTCATGCTTCAGAAAAGAAGAGAAAGACAACAATTCATCACTCTTTCTCTCCCTTTCTTCTTTAAAGTATTTGTTTTTCAAAACAGGGTTTCTCTGCATAGCCCTGGCTGTCCTGGAACTGGCTCTGTAGGCCAGACTGGCCTTGAACTCAGAGATCTGCCTGTCTCTGCCTCCCAAGTGCTGGGAATACAGGTGTAGGACACTAATCCCAGCTCCTTCTATTTTAAAAATGTATCTATGTAACTTCCTTTGTTTCTGTCATTCTTTCTCAGTCTTTGTCTTTTTTTCCTCATTTCCTCTCTTCCTGGTATTTGTTGAAATGTTTTTACTATTAAGCTCATCATGTCTACTGGACACCACATGTTCCGGTCTTGGTTGCTACTGAAAACATGCATGGAGTGTTCTTTCTTTCCCTGACCACAGTGAGCTAAGTGGCAAAGTTAGTTGTGAGTGACTTCTCAGCACAATGGAGGGGGTTTCTTACAAGTTTCTTTCTGAAGTGGGAGCAGCAGCAGAGGTCACTAGGCCCAACAAGCCACATGATGTAAGAGACCCCTGGTGTGGTAATCCTGTTGGGAACAAAGTCCCAGGCTGTGATCACACAAAGCCCATGGTGAGACTTTTCCATCCTGACAACCAGTTCTAGATGGATCGGTGCTGAAACAGGATGTTATGGTTTGAACAAGAAATGTTCCCTATAGATTCATGTATCTGAACACTGGTTGGTGGCGCTGCATTGGGGGAGGTTATGGAACCCTTAGGACACAGAGTTTTGCTGGAGGGAGTCCATCACTTGGGGCAGGCTTTGAGGTATTATAACCTTATTTCTTTCTCCTTCCTGTGAGTGGATGAAGTGTGATCAGCCCTTCTCGACATTGTGGGCCCTCCCTCTGGAACCCTAAGCCAAAATGAACCTGTCCTTATGCTACTTTTGGTTATGGTATTTTATCAGAACAACAGAAAAGCAACCTATACACAGGTCCTTTGCACGTGGAAAAATTCTGCATCTCCCTCTTGGGGAATTCAGAGAAATCCAGAACCTTCTTCCCATGACAACTCTCTACATATTTGTAACCCAAAACCTCCTCTGAGTGATTTCTTCTCAGAGCGAAACTGGCCCCTTTCTGGCCCACTTCTGGACCCTTCAGCTTCCTGGTTCCAGTTCCTAGTGGGTGAATCTAGAAGTAAACAAATGCTATCCCATATGCATTTGTCAGTGCAGAGTTCCGAGGCTCTGTGACACCCCCCCCCCCCCCCGCCATGCTTCTGGCCATCATTAACTCATCATGACTTACATTAACTCATAGTCATGTAAAGTAAGACCTTTTAAAAAAAAATGTGCTCTGGGAAGCCTGGTATCCCACATCCTGTCCATGGGAAGGAACATCATCCCAGCACTGGTGTCTGTTTTACATTTATCCCATTACTCTCTTCTTAAGGGTTTGGCCCAGTGTCTCACTCTGCTTTGACTAGTTTCTTATGATTGAATGTTTGGCTACAAACTACAAATTGCTCGCATTGTGATCGTTTCATTATCAAACTCTCAAGCAAAATTTAAATCATCTTGATTCTGAGATTCACTCCTTTAGGAAGTACCCTGCATCTCTGAGTTTGACAATACAAGGAGCACCATGTAGGTCCCCACCTTACTGCCTATGACCCTGGGCCAGTGTGGGGAAACATGGGCTGTCTCCTGGAACTCATCATCCACACACCTTCTACAGAATGAACAAAGCAGATGGTTGGGTAGATTTAGTGATGGGTGAAGAGCAGGGAGCGCCACAAGGCAGAGGCTCCTGCTGCCCTGACTTGGAGTCAGCACCTGCTGTCAGCAGCTGGACACTGTGGAGACCCACATGACAATTACTATCTCATTTGTCAAGAGCTATCAACATTGAGAAACAATGGCTGTGGCTGAGCTTTGGCAATCCAGAGCATGTTTTTAAAGAGTCTCTCTCTCATAAACAGCCTTGAGACGGGAAAGCCAAAACTAGGAACTTGGTTTCACAGACTAGGAAAGTTGAGTTCAAAGAAGTTTCATGCCCTTTCCCACATCCACAGAGCTGGAGAGGCTGCCTGGCTGGAGACCCACTCTTCTCTTCACAGAGCCCCTCTGAGGGCTGCTGCTTGTGAAGTCCGGCAAGTGTTGACTTTCTACTTCCTCTGGGCCCGTTTCTGGGCTATGTGCTGGAATAGGAGACAAACAAGACAGACGTAATCCCAAGAAAACAGGAAGCCCTCAATCGCCGCGTTATGGTCTGACGTGGCTCCTCACCAGGAGCACAGAATTGATGCGGTTGCCATGGTGAGTTCTCAATTATGCAAAAACATCATCTCCTCTTATTAAACACTCGTGTGCACATTCCTTAGTTTCACAGATTTAGCTATGGGCAAAGCCTAATTAACCTTCCACCATGTGTCCTATTATCTTATGGTGGTGGTGGTGATGGGGCACCCGATGCAGGTGACCAGCTACCATAAGCTCATGGTTTGAATGGGGAAAAAATTGGTTTTGGACAGATTTTTACTATTGTTTTCATTTTAATGGCAACTCATTGTTTTACTTATTTATTTGTTTGTTTATTTTGCATGTGTGTGCACTTAGGTGTGTATCACAGTGTGCATGTGGAAGTGAAATGACAACTTGCCACAGTAAATTCCCACCATGTGAGTTCCGGGGATCAAACCTGGGTCATCAGGGTTGGCAACAAGTACCTTTGCCTGTTGAACCATCTTACAAGTCCTGGACTGTTCGAGCTTAGGTGACAAAAAACAAAAACAAAAACAACAACAACAACAGCAAAAACACACCAAAAAACCTGAGCAGCCTTCTTGTTCACTAAAAAAGAAAGCCTACTTTCCCAACCTCTGCTCCCCTCTATTATCCAGAACCTGGAGCTTTATATTCACAAAGGTAATAAACAAGTGAAGCGCCCATAAGGCTGGAGAGATGGCTCAGCTGTTCTCTCAGAGAACCTGGGTTCAGTTTCTAGCACCCACATGGTGGCTTCACAACCATCTGTAACTCCAGTTCCAGAGGACACAATGGCTCTTCTGGCCTCTGTGGGAGTTCATGAAAGTATGGGTGCACATATATGCATTCTGGCACACACCCATACACATGAAAATTTAAGTAAATGAAGAAGTAAACAAATTGTGGGGCCACGTACATAATGTTATACTATTCAGCAAGAAGAAAGGAAAAAAAAAAAAAAAAACAGCAAAGACTTAACTAGTTAGTACAGATAAATCTTATCCTGAGACAAGCCAGACGAAACAGAAACAAAAAAAGGGGAAGGGAAAAGTGTCCTGGCCCATAGCCACTGGCCTTAAAACAATACACAGATGCCTCCAACAATCTCACAGCTTGACAGTCTTACGCATGTCTGTGGGCCTCATGCAGAAAACTAGCCCTGTCTAAATCAGTGTCTTATTCATAGGTGGTGCAGGAGGGGCTTGGCCAGTCTCTTGTTACTTCTCTGCTTCTGTGAGAAAACACCATGACCAAGACAGTTTATGGGAGAAAGAATTGGTTTGGCTTATCGTTTCCCAGGGTCAGAGTCCATAACAGTGAGGATGTTGTGACACAGGAGCAGAAGCTGAGGGCTCACATCTTGAACCCAAAGCGGGAAGGAGGGAGGGACACAGGGTAGGGGAGGGGGAGAGAGAGAAAGAGAGAGAGAGACTCTAAGTAGGTTAGGCTGTTACTTTCAAAGCCTTCCCCCAGTGGCACACTTCCTCTAGCAAGGACACACCCAAACCTACCCAAACAGTGCCACCAACTGGGGATCAAATGCCAGACACAATGAGGGACATTTCTCGTTCAAACCACCACTCTTGGGCTGTGCTTAGATTTCATCTCCTTCCTCTTTGTCCTGTCTTCTTTCCCTACTTCTTAAAGCAGGTCAGTGTAGGTTTGTGAATTTAAAAAAAAAAAAAAAAAAAAAAGATGATGTTCATTTTAGGCATGGTTGGTGTTATCATCTGAATCTGAAATTCCCATTGCAGGATTCATGGTTTGAATGCCTGGTTGTTAGCCACTGGTGCTATTTTGGGATGCTGTGGAGTCTTTAGAAGGTGGAGCCTGACTGGTGGAAGCTATGCCCCAGCCTCTGCTTCCTGCCTTGATATCTGTTTCCTGTCTGCCATGTTGTGAACATTATCCACCACATCCTCTGGCATCCACCACACCTTCTCTGCCAGGGTGGTCTGAAGTCACAAAGCAAAAGCCTTTCCTCCCTAGTTGTCATCAGGTATTGTGGTGCCAGGAGCCAAAACAGAGAAGACTAAATAGGGAAACCCCAGGTCTTAACAACTGTCCTTATTTGTGGTATAAAACACAGTGCCTGTGAATAGAAATCTAGAACAAACAAGGATTCGTTTCTTCCCCATTTGATATCTGAAAGTCCAAGATTAAAAATGCCAGCCTCTGGGGTGTTCTTACAGGGTGATCATGTGGCAGGAGGCAAGAGAGAAAGTCGAGTCTTGCCATGGCAACAGGCAGACAAGAGGAAGATATTTCTGTAAATCCTTCTTACAATGCTATTGGCTCCTGCCATTCCCACTAGGCCCCGCCTCCCTGCACTAGGCCCTGCCTCCTTGCACTAGGCCCCGCCTCCCTGCACTGCTGCACTGTAGATTCAGTTTCTGGGACATGAGCTTCAGCCACAGAACTGCATTTCTTGCTGATGCATATGTGTCTGTAATGAAGGTCTGTGAGTGCCACATTCTGAGGGCACATCTAGCTAGATGGAAGACTCCATTCCCAGGGATGTTGGTGATGAGTTGAGTGACAGAAACATTCTTTTTGTAAGGAGTAATTACAGGCCTAGACTCATGGCAACTGCCTGGGGCTGAACTGCAGCTCTCCATTCACAGGCTGGAGTGACCCAAGACAGATCACTTGGTCTCTGTGTAAACCGTTTCAGGAGCAGCGCCTGCCTCATGTGGCTGCTATGAAGGCCACAATGCCCCTCACTGTATTAACACCGTCCACATCTGCAGATCCAGGCTGACCACAGGTCAAAAGTATTTTTTTTTAAATAATCAGGGTTTGTACTGAATATTAAAATGCCTCCTTATCCCAATTTTCGAAACTATACGGTATGACGGCTGTTCACAATAACTTTTACATTGTGTTGGATAGCATGCATAACCTGGACATGATTTAGAGTGGACAGGATGCTGGGCAGGGCCTTTATGCAAAAACCATGATATTTTATGCTGGACACTTACATGCCTGCGGTTTTGGCATCCACGAAAGAGTCCTGAATCCAACCTCATGAGGATATCAAGAACCAACTATATATAGGTATTTGAAAAGCATTCAAAATAGTGCACGCACACATCTGTATATACTGTATATAACACATCATAAAGTGCCCCCGTTTCCTCTTCCTCCTCCTCTACTTCCTCCTCCTTAGACAAGGACCGCTTTTCTTCCTGCAAAGCAATGTCCTGCAGGAGCTCCCCCCTGGGACAGTTAGAAGGGTGGTCTCTGAAGAAGACTGAAACTTTTCTGAGTCAGCCGAGGGTTGGCAGTTTCTCTGTGGGCAGAGTTGAGTTTGGCAGACTCTTCCCCTGTTAGAAACACGACCTTGAAACTCTGTTCTCATGTCTAACCAGCAAACAGGAGTGTATTTATGAATGTTAGCTTCTGCACACTGCGGTCCAGATCCATTATCTGATCTATCCAATCATGGCTCACACTGGGTTCCTGGGGGAGGGATGGCACGTCTCTCTGATATTCTGTCTTCCCACTGCTCTCATTCGAATTCATTGCTTTTTTTTTTTTTTTTAAACACCTGCTTGGATCTCTTTTTAACCCTTTTAATTTGTATTTAATTTTACTGTGTGTATCTGTATGTGTGTACATGTGCATGGGGAGGAGACTGAAGTCAAGTTCAGATGTCATTCTATCTTGAGGGTTTTTATACAGGCCCCCTTGCTGGCCTGGAACTCACCAAGTAAGCTAGGCTGTCTGGCCAGTAAGTCCAGCAATCTTCTTGTCCACAGCTCCCCAGCACTGGGGTCACAGTGTGTGCCACCACACGGTCTTTTTTACATGAGTGCTGGGGGTCCTGCTTGAGAGGTCAGAGCCCTGAGGACTCAGCTATCTTCCAGCCCAGTGTATCTCCTTATTACAAGGGATTGTGCTGAGCTTCCCAGTTCTTTGAGGCCCAGTCAGACTTTCAACCAGCTGGCTTCTCCCAGGCCTGTCCTCTCTTGCCTTGTGCAGTCTTCAGACCCTGGCATTGTTACTGTATTGTGTTGAGCTTGACTTTGGGAAGTTCTTTCAGAACCCCCGAGACTTTCTTCTAAATAGCCCCAGTGTGAACCGTCCAAGTCTTTTGGGAGTGGATGTAACTTCAGGAAATGCCAAACTTGCTGAATGAATTGAGACATGCCAGTTCCGTGTTACAATAAATTTTTACAAGACTAGTTTCCTTGGGTGTGTCATAAACCAGGTCTAGCTGCCATTTTCCCAGAAGCTGTCCAAAAAGTATTTTGAGCCAAGAGAGCCTTGAAAACAGAGTCCCAAAGCCAAGGGCTGGAAACTCGGGGCAGAGGTGTAAGTCTGAGGGTGGCCACAAGAGGGCAGGCGTAGTCCAGACTCCCTCTAGCAGTTGCTTTTAGAACTTTTTTAAAAATAAAGACTGGAGGTTGGAGCACCTCCCACCCAGTCAGTACCTAGCAGAGCTGCGGGTGACTCCACAGAATATCTCCGGATCGCTTTCTGAGGCTGACCGATGCTGCACCAAGACAGAGAGTCCCACGTGCAGACCCGTCATTCAGCCAGTTTGTTGAACTGGTCCTCCCATAGAAGTGACTCTGTGGCCCTGACCTAAATCATTAGGTGACCCTGAAGCCTCTTTCTATATGACTCCATCTGGATTTGGCTGGCTGTGGGGACAAGCTTCAAGGGACTACTTTCTGGGTCTCCGTGGGGTAGCAGTCAGCTCTCTGGCTACCATGGCGATCGCTGGGAACTGAAGGGACAGGGTTCAGCTTCAGCTCGGTGCAAACAGGTGAGTTTTGACATTTTGACCTAGAAGCTACTGGGTAATGGTCCCAAGGGCAGATGAAGGAAGGTTTGTGCTGCTGAAGCTGAGTTCTGGGAAGTCCTGCAGACAGAGACCCTGGAGTTGTCTGGCTCCAGGTGGGAGGGTCCCAGGGATCTGAGCCTGTAGACACACATGGGCCCCAGGACTCAGTTGCTAGGGCTGTAGAGTGTGAGCCTGCATCCGGATGCCAAAGGGATGCTGTGGCTTCAGTGACATCTCTGGCTGTCTTATGTCTCATGTCATAGCTCCAGAATCTATTCAGGGAATAAATGTATATGCATACTGTATGCAGTGTGTGTGCGTGTGTGCATGCATGGGTACATGTGCACATGTGTGAGTGTGTGTGTGTGTGTGTGTAAACACACCAAGGTGTGTCAAATGATGCAGGAGATTATTAGTGAAGCATCTGGATTTCTCTAACTGTGAGTTAGGATCCAGTGAACTGAGTACAGTTAGAAAAAGAAAAGGTTTAAGACCTATCTGGAAACTTGGGGTGGGGGGTAGGGATTTGCAGTGACTTTATTTGGTTTAAATGAGTTTTAGAAACCAGGCAATCTAAAGAGAAGCTATAAACCCTGCCAAATGAGAGGCAAGAGCCCACAGAAAAAGATTCAGAGTCGCAGTGAGGCCCCTGGTCTATCTCCCTGCCTCAGCAGTTTAGCCCTTTTGTTGCTCCCAGAGAAACTTCCAAAACCAGGGTTCGAACCTCAGTCTCATGCCACTTTTGAGGCCGCTTTTTCCCCCAAAGGAAACCCCTCATAACTTCATTTCTGGAACTTTTTGAGCAAGAGGGAGTCCTCAGGACTCTGAGCCCTCCCCTACCTGCTGAGGAAAAATTTTACAAACTCTTTTGACTGTTTTGTATGGCTTTGAAAAGTCCTCGCTCCTGCATCAGCTCACGACGCTCACTGTGTCCTCTTGCCTTCCCCCTCCCCAGGGAGGTGGTCAGCAGAGTGGATTTCACATCACAGGGGTGACGCATAGAAGGCTAGATGAAATCAGCAAAGTGACCACCTTCCCAAACTGAGAAAAAGGAGCCTTTGTGACGTGAGCTCTCACCCTCCCGCTCTCCCGCACCTGCACAGTTCGAGGGTGCCCCGGAGCAGCTGTCAGATGGACTCTGGAAGCAAAGCTTGGCCCCTACCCCATCCTTTGTGGGGAATAATTCATAATACCCCCTGGAGGGGTGAGTAGAACCACCCTGTTTACAGTGTGGCTTCCCCCTGATTAGCAAAGCTGAAGTCCAGGCTCCTCGAGCACCAGGGGACCTGTGGCTCCATCCATGTGGCCCAGGTTTCCCTTCCAGCCTTCTCCTCTGCTCATGCCCTTACAGAGGTGCACTGGCTGCTCCTCCAAGGTGTGCCCAGTGCAGCTCCTGCTACAGATGCCCTGAAGATGGCCACTGAAAGTGACTGACATATGTGTATACCATTGATACAGCAGCCCACAATGGAGTCAGTGCTGTGTGTGTGGACCCCTGAACCATCCATCTAATTACTGCCTCTGACTATTTCAGTTTGTCATTCTTGCCTCTTTGATCTTGGTTAGGTTATCTTTAAAATGGGAATGATAAAATGATGATCTGCTTTCCTGCCTTGTTCATGGTGCTCCCAGGAGGTGCTCCCAGGAAGTGCTCCCAGGAAGTGCTCTCAGGAGGTTTGGGGTGGAGGGTAGGGGACAATCAGTCTGAGGCCCAAGGGGAGTCTCCAACACATCAGCAGCTTCCATGATTACCACTACTCTAGATGATCAGCTGTGACGTGCCTGAGAACACAAACTGGGTCTAAAGATGGTAGAACAGGATCTCAGAGTTCAGAACCTGCTCTGGAGAAAACACAGCCCCACATAAAACCAGGGCAGCCAGAACATGCTTATATTTTGTTTCCAAGTAATGAAGAATTGAGCATTTCTGAAGTCGTCCCTCTCACATCTGGACCTACTCTACCCCAGCCTCTTTCTCTAGGCTGTTGCTCGGTCCATCCAGGAGGTGCGGAGGATGGCTAGGAGGGGTTGCTGTGGACACATTTTAGGTCACAGTGGTCTGGAGTTGGTCAGGAGAGAAGGAAGGTGGCATGAAAGAGGTTCTGGGGACCTTTGGCTGCAGACACTGTTGCCTTTGGCAGAGCAAGGGTTATCACAGGCTGCAGAGACAGTGGCCTCCAGCTTTGTAGTTTCTTAAGATTGAGGCCGGAGGGGAAGGACCACACACATCCTGAGACCAGGGAGGATCCCCTATAGTTGAGCAGAGCTGGAGCCATCCAGTGTCCCACCTAGAGGCTGTTGCTGGGCGGAGGGCTTGGATGGAGAGCCAGTGTTAGTGCATTAGCATATTGGACACCATGGGGAAAGGCACAGAATGGCTGGATGGGAGAAGTCCTGATAGACCCAAGGACCATCTCCCTCTCCGGTGCCTCTCATAGACTGGAAGAAAGGCCAGTGTCTGAGTGCCTGTGTGTATATATGTATGTACCTGAGTGGGTGAGCCAGAGTGAGGGAATATGGCACCACATTACCTGGAATGATAGAGCAAAAGATCCCATCACTCCAGGATCAGTAGATGGGTAGTTAGTTGATTAGCCACTGGTCAGTTTAAGCCTCTTCTCCTCCCCGAAGGCCAAGTTTCTGTTCTGGAAGCTTCTCTGGTAGACCAAGTTCAAGTTGTAAAGAGACACATGGTTTTGCTTTGCCTTTTCCCCTCCTTCTCTGTCCTCATGGATGCTTCCTTCATGCCTTGCCTCTAAAGAGGGAAGGATGACTCCCAAAACCCATTGTAGTCTCCCTGTCTCCCTCCCAGTACCTTCCAGGTACATCTCACCCAGGCTGTGGGTCTTGCTTGTTTCTCAGGATCTCAGTGTGTCTGTTTCATCCAGGGCTTGTGCCATCTTCTTGGGCTTTGTTTTTTTCCAAAATTCACTTTGAAGAGAAATAAATGCCTCTCCCATCTGACTTAGTTTTTCTTCTTTTTACCTCTTTGCCTTCCTTTCCCTCTACTTCTTCCCTCCCCTTCCCCTCTTCTTTATTTTGGTTCAATAGCCAGACAGCTAAAGAACATCAGGAAAACAAGTTGACATACACTTCTGTTCAGTTAGATTTGTGCTGAAAGCAATGTGTAAAATTACAGGCTGTGTACGTGAGGAAAAAGCCAAAGGATTTTGTATAAACAGACACTTTGCGATTCGGTTTTATAAAAAGGATTTTTCTCATTACACAAAGAATGCAAATTCATCTTAGAGAACTCAGAAAATCCCTTCCAGCCTGGGGCTCATACTGCCTTTCTGCCCCAGGCTCTGAGGGCCTTCCAGTCACACAATTATGCAAGGCAGAATGGGATGGTGTGGTCCACACTGTTATGCAAATACCATGGCTGGGTCTCTTCAAGTGAGAGTTTCTCAAGTCAGGAGCTTGGGATGCCCTTGGGGGCAACAAGCAGGTAGAAGCCCCCTGACCAACAGTTGTTCAGTAAGACTTATGGAGAACACTCACCCCCTAGACTCCTCGGGAGATGAATTCCTGCCATAGCCTGCTGTGGGGTTAGGGACCATCTGATGCTAACTCATCTCAATGCATCTGTGCCTCCAAATTCCCTCTTGTAATTATCTGACCCTCCCAGGGCCACTGAAGCTTATGCAGTGTATCCCAACCTTCCTAATGCTGTGACCCTTTAATACAGTTCCTCATGTTGTGGTGACCCCCAACCCTAAAACTATTTCATAATTGTAATTATGCTACTGTTATGAACTGTAATATAAATATCTGTGTTTTCTGCTGATTTTCTGATGGTCTTAGGTGACCACTGTGAAAGGGTTGTTCGACTCCCAAAGGGGTCATGATCCACAGGTTGAGAACTGCTTGTAGGAGCTACTCTCTACTCATCATTTGGGTGACAGAGTCTCTTTCAAGTACTTCCCAGTGTGGCCATGGAGTCCCCAGCCTAAGGCTCCAGCCCCACAGAGGGCTGTTGAAAAGAAAGGACAGAGCCCGTGCTTGGCCTTCTAGCACTGAGTGGGGAGAACTGGAGATGGGGGGGGGGTGGGGGGTGTCCCAAGAACCTGGATGATGCTCCCAGCTCCTGCTGAAGGGGTAGAAAGAGCTCTGCTCCAGGCTGGGGGTTCACATGGGTGGCCACCTCCAGGCCAGGGGTTGTTTTGGTGGACACCTCCAGACTAGAGTCACATGGGTGAGCACCTCCAGGCCGGGGGTTGTATAGGTGGGCACCTCCAGGCTGAGGTCACATGGGTGGACACTTCCAGGCTGAGGTCACATGGGTAGGGACTTCCAGGCTGAGGTCACATGGGTGGGCACCTCCAGGCTGGGAGTCGTATGGGCAGGTACCTACTTATACCATTTGTTGATCACATAGTTGACTCTATGTCTCCTCTGCCCCCTGTGCTGCCTGGTGTCTCAGCTGCTTCAGGATATGATGGACAACAAAGCCATGTACCTGCACACTGTGAGTGACCGTGACAACAGCTCCATCTTTGAGGAACCCTTTGACGGCAGGAGCCTGTCCAAGCTGAACCTGTGTGAGGATGGTGAGTGTGTCTATCTGTCTTGGATTTTGGAGCTCTTCCTGAGGTGTTGAAGGCCCTGCTTTCCACTGCGATTTGGCTACCCCAGTGCCTCCTGCCTTCCCCATCTATTTCTGCAGATATTGAATGTCCTATCTTCAAAGTCTCTTTTATGACTTTACTCATTCATCTCAATAAACCTATGTCATTAGCAAAATGAGAACCCATTTTATAGATGGGCGTGTTGAGACTGAGGACATCAAATATTCCGTAACTCACCAGTCCCTCAGAGAGGCTCCAGCATGGAATTGGCAGTGCCTGTTCTCTACGCACTGACAGACAGGCATTAGTAAATGTCTGTACTGTTATTGGGCAAGTACCTAATGAAAGCTTGCTTCAGGCACAAACCCACTCTTCACTGGGCTTATGTGGAAGAGGAGAACACCGTCCTACTTCTGAGAGAAAAGGGATGAGGCCTACAGGGTTGTTCTGAAGGGCATCAGGCTAGAGACAGTGCCTCGTCCACGGTGGAGTGTGCAACCTGGTTCTTTGCTTTGTGACACTGTCCATAGCCTTTCTCAGGAGCATTGGCTCTGTCTTTTTTCTCATAGGGGCAGATATAGGAAAGGAAGAGGTATCCGGGATAGGAGGAAGGGAACAGTCCCTGCAGGAGGGGCAGACAAGGAGATCTAAGCTTCGAAGTAAGGGTTTTTTGGCTCACCCGTGGGGACTCTCAGCAGTTAGCTCTTCCCCTGAGTTCTAGTCTATGTGTTGGGTGTCAGGGATGCTCTGGAGAGAGAATGGAGCAGAGCCTGCCCTCGTGATTGCTAGTGGGAGGAGGAGCAGGCGTGAGAGCAGTCTCCTTGGTGTGGATGTTGAGGCAAAGCAGGGAAGTGGCTTCTGGAAAAAAGCATAAGAATGACCGTACCATTTTGACTCACCGTTTGAGAGTACAGAGCATAATGACAGACAGGTGTAGTGTCAGGGGCCACATTGCATCCTTAGTCAAGATGCAGAGAAGATGAATGGGGTTGCTAAGCTCCCTTGCTCTGTTTTATTTACTTGGGGAACCCTGTCTATGGGATAGTGCTGGTGGGTCTCCCACTTCAGCTAAACTTCTCTGAACATCTTCCCAGACACACCTATAGATGTGTCTCCAAGGTGAATCTAAACCCCGTCAAGTTGTCAATCAAGATAAACCATCACACAAAGATTTTCAAAGAGTTGGCAAAAGGTTCTGTCAGCTTGTTCCCCAGACTAAGCCAGTGTCCCGATGCCTGGGCAAGAGAACAAAAGTGTACATGTGTGTGCCACAAGATACACACACACACACACACACACACACACACACACACACACACCTGTGTGTGCACATGTGTGCACTTGTTTGCCTTGTTCAGGAAGTCAGCAAGGATGTTGCTGAACCATGCTCTTGATTCAGTTCTATTCTCACTGGCACATTGTAAAAGAGGCCAGGTTTGGCCAGAAAGGACTGTGCTTGTGAGTAGTTGAAGGGAGTCACCCAGGGTCAACCTGGGACACCAGGAGTAGGAGCAAAGCCTGCAGTGTGGGGTGTCACTGGAACTCCCACCTTTCCCCCTCCCCTCTCCCATCTCTCTTCCTTATGTTCTGGACCTCAGACCAAAAACAATCATTTCGATCAGGGAAACAAAACCAAGCAATGAGCCCAGCTTCTGAGTTTCCTGGTGCCAACCTGAGGAATCTGCCAGAGAGCATAGGTGATTGATGGGGTTCTCAGCCTTGCTACTGTCCTAAGCAGGGCTTCTCTGGGCCCCAGTTTTTGGTGCAGTGAAGCCAGGAGCTGTGGATTACAGACTGACTCTAGGCCAGTGTCTTCATCCACCAGAAGAGAATACGGCTGGTATCTCTGAGGTCATTGCCTTAGTAGGGGTGTGTCTCTTTAAATTCAGACTTGGAGATGATGCTTCCCAGTTTAAAAGCCAGTTAAAGCCCAGCCCCTGATCACTTGGCCAAGGAACCCAAATTCTCATTTCTCACCCCACTTCAGGATGGAGTCCCCAGTGTTCTTCAGAAAGACGGAATCTGTGGCTTTGTTTTGGAAGGATGTTGGTGGTTTTTTAAAAAATTTCCTTTCTGATTTTCCTCTCTGGAGAGCAAAACAGAGGAAGGAGAGGAGTGAGTCCAAGAGAGGCAAGGAGAAACTGGAAAGAGATAACAAACAGATGGAAGCCTGGGCCAGGCCCATCCCGGAGGCCTTCAGTAGATTAAAACTGAGAAGTGTTGGCCGCTCTCCGGGCCCCCTTCAGGGCTGCCTCCTCCAAGGTGGAGAATGAGTGTGCTTCCTCAAGGCTGGCATGGAGCAAGATCCTTAAAACACAGCCTAGCTTAAGACTCAGGCTTTAATGCAAATGGGACTTTAAGAACCTTGGGTGGGGCTGGGGAGATGGCCCAGCCTGAGTTCAATTCCCAGCACCCATATAGCAGTTCTGTAACTCCAGCTGCAAGGAGTCCGAAATTCTCACACAGGTGAATGGACATAAAAGAAAAATAAATAAATTATGTATAAAAAAAGAAAGGAAAGAACTGTGGGTATAAACAGTTAGATGGAGGAACACCTTGCAGGAGGAAGGGTTTGGGGGCTCACAGTTGAAGAGGTTCTAGCCCACGTTTGGCTAGACCCAATGCTTTGGGCCTGATGTGAGCAGAACACTGTGGTGACTGGAGCACAGGCACACGAGGCCAGCTTTTGACTTCATAGTGCCCAGGAAGCAGAGAGTAGTCCAGGACAAGTTGCAGTCCCCAAGGACATGCCTCAATAACCTTCTTCTTCCAAGCAGACCCAGGTTTCAGAAGTTTCCATCACCTACAAATGATGTCAAATTACAAGCCCATCATGGTGCTGATTAATGAGAACCCTCAGGAGTCTCTGTTCTCAAGACCAGATCCACTCACTGCCTATGGATGAAGGAGGCTTCAACACCTGAGACTGTTTGGGGGACATAAACCACAACCAATCATTTTGTAAAATGTAGTGTATTCTAGCAGTCTGGCTCTTTCTTCTCTAGGTAGTGTGTGTGTGTGTGTGTGTGTGTGTGTGTGTGTGTGTGTGTGTGTGTGTGTATGGTGTATATGTGATGTGTGTGTATTGTGTGTGTGGTGTGTATGGTGTGTGTGTGTTTGTGTATGCTGTGTGTATGGTGTATATATGATATGTGTATGTGTGTGTATATATGATATGTGTATGGTGTGTGTATGTATGGTGCAAGAGAGAGAGAGAGAGAAAGAGAGAGAGAGAGAGAGAGAGAGAGAGAGAGAGAGAGAGAGAGATCCTGTGTTTCGCAGGCTAAAGTAGGAGCTCCAGAGGATGGAAGCTGCATGTCCAGGAGAAGGGAGAGAGCTGAGGTTTGAAGCCTCATGTCACATGCTCAGCTAGAGAGTCCATTGTCAGAGAGTGTCCTCGGGCGACAGGAAGGGCCTCCTCCACCATGTCTCCTGCAACCACCTTGTAGTTTCTACTATTCACGACTGTTTCTCCCTTCTGTCCAATCTATTTCTCTCTCTCTCTCTCTCTCTCTCTCTCTCTCTCTCTCTCTCTCTCTCTCTCTCTCTCTCTCTCTCTCTCCTCTCTCTCTCCTCTCTCTCTCCTATGTGTGTGTCTGTCTGTTGCTTGCTCTCTATCTCTGTCTCTCTCTCAGTTTCTCTCTCTCAGTTTCTCTCAGTTCCTCTCTCTCAGTTCGTGTCTCTCTCTCTCTCGCTCTCTCTCTCTCTCTCTCGCTCTCTCTCACCCTCTCTCCCCCTCTCTCCTTGCGCCTAGCTTCTGTCCCTTTCTCTCCTTTCCTTGCCTCTACTCCTCTATTTTTGTTTCCCAGGTGATGAGAAAAGGGTCTGTCATTGGTCCCCCGCATAAAAGGCCCCTTTCAACCCCTGCTGTCTGCAGCACCCTCACATCCTTCAAGCTTCCCGCCTCCACAGTAGCCTCAGTAGCTCAGGTTCTCTGTACCTCTGTGGCTGTTTCTTCTTTCCTGTGTCCTCTCACCCAGCAGCCTCCATGGAGCCCACTGTAGACTGTGAGGTTAAAGGCAGAGCTACAGCCTGCTAGACAATAGCGTAAGGGATGTAAGATCGGAAATGTTTAGGAGAACCGTCCCAGAAAAGACCTGAAAGGCTCTTTGCGCCATGTTATCTTTGCACCGGTTATCCCTCCAAACCGAAACTCAGAGCTGAGGCAGCCAGTCCCCATTTCTATCCTTTCCTTCCCTCTCAGGCTCCTTCCCACCCTTCCTCACCTTCCCCCCTCCAGCCTTTGTTTCCTCTGCCTGTTCAGCCAGCTGAGGCCTACGCCAGGCTGGCTTTAGCACACAGAGGGGTCCTGGGAATGGAAGGTGCCTGGCTGGGTCAGCTTGCTCTGAAGCGTGGTTTTTGTTTTTTGTGAGGCCCAGAGAGAGGTGTTAGAGTTAGGAAAACACAGTCCTGCTCTCCCCGAGGCCTCAGCCCGCCCCCACCACACGTGTGGCGTCATCCAGGGCTCCCCATGGGAAGCCAGGGAAGGTAATGAGTTACATGTGCTTCTGGTAGTGGCAGGATGCCTGTAGCCTGGACTCCCTGGTCCCTCGTTTCTTCCCCATAAAATTAAATTATTCTCCCAGGGGACTTGCTACATCTACCTTCCATCCATCAGACATCTTTGCTTCATTTGGCATAGCTGAGAGCTGCTGGGTGGCTACACAAGGGTCTGGCTCTGACCTCACTGAGGGTCACTGCCCTTTACAGGTTACAGCAGAATATGGGCATTAACCCTTTCAGTACTGTAGCACTAGGAGACATGTCTTATTGGATAAGAGCATTGAGCCAAGACTGTTAGATTAGGCTGTGTGCACTGGGGAAGCTGGCGGCTTGGTGTCTCACTGGGTTTCCTCTCCAAGACAAGAGAGGGAAAGAGAATTTGTCAGATCATAGGCCACCACAGCCACTGTGGCCATAGGCACAGGTCCCCAGGCCTGGTGCAGGAGCCTCTGTGTAGGTCTCTGATTCCACTTGACACTTCTGTACTCAGCTTCATGTCTCCTTGGGTTCAGGTACGAGGGGCCCTAGCAAGAGATGGGAGGAGAGAAGACATGGGGTCTCAGGTGTGTCCTCCTCCCAAGCCCTGCTCTACAGGGCCACCTCAGGCTAGGGGACCTTTCTAGGAAAACTTCCTTTCTGAGTTGCAGTTACTCTGTCTCATGCCTCAGGCAGCCTCAGGCCCAAGGTGATGGCAGTTCCTGGACCCTGTTCTATGCCTGGTGGGTGTCTCACCTTTTTAAAAAATGATTTTGTTTATTTTTTTTTATTTTATGTGCATCAGTGTTTGCCTGCATATATGTCTGTGTGAGGCTGTCAGATCTTGGAGTTCCAGACAGTTGTGAGCTGCCAGTGGGTGCTGGAATTTGAACTTGGGTCTTCAGTTGCTCTTAATTGCTAAGCCATCTCTCCAGGCCTTAGAACACTTTATTATTATTATTATTATTATTATTATTATTATTATTATTATTATTATTATTATTATTATCTAGAAGTCTGTGCATAGGAGCAGGCCATCTGATGCCTGGGGGTTAGCTTTGCTCAGAGTCCTCATCCTTAAATGAGTATAATGCCAATGTACCCCAAAGACCATGTACGACAGTAGACACTCCATCCAATGTGTTCCCCTGTTTATCTCTTTGAAACCCTGGAATCCTTGGAGAGATGGGGAAGAAGGAAAAGGAAAGGAGGGAAGGGCCGGGCAGTGGTGGCGCACGCCTTTAATCCTAGCACTTGGGAGGCAGAGGCAGGTGGATTTCTGAGTTTGAGGCCAGCCTGGTCTACAGAGTGAGTTCCAGGACAGCTGGGGCTACAAAGAGAAACCCTGTCTCGAAAAACCAAAAAAAAAAAAAAAAAAAAAAAAAAAAAAAAAAAAAAAAAAAAAAAAAAAAAAAAAAAAGGAAAGGCGGGAAGGAGGGAAGGAGGCAAAGAGGGAGGGAAAAAGGAAGAAAGGCCCTAAATACAACACCACAGACAAACCTAGCATTAAATGTGTGTTGTTTATTCTTTGCTCAAATATGCTGAGCTTCCTTCTGCGGCACACCCTGCTCTGTTTTGGGGTAGAGGTGGCCCAGCTGCAGCCTTCAGGGACACACCAAGCTCAGTCCTATTCATGATGGCTCAACCTTCCTGTCTTCAAAAGCAGACACCCACGTGACCCTTCCAAAGCCTTTGCTTGCAGCTGCTTGCAGAAGGGAGGAAGAGAAGACAGGGGCATTAAACTTGATTCTTTCCCTGCCTAAAGGAGAAGCCAGTTCACTCAGGCACAGCAGGGAAGGAGCTGGGATGGAGGATGCAGACTAGCCTGTGTCTGTCCGTCTGTCCGCCACTTCCACATTACAAACATTTTCAGCTCAGGCATTTGACAGAGACGAGAGGAATTATAATCTTTACTGGAATTTGGGGCTACTCTACAAGCTGACGATCTTCGTGGGGTGTTTGTCTGTTGTGGAGCGTGTGTGCACACACATGTGTGTATGTGTGTGTCTAAGTCGGAGGTCAGTCAGCCTTTGGTGTTGTTTCTCAGGCATCATGTACCTTGTTTTTCTCTCTGATCTGAAATTTACTGATCAATCTGGGATGGCTGAGCAATCAGCCCAGGGATCTGCTTGACCGCCTGTCCCTGGTGCTGGGATCATAAGTATGCACTGCTGTGTCCAGTCCTTTTCATGGCTTCTAGAGATGAACTCAGGTTCATCTAAGGATAAACCTAGTGTTTAGAAAGAGAGCACTTCACTGACTGAGCCATTTTTCCAGCCCAAGAAGGTGATCTTTTGGTCTGAATTTAGGCAGAATTGTAGGCCTAGTGCTGTTTGAAATCCTGGATGTTTAGGCAGCATCCCCTCCTCCCCTGTATTTGCAGTATCCTTTTAAAGCAAGGGCACTGCCTTTCATTTATTTAAGTTAAAATGTATTTATTTTCTTTAGAATTTCGTATGTGTGTGCTGTATTGACATCAGTTCCACCCTTCACACTGCCCCCACCCCCCGACTACTCCCATTTGTTTAGGGCTGACCACTGAATACTGGAAAACCCAACAGGGGCTTGTTCTAGCAGAAGCAGATCTTTTCCTCTCAGCGGCCATTCATTGCCTGTAGTTCTTCATCTAGTGGTTGGGCATCCGATCCTTGTCCGCCTTGACACATTGTATCAGTCTTGTTTAGGTGATCAAATTTATGAGATTTCATGGGTGTGGCTTCCCTGTTCTGACTCTTACAATCTTTCTGCCCCCTCTTCCCTCAGCCGTGGGTATGGGTGTTGTGTTATAGATGCATCAGTCGGAGTTAGGCATTCCACAGTCAACCGTTCTCTTCATTTGAGTAGTCATGGCCTCCTGTAATGGTCTCCGTCTGCTGCAAAAGGAAGCTTCTCTGAGGAGGAGCAAGAGCTACAGTTACCATGAGCATAAGGATACGTATTTAGAGTGCAGTTAGGACTTATGCTGGCTTAGGTAAGCAGATGTAGTAGGTTTTTCTTTAGTATCTATGGCCTCACCAGCCACCAGGAGTTAGTAGTTGTCTATGTTTAATGTACCAGACATTAATTCTCTCCTGTTGAATTGGCCTTACGCCCGATTTAGACAGCTGTTGACTACCTTCAAGACATGGGCACTATGTCTTGTACTGTACCCTTGGGGATATCTTGCCGTGTTGGTCATTGGTGTGGTCTGTAGGCTTTACAGCTGGGTAAGATTATTGATTGGTTTTCTCTCTTGTCAGCTTACAAAGATTTTTCAGATACTACCTGGGCTGTGGTGACACACACCTTTATCTCAGCACTTGGGGGGCAGAGACAGACAGATCTCTGGGTTTGAAGGTTAGCTTGGTCTACAGAGCAAGTTCCAGGACAGCCAGAGCTACACAGAGAAACCTTCTCTTGAAAAACCAAAACAAACAAATAATCTTCAGATACTTCTCAGGGAGGAGGTGGCTTCTCCAGGTCAGTTCCTCTGAATCATGTATCCAAATAATGGTGACTTCAGCAATAGGGGCTCTGTCACCTTCAAGTTCTAAGAGGCAAACAAAGGCCACGGTAAAAGCCTATATTGTTTTGGGAGTCTTTTTGATTTCTCTGACCAACAACTCGAAGGGAGGTTTTTCTGTCTGGCACTGGGAATTTTGTTAGATAGTCTATGACTCTTGGGACAAGCACTATCACCTCTAGTGGCTTAACTGCATTATATATATATATATTATAATATATATAATGTACATATAATGTACTATATATAGTATTATATATAATATATAAATATTATATGTTATATTAACATTATATAATATAATAAATATCATATACCATTATCATTATCATATATTATATATAAAATTGTATTATATACATTATATAAACCTGATATAATATGATTCCATTTGAAGAAAAAATAGTGGTAGTGTCCACCAGGCCCCATTAGTCATCCATTCTTTGTACACTCCATGGCTCTTCCCATCCCACTTGGTGGCTAGCTGGCTCACCTTGCCTGCTCTTTACCCCTGGATTTGCTTTCCATCTCTCAGTCTTAGCTCTAAAGGCAGGTGCACAGAGCAGCCAACAGGCTGTCCCTACATTGGTTTTCTCTGGGAGATAAGCACAAGCCTTGATTGCTTTCAGAGAATCTTTATTCTGAGGAACCTGGGGGAACAAATGGGGCCCGGGACACAGAAACAATGTGATAAGACAATTTGGAAGTATTAGAAGGGGCTGTACTAGAGCCCCATGAGGTAGAATTAGCTCAGGCTGCCCCTTTTACCACCGTCTCTCCTTTTCTTAGAAATGGGTGTGGAAAGTTCAGACCCATTTGATAATAAAGGTGACCACTTCCTATTACCTGCACCCCTTCCCCTGCACTTCCTCTGCTCTGACCTGTGCCTGAGGTGGAGCAGAATCACCTTATTTGCTGCTCCCTGTAGCCCAGTCAGCTGTCCTGAGATAGGATAAAACCAAACCAAGTGGTGCTGTTGGATTTTCTTTTTCCACCCTTCCCCTCAACAATCAACACCAAAAAGATGGAGGGGCTTCTCTCCATCAATGACCAGCTAGTTGTCTTCTAATTCATTTCAATTATGACAGTATCTTCCTGCAAATAGTATCAGATCCCACAGACAGAGAGGTCTTATCCTAACACTGTCCCCATTAGAGAGCCCATTCATGCACCCCAGGTGTGTTATGCTTCTAACCCTGACAATAAATCAGACTTCCCATGACCTCCTCCTTTGGTCTAATTGGTTGCAGTGGCTCAGAGCTCAGGAAAACACTATTTAACTACATGTCCCCATTTATCACAATACGTGTTACCAAGGACACTGCTCAACAACCACATGGAAGCATTGTGTAGGATGAGGTAATGGGTTAGGAGCACAGAACCCCCATAACCTCTGGGGAGACATCATTTCCAGCATCATCCACAAATTCTCAAAGCCCTCAGAACCTAATACTTTGTTTTGGTTTATCTAATTATCTAGCATGGTTGAGTAACTCACTAGTTATTGTGATCAGCCTATATCCCTTTATGCTTCTTCGGGGTTGAGGGAGGCTGCACGTCCACCTCTCTCTGTGTACCTTGCTCCTTTTAGTGGCCAGGCTTATATTAAAGCTCCATAGGTGCCCCAACCTGTGTTACTGATGTACAAAAAACATTCTCTTTACTCTTGAGGTTTCAAGGGTTTGGGGAGATTTCTCCAGAATATACAAAAAAGACCACTGTATGCAAATCAAATATCACAATAAATGATATCACAATATCAAAGATGTTTAGGACCCTTCTGGGTCCTAGTAAGACTTATTGCATGGCCCAGTGTCCCTTCAGGCCAGAGGCTTTCCTTCACGTTGCCCTTATGTGTCTTCTTCCCTTTTCTGAGCAAAGCTAGATGGAGTCCCCATTAAAGGCACAGAGTTACAGCAGCAGCAGAGAAAGGTCATCTGGGGCCACCTCTCATTGTGCCTATTGTACAATGAAAACAACGTGAGGGATGAGTGAGTAACCCACGTGAGAATGAAGCTGATCCTATGAGGTCAGACTTGGGCAGGTTTAATGGAGATCCTTGGATGAGCCGAGCACCGAGTTTCCTCCCAGTAATAAAACGCTGGCCCCACCTGCTGTTTATGGTCCCCAGACCAGTGAAAACTAGGGCAAAGGACTGTCGTGACTGTAACGAGTCAAGTTGGTGGATTCAGAGTCATCCCATCCCCTGTTTGCTGTTGTTTCCACCCAGTTACTTTGGAGATAAATACCTGATTTATCAGACCCAACTTGCAAGCACGTTTGTAGATCAGAAGAAAAACAAATCTAAGAAGTTAATTCCACAAAGGCTCTGAAATTATAACTAAAAAAACTGAAACATTATTTCTAGAGGAAGTGAAAGTTATGTTTTCAGGGGAAGAGCATATTGACGAGGGACAGCTTGGAATGCTTGAATGTGGCCTCATAGCCCTTATGTGACAGATAGTCTTTAAATCTCCCTCCAGAGTCCCCACACCCATTTCTGCCCTTGTGGCAGGGCTGGGCTGCTTGACACTCTTCTTTGGGTACACTCTTGCTCCCATTAGTAAGAGTACTCCACACTTCTAACCTCTGGGAATAATAAAAATACTTTAAGACAATCTCATTTTGGATATATCCTATCAAAAGAAATAAAATGTTTTCCCCCTAATAAATAGACAATTCATTTTCTGTCCAAAAATGTGTCTTCACATTTTCTCTTGCTATGACAAGTGTTTTATTCTAGAACCATGGACTTCTATGCCCCAGATTTCATAACTGAATCAGACTGAGACTGTGCAGAGTGGAGTTTAGCCCAAAGAATGTCAAAGAAAGTTAATTCAGTTCCAGGGAACTGATTTCATGGTTTACCTGTGTGGGCACCTAGTGGTCTTTGGAAGTCCTGGGTGTGTGAGGAGAGCCGAGCCTTCGTTTGCCTTTTCAGAACAAAGCTTTGCTCCAAGTTGCATTTTGTAGCCAAGTAGAAATTTGCCAATTATTTATTTGTATGAGACCAATGTAAGAGATGACCTTTCCAGCAAAAATAAATGTGCTCACTCGTTCCTGCAGAGAACCTTACCAAGCCTTGCTACTCCCAGAAACAAGAAGGTGTCTTGCAGCACTGAAGTATGTGGGGTGGACAGAAGCTCATGCCAACAGTTACACATAATGAGAGACATGTGTGAGGTCCTAGCATAGTTCTCTTGGTGATACTTAATAATCCTCAGTGTACTGCCTTCCAGAATATTTGTGAATGTGTGTATATGTATCTGTGTGTGTATGTATGTGTGTGTATGTGTGTGTATGTATGTGTATGTGTGTATGTATGTGTATGTGTGTATATGTGTATATGTATGTGTGTATTTATGTTTGTGTATGTGTGTATACATGTATGTGCATATGCATGTATGTGTGCATGTGCATATATATATGTACATGTACATATGTGTGTATGTATGTGTGTATGTATATGTGTGTGTGCATGCATGTGTATATGTATGGATATGTGTGTGCCTGTGTATGTGTGTGTATGAAAAGTAACCAGAGGGCACTCATGCATGTTGGTCCTCAATTGATATACACCTCTTTTTTTTTCTTTTGAGATAAGGTCTCTCACTAATTTGGAACTCACCAAGTAAGCTAGACTGGCTGTCCAGCAAATCTCAAGGGTCCTCTGTCTCTATCTCCCTAGTTGTTGGATTACAAGCTTGTACCAATATGGCTGTGTGTGTGTGTGTGTGTGTGTGTGTGTGTTCTGGAAATAAAACTCAAGTCCTTATGCTTTAAAGACAAGCCCTCAACCGACAGCCATTCTCCCTAGTCCCTTCCAGAACATTCTTAATCTTGAAGTTGTAATTGTCTTACAGTCACCAAAGTTAGTGTTTCCCCAAATGTGACTATGTTCAATACATCAGCACCTAAAGGGACTGAGTCACACACAAGTGCATTGTTGTCATTTTAACAGTGAGGTATTTATTTATCTACTTACTGGGAGGATGTTAACTCATGTGTGATGATGTTACAGTTTTCTCTAAATAAAATTAACTTCAACAGAGGGATGATGTCAAGAATGTAAGAGCCTGGGAAACACAGCCATGGCAAATAGTACAGACAGCATGCAGGCACAGATGTTTAAAGATGGAGAGGCTCCAGAAGTCTTCTATGCTGGCACACTGAGCCTAGATCACCATCTCCTATGCTGGCACGCTGAGCCTAGATCACCATCTCCTATGCTGGCACACTGAGCCTAGATCACCATCTCCTATGCTGGCACGCTGAGCCTAGATCACCATCTCCTATGCTGGCATGCTGAGCCTAGATCACCATCTCCTATGCTGGCACGCTGAGCCTAGATCACCATCTCCTATGCTGGCACGCTGAGCCTAGATCACCATCTCCTATGCTGGCACGTTGAGCTCTTTCTTTAGGTCACTTTATGTGGATTTGGTTTTCAACTTGCTTAGAGCTGTTGGCCTCAACCTCTGCTGACCTCTCGAATCCTGCCCATCAAGTGACTTCCTGGTCACTGGCTGTTTCTTTCAGAGGCCATAGCCAGAGGGAATACCTTTCCCATGATCCCCTTAGAGCTTGAATTCCTCAACCTTCCTAACCTCAACTTTGCTATAACCCTTTACAATTCCTCATGTTGTGGCGATTCCTCAACCATAAGGTTATTTTTGTTGATATTTCATAACTATAACTTTTCTACCGTTATGAATTGTAACGTAGATATCTGTGTTTTGTGATGGTCTTACAGGGCCCTTTGTGATAGGGTCATTTGACACCCCCCACCAGGGATCGCGGCAACCCACAGGTTGGGAGGCTCTGGCTTGAAAGGCTTTTGTTGTCCTTCACCATTTTCTCCCCATCAGTCTGGTCTCCATGTCCCTTCAGCTGCAAACAACAACAAAGTCTAATGACTAGCAGGTTTGTCAGGACTCTCTTCAGAACTGTTCTCGCATTGGGAAGAAGAACATTTTCTTCTCAGAGTCTCAGCTGTTGAATCTACAACATCTGCTCACTGAGCCACGAAGCTGGAGGGACGGGGGCATCAGCCTCTCAGTCAAGCCTGTCCTTCAGGTCACCAGTGTGAGATCCCTCTATGGAGACTCCCCCTCAGACACAGACTCACCACCTCTGCCCGAGCACTTACTGGACCACGTCACTCTGTTCACATGCCTTCTTGCTGTCCTCTGGGATTACTGGAGGGCAGTGGTTGCTCTTGTTGTTTGACGTGTGCCAAGCCCTGGTCTAGGAACTGGGATGGAGGCAAGGGAGAACCAGGACATGCCTTTACACTTCTGTGGCTGCTTATAAATCTATTGGTTACACACTACTGTACAGCAATTTACACATGTATTTTCTGAAGAAGCCAGGGGTATGCAAGGAATGTCCCAAATTTGTCATCTTTGTAAGATAAAGACTTTGCTAAAAAAAACATCTACACTTGCTTCTACACTTGATCTTAGCCAAAAGGCCAAGCAACAATAACTTTTCTTCAGTCTGGGGAGATGGCTCAGTCAGTAGAGTGCTTGCTGCACAGCATGGGAACCTGACTTCGATCCCCTTCAGTCCAGGTCAGAAACCAGACTTTACAGTGAGTGCACACGTGCAGTTCCAGCGCAGACAGGGAGATGCTTCCAGCTCATTGGCCTGTCTGTCAGTCTAGCCAAATGGGTGAGTTCCAGATTCAGTGAGAGATGTGTCTCACACACACACACACACACACACAGAGAGAGAGAGAGAGAGAGAGAGAGAGAGAGAGAGAGAGAGAGAGAGAGAGAGGGAGAGAGAGAGAGAGAGAGAGAGAAACAACAACAAAGCCTTCTCAGTCTTCATCTTAGTCTTTTCCTTGGTGTTATATTCTCTAAGCATCTTGCCATCATATTTCTGTTCTGCTTGTCCAAAGATTTGTAAAGATATATGTCTGAAGCCCCTAGCCTGCTGTATTTGACTCCTTTCTTAGTATATATATAGGAAGGGATTCAAGCTTCCTAAAAAACCTTGCCATTTCAAAGGAAGGTCTAGTCTTGTGGTTTTTGACAAAGGGATCCATCGCAGGTGGGGTGCAAAAAAATATTGTGCCACTATGCAATGAGTAACTCAACCCTCTTCCTGTGGTGAGCTAGCAATATGCATACAAATGGCAAAGGTTAGACTTGACTCAGCAATGTACATAGCCATCAGTGTCCTCCTCCTACATGTTCTGAGATTCAGGGAAGGGAGACCCAGAGCAAGACAGATGGAACTCCCATTGTGATAATGTGTAGAGCATTACACAGTGCTGTGCCTACTGCCTTGGCTCTTGCAGAAGGCAGGCTTCTCTCTGTAAAGTGTCACTAAGACAGCTAGTGACTCTCACCAGAAGCAGAAAAAAGTGTTCCCAGAGCCTACATGTGCAAGAGTAAAACCAGCTGGATTCTAGCATAGAAAGAGATAGAAAATTCTAGAAAGATAATTTCAGGTACGTTTAAAAGATTTTCTATTCAAATACTAGTGGAAAACCAGCTTGACTCTCAAAATTTGCTAACATTTAAGGATTGAGGAGAATGATGATCATTGACTTTTATTTCTTTGGCAGATAGCTTTGAGTCATGCCTGATGTTTTATGGCCAGATTGTTGCAACCATCCTGCTTAGTGTTTTAAAGGCAGTGTTTACAATAACATGGCGTGTATGAATGGGAACATGTTCAAGTCAAACACCTCTGAGAATCCAGAACTGTTTGGATCCAAAGGCGTTCATTGCCACCCACTACTTCCCCGTGGTAACAAAACCTCCAGAGGCTATTAGTAAGGACTCTCAAGAGAGAAAACACGGTCTTTGCTGCTTCTCAAAGCCAATGAAACGTACCAAAGGCTTTTCAAATACCAAAGACTTCAGCATCTCTTGCCAACCCTTTTCTTCTCAGTACTTGCTCCAGTCTGTGACACTGGACTGTAAAGGACAGTCCCTCTGGAGGGGTTGGTCACTTCCAAGGAGCAGAGAGCAAAGCATTGTTCTTTGAAAACAATGTCACACATTTGTTCCGATAAACTGTCTGGGACAGGGTAGAGAAGTGTCTCTTATTTTCTTTTTTTAATTGACATAGTAGCGGTAGAGATTTGTAGGTTTCTTGGCCTCTGGGTGGGATTTTAAGGACTGCCTTGAAGGACAAATTGAATTGACAGGTCACCTGAGTCCTAATGCAAGGTTTGTCACTAGCAGTAGCTGCTATTTGTGATACTAAGGACAGGGCCTAGGGCCTGCTAGACAAACACTCTACCATGAAACTATCAACTGTCCTATTATTTTTATTTGGAGTCAAGGCCTCACCAAGTTACCCATGTAGCCCAGACAATCTTAAATTGCCATCCTCCTGCTTCAGTCTCTCAAGTAACTATGTTGACAGGTATAATGGTTACTCTTGATTGCGAACTTCATCAGGTTTTAGAATAACCATAAAAACTTCCCTCAGTGTAACTGTGAGGGTCTTTCCAGAAAAGTTTAGCTAAAGAAGGACGATCTACTCTGAATATGGGCTTCAGCATCTTATGATCTAGGATTCTAGCAGTGAATAAAAAGGAGAAAGTGGGCTGAGGGCTAGCGTTTATTCCCCTTTGCTTCCTGTCTGTGGATGCAGTGACATCACACTCCTGACACCCTGTGATATGGACAACACATTTGAATCAAACAATACCTTCTTTCCCTGTTGCTTTTCTGGGGAATTTTATTACAACAACAAGAAAACCAACTAGTACATCAGCCATTCAGTTAGCTGACTTTGGATGTGGGCCCAAAGAAGCTGGACGCGCAGTCCGTAAGGCCGATGACAACAATCGTTGTTTTATTTTCACCAGATGCTGGTGGTCTGACTGCACAGGATGAAGTTACTATGTTTTTTGGTAAATTTAAACCCAAGTTTGCAAGCTAGTGATCAGATTTGGGTTTCATATGCATTTTATTTCTATCTTCCCTTTCGTTTAGCTTTTAATTATTTACCAACATTAAAATTAAGGTCTCAATGCAGAACCTTCTAGCACAGTGGTTCTCAACCCATGGGTCACTAACCCCACAGGGGTGGCATATCAGATATTCTGCATGTTAGATAATTACATTACAATTCATAAACGTAGCAAAATTACAGTTATGAAGTGACAATGGAGTAATTTTATGGTTGGGGGTCACCACAACACAAGGAACCATATTAAAAGATTGCAGCATTAGGAAGGCTGAGAACCACCGCTCTAGCATGTCTCAAAAATTCTTGGTCTCATTTAGCCCTCAAGTTCTTCCAGAGCAAGTGCCCCTGTCTATCATCTGGCAAGAGCCCTGTGCTCTCTCCCATTTGTCCCTAATCACTGCAGAAGGTGGAACTTGCAAATCCCATTTTAAAATTTTATTATTAACCTGTGTGTGTGCATGCGCATATGTGGGTGCACATGACAGTGCCCTGTGGAGGCCAGAGGAAAACTCTGTGGTGTCAGTTCTCTCTTTTCAGCTTTCTGTGGGCTCAGGAAACCGAGGTCAAGTCTCCAGATATGTGAGGTAAGCATCTTCACCCACTGAGCCATCGTGTGAGCACAGCAATTCTTATTTTAACTTTTCTTCATATTCCCTGGATTGGATGAGATAATGATGCTTCTTAAAGCGTCTTAAAGCCTTCTCTAGTGTGTTTCTATTACCTGGAGGCAGGTTTATGATGACCACACAAACCTGTTTGGGTTATTCCTAGATGACAGGGGGAGAACAAAAAGCTGAGCAGTGCGTGATGGTCCTAGAGTGTTCCTGACTGCAGTGGCTGTGTTGCAGATGTGCAGAAGGGCATAAACATCTGTATGCAAGACGGAGAGGTGAGACCTCACAAGAAAAAAAGAGGTATTTCATTTCCGTTTCATTTTTACTCTTTTAGGTCCATGTCACAAACGGCGTGCGGGTGGCTGCTGTACACAGCTGGGCTCCTTGTCAGCGCTGAAGCATGCAGTCCTGGGGCTGTATCTTCTGGTCTTCCTGATTCTTGTGGGTATCTTCATCTTAGCAGGTAAGAGCAGTCCTTCTCTGTCCACACCTTTGGGGATGAGAGAGGAAGACTCGGAGGCTCTGCTCCCATTCTCACTGTCATAAGCTCAAAGGCTGCCCTTGTTGCTATGGAAACCACAGAGGAAGATGCTGGCTGCTCTTTCTGACTGGACATGGCTCTTCAGTAGCATTGTCTTTCCATGTGGGATAGACTGGCAGGGGAAGCAATCTGAGAATGTGGAACCTCTGAAGCCACTAGGAGATATCCAGTTTCCCAGGGTGACTTCTGACTGTCCTTGCATCATCATGGGGCATATGCCTTATTCCAGGACTCCCCAGCCTCTGAGATGTGGTGTGTTCTGAGCAGGCTGGGGTTTATCTTAGTTCTTTCCCTGTGGTATCATCAAAATAGTTATACAGCACCGGAAGCCTGCTTCCTTTGCAGTCACAAGGCGCTAGAATAGATTCTATCTCAACTAAACAGGCTCTTCCATCATGTTTGTTTATGAGATTGGACTTTGATGGGTACGGTGTAGGGAGGGGGAGCACAGCCTGTAGCCAGGGCAAGGCAGGTTGGAAGATTTAGAAAGGGATCCAGGGGAGAGGTGGCGCACACCTTTAATTCTAGCACTGTGGAGGCAGAGCTAGGTGGCTCTTGTAAGTTCAAAGCTAGCCTCATCCACATAGTGAGTTCCAGGAGAGTCAAGGTTATATAAAGAGATATTGTCTGGAAAGAAGAAAAAAGAAACAAAGTAAAAAAAGGAAGGAAGAAAGGAAGAAAGGAAGGAAGGAAGGAAGGAAGGAAGGAAGGAAGGAAGGAAGGAAGGAAGGGAGGAAGGAAGGAAGGAAAAGACAAGAAAGGGATCCAGTGGGAGCCTGTTGACCTGCTCCCAGTAGCCCGGTTTCCCACCTGCAAGTCATCTCACCATGATAGAGACTGTAAAACCAGGCTCTGGCAGTCTCTCCTTGGCTCTCTTCAGAAGAAGGGCCACTCATTTATCACCTTCTCAGTGGAGATATAGACTATTTGACAAAGTAGGCCAAGGGAACTCTCTCTCTTACATGAGAACCTACTGTGTAGGACTGAGACCCAGCTAAACGTGGGCCGGGGGATTATCAAGGAGTTTCTGCTCTAGAAGCTGATTCAGGGTCAGGCGACTGAAGCCCAGTCAAGGCGAAATGCAATGGGCTCTGTGCTAGGATGTAGGTGGTGCTGGGGTGGTGCACTCTGGGAAAAATGGCTGTAGCATGAAAGAGGGTGGGGTTGTTTGGAGCGAGGCTGCTGACCAGGCAGAGCTGACTTGCTCAGGGTGGGGTCCTTGAGTTAACTAGAGGGCAAGACTCTGGAGGTTCAGCCCTTACAGATGACCCTTTGCTGGAAACCCTACGAGCGATGCCCAGGACCTCCCTGATCTTGACTCACTCGGCATCAAATGGGACAAGCCACTTGGGCATTGTAATAAGATAGTTGGTGTTGCCTGTGCCCTTAGGTTTCCATACTCAGGGTCTCAGGGGTGGTGCCTGTATCACCAAGCACTGCACTGAGGGTGGCCAACAGCAACACTGAGAAAAACTCATGATTCATCCCAACGACCAAAGGATGGTGTCCAGCGAGGTCTACCATGGGCCAAGCCAGCCAGGGGATGATTTGAACATGTTCTTGGGCTGTTTGGTGAGAGCTTGGGATCTGAGTCTTGTGGTTTTGGCTGCCAACACCATAACAAATTTCTGGAATGTTTGGAAAGTCTCTCAGCCCAGCATGAAAGCCATAGTGTTACAACTACTCTGAACAGAAACTTTTAGGTGACCAAAGGGGGGTTTCCAGGAGAGGAAGAGGGGAGGGAAGGGACCTGGGATAGGACTCCAGAGGCCGAGGGCGGGAGTGGAAGGACACCATCTCATCTTGAGAGAAACATGGAGGGGAGGAACGTTCTCTTCTGATATCTGAAGGGCTGCTGCCTGGAGAAGGGTAGACACATTCTACTTTCCTTGAAGTTGGACCTACAAGCAAAGGGTGAATATCGTGAAGACTGACATCCATTCAGAGCAGAGACATACTCTCTGAGGGCCAGTACTGTACAGCATGACACAGAGAGGCTCTCTTTCTTGGCTTTGTGATCAGAAACGATTTATGATGATGTCCTGTAAACTCAGAAAAGAGGGCAGGGTGTGGTTTCCCAATCCCGCGAAACTGCTGCCAGGCTTCCTTGTCTATTCAAGTTGTCCAAACTTGAGCAGGGTTTTTACGTTATCATTGTCACCTTTGAACCTGTAAGTTTTGCCGTAATGTATTACTGCCTGTACTTGATGAAAATTGAGCAGATTAGAACAGATCTCTTGGCTCTGAGGGTGTGGCCACTGTCATCTCCCTAGGTTCTTTTCTGGATAATCATGTCAGCCTCTGGGGGAGGTGTCATGAGGGAAGCCCACGGAAGTACAGGCAGCATAGTCTCTCCCAATGGAAGGAGAATGGGGTACTGAGCACAAGTCTTTGAGGAGGTTCTTACCTGTCTTGGGGGAGAAGGTTTTTTGATGGCCTAACTAAATACTTCTAAGATGTTTCTTCCTAGGAGATACCAAGATGGTGGGAAATGGGGGACAGATGGTTCAGGGTGATCCCAAACTTATAAGACTGACTGCCTCTTAGGTTCTCACTGTGGAAGCTTCCTCTCCGGCAGAACTTGCTATCCACACCCAACATGCTCTCCTGTATTGTAGCCCAGGCTTAACTAGACTTCACAATGTAGCCCAAGTTGGCCTCAAATTCTTGGTAATCTTCTGTCTCAGATTCCAGAGTGCTGGGGTTATCAGCATTCACTACCATGCTCAGCCATAACTCTTTCTTAATGGCAACAGTTGGCCATTGCCATCACCATCTTCAATCATGAGAATTGTTCAGGGTGCTCAGGGTGAGTTTAAAGTCTCACACACCCACAGACACACATACAGACACACACAGAAGCACACACACAGAGACACACAAACACACAGAGAGACATACACACACACACACACACACTGTAGCTTATGTTACATAGCAAATTTATGCAAAAAAAATGTCCTATTCCTAAAGCTAGAGCTTTGGCGTCCTCAGACTAAGGGAGATCTGGCCAACTGTCATTTGAACTGAGGGCTCACTTTTCAATCACTTTGTTTCAACCAAGTTGATCCCTGAAACCTGCAGACGAGGAAGTATGCTTAGAGCATGCAGCCTCTGTGCTGTAGATTCTGATCACATCAGTCATCTTGGAGGTCCGAGTGATACCATCAGTCTTTGTTAAGACAATCCTGTGACATTCTGCCCTGTGTTTGTGGCTGCTGTCAAGGCCATCGCCCATTATGTTACAGAATTCTGACTCTGAGGTTAGCAGAGACAGTTTTCCTGCCTGGTTGCAGAAGGAGGTATACATTTGTGAAAAGTAAGCTTGCTTTCTCCCCAGAAGGCTGTGAATCTTAGGTCATTAAAATCACTTTGGAGGAAGTAATTAACTTGGACAGAGTCAGCTGTCACCTGTCATACCTTGTAGGAATTTGGAAGTAATTAAAATGAGAACTGAGAGACAGATCTGCAGTTCACCCATAGAAAGTACATAGACCACAGGGAAGGGATTTTGGGGGACACCTCATGTATGTTCCTCTCGAGGCCTCTGCATTTGCCCTTCCTAGGCCTGCTCTCATTGACTCCCATCATGATGTATTTCAGTCTCCTCATCAATGTCCTCAGTCCCTTCTAGAACAGAGAAGGGTGTTGTAATTGGCTTTTCCTCACAGTTTTTCATCTGTTTGGTTTGGTTCTTCAGGTGCCTATTTTCAAATGCATGCATGGAGGAAAGAAGGAAGGAAGGAAGGAAGGAAGGAAGGAAGGAAGGAAGGAAGGAAGGAAGGAAAAAAAGAAGGAAGGAAGGGAGGGAGGGAGGGAGGAAGGAAAGAGACAGCCTTGGAAAAATGTTCAAGTGGGAAAAAAAGATGGTTATTTTCACTTTAATCAAGTATCTAAATATATAAATATTGAATTTCCCTTCCAGAACATTTGGCTTGGAGACTTAGAGTTATATAGCTGAGGATGTGAACACATATTCATCTCAGTATATTCTGAACTCTGTAGTCTTCAGAGAGAGAGAGAGAGAGTATTAAGACAGAAAGGGTAGTGAAGCAGTTCACACTGGAGTGAGTGTGGATCTTGGAACCAGCCCCCCACCCCGACCCCAGGCTTGAACTTTAGGTTCTCCACCACCATGTGATGTTGGCCACATCACCTGATCTTTCTGTAACCTCTCCTTTCAATATAAGGGTGGCTATACTGAAAGTAGGGGAAGCTGGCATTCCGACTTGCCACACTGGGTTCCTGTGAAGATTAAATGGGTCAATATATCTAAAGATGACACCCACCCAACATAGAGAGGAACTGGTCTATTTCAGCCATTGATACTGTCACTCTTTTCCTTGATTTCCTTTCCAGTCAACTAAACTGAAATGTAGTTTTGGCTCATCTCCTGTATCCTGTGCTCTCAGAACATCTCTCTGGTATATGGATATTAGATTATTTACTTATAATATCAGCAGAGTAGACCTGACTCGGTGTCTTGTCTTTTCCTTCCTCCCCCCCCCCTTTTTTTATTACCATGACCTTGGCACATTTTCCATCACAGCCTGCCCACACACAAACCTGACACGAGACATCTGATCCCACTGATGGTTTTCTGTCCGATTCCACTCCATCTTTTCTAGTTTTTAAGACAATCCCAGCCCAGCCACTCATTTCATAATCTCAGAATGGAACACAGCCATAGTCTAAAACATAATGGGTCAAATGACAGTTTTATTTTTTCTCCATGTCTTTCACATATTGTAATAAGAGCACTGTTCCCACTAGGCTCTGGGCTCGGAGGCCAAACTTGTGGTTTAACTCCAGGCTCCACCACTGAACGACTGTGTCGTCTTGGGGGTAAACAGAGTAACCTTTAATATTTCTTATTTCCTCATTTATAAAATAGCGCACACACCCCTGTAGGATTGCTGTGAAGATTAAACAAATTAATATGTGAAAACTCTTAGTTCTTGGCACAGGAAAGGAACTCAAATGACCATTAGATTATTATTATTATTAACAGACTTGGAGGGATTTTGCTTGAGAATAGCAAAAGATCATCGGGCCCACTGGTTTAGCCTAAGCACTCATGACTTGTTGCCCCTTACGCTGGTTGTAATGTTGATCAGTTAGAACCCCTAGAGTGAGCAAGCCCATTCCCTCCAACAGCAGTTCCTCAACAGACCTGGTTTAAGACCCCTGTGTATGGAAATCTCACTCTTTACATTTGCATATTGAAGTTATTGGTATGGATCCCTGTTTCCTTCACTGTAAAAGTGCTCTTTCATGATAAGGCACTACTACTTCTTGTTGTTGTTGTTGTTTTGTTTGTTCAAGACAGCATTTCTCTGTGTAGCGTTGGCAGTCCTGGAACTTCTTATGTAGAGCAGTCTGGCCTTGAACTCACAGAGATCTGCCTGGTTCTGCCTCCTGAGGATTAAAGGTGTGCACCACTGCCCCATGACCTCTTGTATTATTAATTCCCTGTGTGTAACCAATACTAAATTAATAGAATAAGCACATGGTCATTTTCCATCAACACCCATTCTCCCAACAAGCTCCAGGCTTGAGAGATAAACATAGGCACTGCTCATGGTGTGCTGTGGCCATGGCAGCCTGTGCGAGGCTGAGGCAAGTGTGTTCTGGCCTATGGAGTTCTTATTATGGAATAGTATGCAGCCCCCAACAATCATGGCCATTTCCCACCTCTCTCCTGGATCTCTTTCAAAAGACACACTTCGTGGTAGGAGCTCTCAATTTTATGCAAAAAAAAAAAAAAAAAAGGTTTATTGGTTTTGTTGTTGTTTCAACTTACATGCAGATGTTGTCAGGGATCCCAGTGAGATGTCATCACATGGATTCTGCCAAACATTGCAGTCTGTTGCATCAACTTAACGAGTGCAGATATCTGTCATTCGGTGTTCTTGTGCCAGTGTCCCAATACAATCCCCACTTCATAGCCTGCTGCCACATGTACACTTTTCTGGAGAATGTGACCAAAGGCTCACCAGCTCACATTTTTACTTTCACCCTTGTGCTCTGAAAGAAGAGACAGGTGACTTCTAGGGTCCTTAGATCTGACCAACACTCACTTGAGAGACTACTGCTCCCCTAAATCTCACCTCACTCTGCTGGGTTCCCTGCCTGTCAAAATGTCTCCCATCATCTCTTAGGTCTCAAATGGTAGGAAAAGAAAGGACCAGAATAACTTTGAAACCATGACCCCCCAACCCTAACTATATCATCCAGGTTGATGCCTTTGACTTCCCTTAAGGTGAGGAAGGAAAGGGACAGAAGCAAACAACACGGTGACAGCAAGCTGCGAAGTTCTCTCTCTGGGTCACCAATAGAGTCCTGGATACCAAACAGGGAAAGAACAGAGAAATTTCAGCTACATCTTTTTGTTAGGCAAAGGACTGCATCTGATTACCACCTATTTTTACAAATAAAGTTTTATTAGAACGCTGCAACCCTCATTCATCCACATATACCCTTGGCTGCTTTCACTCTATAACAGCCAAGTTAGCAGTACTAGCCATTAAGTGACCTACAGAGGCTAAGGCGGAACATGTCTGACCCTTGAGAGGAAGGGTTTGGCAACTCTGCTTTTGGCCTATGTGCTCTGCAGCTGGCTCCCAGACCCTCTGTCTGCTTCACAATTTTCATAGGATTTCAGGTAGATGTGTCATCCCCATGAGGAAGCTAGGAAACATTTTATTTTCAGAGTGAGTTTTGTGTTGTGGTCCATGGACCCACAGGGCTAGGGTTCAGGCCTGGAATATGGAAGGGTATCAGGAGACCATGGTGTTTCCTCTACCTGAGGCTCCTGGTGTGAGGTAGACTCTACTGCCTGGTGGGGAAGCACAGGAGCAATGGACACAGACTGTGGGAGAACAAATCTTGGCTTTGCAACTGATTATGGACAAGAGATTCCACAGGACTGATCCTTAGCGCTCTGCCTACAATGAGGAAATGACCACCACACACACACACCACGCATGCACGCACACACATGCATGCATGCATGCACACACACGGGCATGCACGCAAGCAAGCACGCACATATCACCCTTCATTCCCCAATTCAGGAAATGGTGGGAAGTCCTCTGTGCCCCCCTACACACCTGCTCAGAGCTCAATCTACCTGTCTTTCTGCCTTCTGCTGGGGTTGCCCAGGGCTGCTGAGGAGATTCTGCCACTAACTGGGGGCCGTGAGTTTGGACTGGGATTGAAGCCAAGCAGCTGGCATGCTTTTGTTTCCACATTATTGGTGAGAAGTTGTAAACGCATGGAATTTCCTTGCTAATCCTGTAGGCAACATGACTTGATAGGCACACCCAAGGACTCAGAGCCTGCCTTCATCAAAGCCAACTCATCACTTCCCAAGGGCCAGCCAAATGCCACACACTGTGGGAGACACGGGGGGGGGGGAGAGGAGGGGGTGGAGGAGGAAGAAGAAGGGGTGGAGGTGGAGATGGAGGAGGAGGAGGAAGTTTAGGAGGAAGAAGAGGTGGAGGCAGAGGAAGAGGAGGTGGAAGAGGTAAAGGAGGAGAAGGTGGAGGAGGAAGTGGTGGAACTGAAGGAAGAGGAGAAGAGGAGGAGGAAAAGGAGGAGAAGGAAGAAGAAGAGAAGGAAGAGGAGGAGGAGGGGGAAAGAGGAGGAGGACCAAGGAACGGTCCTAGCCATAGAGTTCAGGCCTGGTGGTGGAGCAGACAGCCGTGACACAGACAGAATTAGCAGAGATGTTTTGGATTCAGCAGACCAGAGTTCATGTCTTAGCTTGATTGTCCTTTAAAAAAAAATTTTTTTAATTATGAGTACATATATGTGTCTGTGTGTGAAGGTGTGTGTGTATGCCTGCTGAGGTCAAAGGCCAATCCCTCTGGAGTTGGAGTTACAGGTGGTTGTAAGCTACCCCTGTGGATGCTGGGAACTGAACTTGGTCCTCTGCAGAGCAGAATGTGCTAGTAGCTACTGGGCTGCCTCTCTAGCCCCAGCTGGATCATCTGTGGTCTGTGATCTGGGGAAGTGAATTAAGCTCCCCCACTACCCCCCCCCCCCCGAGCTTCATGCTTTAAAAGCATTAAGACAGAGATGTGAGTTTCCCCTTACATTCCAGGCTGTCACCTCTAAAGTGCCTCTGCAGGTTGCCTGCCTTATACCAGGAGAGTCCTCAATGAATGCTTCCCTGCAGAGCTCAGATACTCTGAGGAATAATCACTGTGTGCTCTTGGCTTCTCACCCCAACCTGTACATCTTGGGGAACAAGGATCTCAGTCCTGGGCTGCACTGTCTTCCTAGTGACCCATGTCACTATTGTGTCCTCTGGAATTCTCTGTCTTCCCCTCTGATCCTTCTCTTGAATCCCAATCTAATACATTTCATGACCACTGGGTTACATCAAACTTAGCATTTAGACAAAACTTATAATTTTCCCACCCAGATCTTTTTCTCTCCCAGTATCCTCCATCTCTGTAAATGACCCTGCTCTCTACTCAAGCGTGGGTTCCAAAGAGAGGAATCCTCCTTGCACAACCTCATCCTCACTCACCATGCACTCTGTGAGCACACCCACATCCTTGTCTTTCACATGGATCCTCCCAGTCTCCATCTAAAGCTGCCAGAGTCAAAGCAAAGTGTGTGTGTGTGTGTGTGTGTGTGTGTGTGTGTGTTTTCATGCAAATGCACCTGTGCTTGCATTCTGCAACCAGTGACTTGAAATTGCTCTATTCTGAAGCAAATACAACATTACAGGAGGTGAGGATGAGGCTTTCAGCATACAAGCTTGGTGCACTGAATTTGAACATGTTAATGCCCTACTGGTGTTCTCCTTGGAAGAGGACCAGGAGGAGTGTATGTCTGGCCATAAGGACAAATACCTCACTGCATAAAAGTGCACAGCCATCTGCTCATTCAGCTGGAGGGGTGGTTCACAGACTCAGGCCAGGTTTAAGTTACCATGACCACTAAGGACAAGGCAGTGGATGGTGGACAGGATCTAGAGAGTGGGGAAATAAGACTCTTACATTAGGTCTGAGGTCACATGATGATGCAGTGGATCCAGAGCCAGCCCCTGATTAAGTATGACCTGGGTGACACTATTCTTAATTTTTCATCTAGAGACCTAGGATCAGTCTCTGGCTACCAGGATGAATTGGGTCATCTCTGGAAGTCACTCAGTTACCCTTGTCAATTGTTTGGTTGTTTGGGGTTCTGTTAAGAGTTCTCTCTATCCATAATCGGACAGATCCTCACTGGAAAAGTAGGTTGTTGGGGGAGGGGGTCCTTATCAGCCCATGAGAAATATGTGAATGTTACTGAAGGAAGTTGAACTGGTGGACCACTCACTCTCAGGCAGGGAAGTGTCTGGGCATAAGATTCTCTTAGACTGGTCTCTCATAAAAGATGTTGCCTAATGTGCAGTGCCTTAAAATCTGTATGTGTATTTTAGCCTCAAAGGAGAATGCTTACAAAGTCATGTTCCAGGGAAAGAGAGCCCCCAGTTGTGTGTATACACTTAGAGGACTGTTATACAAATATGTATATAAAGGAATTAAGAGAGGGGAACTCAAAATCATGACAACCCCAGTGGTGGGATGGGTGGGAGTTTTGATGGGACACATTTTTTTTTCTTTTCAATTTTCTCTAACTCTGTTGGTTTTGGTAATCAAACAGCTCTTTTAAAATGCCACAGGAATCCCTCTCCAACCCAGTGAGCTCGGCACCCAGTGGAGTTTCTGCAGCCCTGAGGGAGTGTAAACAATCAATCCCCATTCCAAGGTGGCCCAGAGCATTCCCTCTAACCTCTGTCCAGATACTGCTCTACCTGGCTCAGCATCCTGGCCAGCAGAGGCCTCTGAAATGAAGAGCTAGGGACAGAGCCGGAAAGGGGTACACACAAGGCAAGGTGGAGGCTAAGAAACATTAGCCCCACCTCAACTCTGTAAATGGGGCTGAGGCCAGGGTGGAGATAAAGCAGAGGGCCTTGCTTGCAGGCTCTGGTTTCCAGAAGCCCTGCCTTCCTCCTCAGGGGTCTCAGAGGCTACAATATCCATATACATTCTTCTGGTTCCTTGGTTCTTGAAGCCTGTTATTTCACTAACTAAAACACAAAAACAAAACCAGAATGCACTTACACCATTCTTCTTCTTTCTTTCTTTCTTTTTTTCTTTCTTTCTTTCTTTCTTTCTTTCTTTCTTTCTTTCTTTCTTTCTTTCTTTCTTTTTTGCTTCCTTCCTTCCTCCCTTCCTTTCTTTGTTTCTTTTTCAATAAGCTATGAATCAAATATTGCATTTCTCCTTAAGCGACGTATCTGGAGGACTTCTTCCCTGAAACCCACCTTCCCAGGGACAGAGGGGCATCCTCAGTGAACCATAGTCTGCCATGCTTGAGCTACCTTATTTGTGTTCTAACATGGAGGCCCCATTTCTTTCTGTGTAGGCACTTGCTTTCCAAAGAGCTCCTGGCGGAAACTCTAAAGGCTTCTACTTAACAGGAGAAGCCCACTGTCACCATTCCTCTCCATTATTAACATGGTTCCATCTCCATTATTAACATGGTCCACCTAGGGTGGGACCCAATTTGACAAGTATAGCATCTATTTGAACTAAAGCTCTCTTGCTGGGAGCTAAGGCTTCTAACTCTGTACCTGAGGATCAAGAGAGAGACAAGATTAATGATACAGAGTTCACCAGCAGGCAAAGGCCAGGAAAGAGGCTGGATTGCTCTTGAGCCTGGGCTCTGGAGGAGAGAGAAGCACAGAGCTCCTGCGATAGGCTAGCCCATGCAGCTTGGATTTCGTCTCTTGGGCTCTAGGAGAGGTATCCCTTTTCTGAACCCTACCCACCCCTGACTGGGAAAGGCTCCCTCTTCCCTTCCTGGTTTTAGATGCCTCTTCTTCCATCCTACTAAGTCCTCTTAGCCATTGGTCCTAGTGTCACATGATAATGTCTCTTCTGGGTTCAAGTGTAGGGAGAGATTGCTCTTCTCAGTCCTGCTTCTGGGTCAGGGTGTCTACACAGAACATACTTTATCATGCAAATGTCCCACTGTGAGTGAAACTGTCCCATACTGTGATGGCACAAAGGTTCCCTTCCCTTCTCTTTGTGGCTCATGATGAAAGGCCACCTTCTGTTAATCTAGCATGGCATGTGCCTGGTATCAAAAGGAACTGAGGGTGTTCCATTTGCTGTGCAGATAATGCTTGCACAGAAGCCATCATCCACATAGCCAATCATTCCCTGGGGCTATACCCTTGATGGTGCTCTAAAGAGGGTAAAGATGTGATTTTATGTCTTTATATAAAGGTTATACCATTTTAGAGTGACCCAATTTTTAAATTACCCTGTCTCTATGAGTATGTGTAAATGATTTGTTATTATTGGGTCCACAAGAAATGTCATTCATGTAACCAGGAAAAACACAGCAGATGGCTTAGTTACACTTTGAGCAACCAACAGAGAAGTCAAAGATATGGGGAAACTGCTGTGGTGAGTATATAGTATCCACTCCCCTTAGATCAGTGGTTCTCAACACCTTGGCAAACCTCGACCTCCAAAAATATTTACATACAATTCATAAGAGTAGTAAAATTATAGTTATGAAGTAGCAATGAAATAATTTTATGGTTCTATGTCACCACAACGTGAGGAAATCTATTAACTGCAGCATTGGGAAGGTCAACAATCACTGCCTTGGGTGGTGTCAGAAAAGGTAGGAAAAAAAGCCACAGCCCACAACCTTTTCAAGGAGTCCACCAATATGAACCACTATCCACCTACCAGCTGGTGCCACTTCCAGAACACTCTTCAGCAATTATTGCCATGTCTCGACGTTGAAGTCACGGGGGCCTTTTCAGGAGCCAGGTTCACACCCATGACCCCTTCCACACATAGGCAGATTTTGAGAGGCCACAGATCTGAAACCCTGTCAGGATTTTTCTGGCTGGCTCTGGTTTCTGTAGTTGTATTTCCACAGGGAATGGGATGTAGCCAGGAGTGGGAGGGGTCAGGTGCAGCTGTATGAAGGCCCTCTGCTAATCTGTACTTATCTGTCCTTCCTCTAAAAGGTCATCTAGCAGCAAAATGGTTGCATTCCAACCTGCTCCATTTGTACCACCCCAGGCGTCATGAGCTTGCATATGAGAGCTCTGCACCAGTTCCACCATTACATTACAGTAGTGGTTCTATCTCACATCCGACATGTCAACTGACACCCCCCCCCCCCAGTGTGCTATAGTGTCATCTCCATTCACAGGTGAGAAGACGGAAGCCCAAGGGTGGCCATAGTTCCCACAGAAGATAATAATAAGTCAGGAGAGATGGGCAGAGGAGTCGGTTCAGTGTAAAGTGCCTCCCACACAAATGTGAGGACCCAAGTTCAACTTCTCAGCACCCACGTAAAAGCCTAGATGTGACAGTGTGTCCTTGTAACCCCTGTGATGGGGACGGAGGTACAGGAGGATATGGAAGGCTCATTGACAAACATCCAGCCATTAAATGAGCTCCCGGTTCAGCCAGAGACCCTGTCTCAAAAACTAAGGTGGAAAATAATACAGGGAGACACTTGACATGACTTCTGGCCTCTACAAGCACATATAACCATATATACATGCATACACACACATCACCACCAACAATAACAAAATTGGGTGCACAGTGGTTCAAGCAATTTAAATGGCACTAGTGGTTGGGGTCGGGGCTGGGGTGTTTCTAGCTCAAAGCCTGTCCTACAAGCTCCTGTTGTCCAGTCATGATTGATACCTGGCCTCCACAAAAGCAGTGTAGACCAGTTGAACCTAAAAACCTGGGCTAGGCAGAGCTCTGCTCACATGTGGTTATTTCAAGCCAGACCCCAGGTCTTGCATTGTCCATTGGATTCTTAATAAGTATGGGGTTGGGTGGGGATGAATCAGCCAGAAGTGATTGACGTAAGGGGTGGTTTTTCCGCATGGAAGCAAGTACCAAGCCAATTCTCTGTTCCCTTCATTTGGACCCTGTGCACACAGCCTGGGCGTGTGGGTTTTTACGAGGTCTGTTTTATGGCACATGCTCATACACAGATGTGCAGAGGTATCACAGTACCACGGTGAAATTACAAAGCAAAACACACGAGCTCTCAGGGATGGCTTTTCAAATTTCCTTGATAAAACGGCTTTATGGAAATGTTCCCATTCCCTCCCGTTGCCTGTTGCTTCCCATTTAACTAGACATCTGGGGCTGGGATAACTTTTTCCCCCTCTTGGCTTTGGAACATGTGCAGCAGCTGGAGATGCCTGCTCTCAGCTGTTTGTTTTTCTTCCTAGGAGAGGGGCTTGGAAATGTTACCCCCCCAAAGCCCATGGGAATGGGGTAGTTTGAGAAACTCAAAAGTCCCAGCTACACAAAGCCCAAGCTCCTGGTACCTACTGGGCAGAGGGGTTAGCCTATACTTTGGACAAGCCTGTAGAACAAGCCCAACCCAGGCCCCACTACCTCTTTATTTGATGGAAGAAAGGATAAGAGGCTGTGAAGAATGAAGACTCTAGCCGATGGGCTCAGAGCCAGGTCCCCAAATTTCGATTGTGAAAGCTGAGCTGGGCCTTCATGGGGTCCCTCCCAGCTGGCCCATCCATCATGTGGACTTGGGTGGGACCGGGCGGACACTGAGTAATCGCTGCTTGCCTGCAGAGCTTGCCTGACTCTAGTCAGACTCTCCCTCAAGTTGCCTCCATCATCCCTGGGGTTGAATCTCAAGACCCAGACTGAAACTCAGTCCATCTTCCCACCCTCCACCCTACTCAACACCCCTCTTAAATTACCATTTGGAATCATTTCATTGTGGGAAAAATGTGCAGTAGAAAATCTACCCTCACAACCATTTTAAGTGTACGAATTTCTTTTCTTTTCCTCTTTCTTTCTTTCATTCTTTTTCTGAAATGGGGTCTCACTAAGTTGGTCTGGTTGGCCTGGAACTCATTATGTAAATGAGGCTGGTCTTGAACTCACAGATCCTCCTGCCTCTGCCTCATAAGTTCTGGGATCAAAGGCCTGTGTCACCAGACCCAATCTTGAAGTGCATGGTTTAATGACATTGCATGTGTCCACACTGTTATGTGACCGTAGCCACCAACTGCAGCTCCAGAACCCTCTTCAGCAACTCAAGGGGGAACTGTGTTTGTCAAGTGCTCATCCCATCTCACCCCTGTTAGTGCCTGACCTCTCCATCTACTTCCTGTGACTACATGAGGTACCTCCTGCAGATGAGATCTGTCCTGTTTGTGAGGAGTTGATTTCACTGAAAGTCTTCAAGGTTGTAGGCTGGGCATGTGAGGTTGCTTCTGAGTTCTAATGAATACTGCTGTCAATGAGTGTGTAAACTAGTCTGCTGCCGAGTCTCTGCCATCCATTTCCCCCACTCTTCACATGTGTGTCATTGTATGTTGTAGTGTGTGTGTAGTATGAACATGTGGTGTAGAGTGTGTGTATGATGTGGTATGTGTGTGGTGTGCATGTGATGGGGTATATAGGATATGTGGTATGTGTGGTATGTATGGTATGTATGGTATGTGGTATATGTGGTGTGTATGTATGTGTACGGTGTGTGGTATGAATGTGTGGTGTGTATATGTGATGAGGGGATATGGGATATGTGGTATGTATGGTATGTATGGTATGTGGTGTGTGGTGTGTATGTGTGTGCATGTGTGTAAGATTAGAGAGGGAGATATGGTGTGTGTGTGTGGTATGTATAGTGTGTAGCATATATGCAATGTGTATGCATCTTTGCATGTGTGTGGGCACACGTGTGTGGATTAAGAAACCATTTCCCTCCCCCCTTTAACCCTTTCCACTTCCCTCAAGGCTTTCTCTGAATATAAGGTGTCCAGTGCTGGGCTCTGGGACTTCGACAGATGAATTTAGGGGGAGACACAGTTCAACCCTTTCTTCCTTTGGTCAATAGGTGATTAGGTCAAATTTCTTATGCAGCTCAAACATAGCAGCACCATCTGGGTCTATAAGAACCCACGCACCATCCTGTGCTCTGGATCCGTTACTCTCAAGAGTGACAGCTTCCTTTTCATCCTGTGTTCGCGTGCATGCACACATTTGCTTACTACTGCGGCACGTGCCTTTCAGTGGTGTTATGTGAGAGCCCTCGGGGCTCTCATATTGAGGGCTTTAGCAGAGTCCCTGTACTCAATGTGTTATGATTTAATTATTCTTAATTGCACATCCATGACTATGCAGGTCTTTACAAACTACAGATGAGCGACTGATGACTTTCCTTCCACTCTGTTCTTTTGAATCTTTTTATTTATTTATTTTTTTTGCAGGGGGTAACCCCCAGGAGGGAGATAGTTTATGAGCAATGTGAACACTTCGTAAGGCTCAAGATGAAGTTTGCCAGCCTGTTCTCCAAAAGAATTTTGCACAGTCATCAGCCATCCATAAACACACTGGCTTTCACTCTGGTCTCGCCAGCATGACATAGCACTGCGCGTTATATTTCAAGACAGTTTCTTTTTTGTTTTGCTTTCTTTTTGCTAGATAATATTCTCATGATGTTTTTAAAGCCATATGTTTATTAATTACAGATTGCTGGAACTGAATCTTTAAGCTTCTTGTCTGTACTGTGAAACATGAAGTCAGTTGGTTACATATAATATCTTACCACCATAGGCAACTATGGGGTGACCGAGTGAAGCTTGCTTCTTATCTGCCAGAGGGTTATGAGTGACTATGGTCTCTTATATATTTGGTGTTGCTTCCTATGTCATATGTGTGTCATGCTATTTTGTTCTATGCAGTTCAATCCCAAATAACGTGTTTATCTTTTTGTGGTTTTTGGAGTCCTGTACTGAACTGTAAGGAATGGAGAGTCTGAATCCAGCATAAGCCTGAATCTCAGAGAGAGAGCTCAGACCCAGACATTTAATATTGATAATGCTGAATTGATAGCACAGAAATGGGAAGGCAACAAATCATAATTTTAATGCTTACTTGACAAATAATAATTTAACACACTTATGGGGTACAATGTGGAATTTCATCTCGTAGGTTTTGCTTCTTTGTTTGGAGACATGGTCTCAATCTGTGTTCTAGGTTGACCTGAAAACTCACTTTGTAGCTCAGGTTGGCCTTAGACTTGAAGTAAACTGCCTGCCTCGGGTTTTCAAGTGCTGGGCTTCTGGGTGTGAATTAGTTACTGTGCACAGCTTCAATTCATGTTTGACAATCGTTTTTAAACCAAGGTTTGGGTTTGGGGCCAATATCATACTCAGTGTAAGTAAAGGTGACACCGAGGCCATTTAATGCTATTGTTACCAAAGCTACATTAATAGAAGTACGGTTTATAGAATCAGGAGTGCTCAGCCATATTGGACCAGTGCATATTGGACCAGCTTCATTTGTGACTGCCTTTGTTTTAAACCTACAGAGAAGGGGACAATGTAACCAGCACCTATATGTCCTTTATTGGAGCCATCAACTGTGAATCTTTTGCTACATTTTGGTTGTTTCTTGCTTCTTTCCTCTTTCTCTCTCTCCTTGCTTTGTTTTTTCCCCCAAACCATTTGAGAATGGGGCACAAATACTCCCCCTAAATTAGTTAAGAATTCATAAAATCAAAGGCACTCTCTTCTATCACCTCTATGCAATGGATAAATTTAGGAATTTATAATTATTTATTAACATGGATAGAATTTGAACATAAATCTACCCTTTGTGTTAAAGTTCTTCAGTTGCTCCAGTAATGTCAATTACAGCATTCTTTTGATTCTGGGGCACCATCCAGGCTATGGTCATATATGTGAGTGTCATGTCTCATTGCTCTGCCATCTAGAATGGCTCCTGGACATACTCTTCTACAACAGTGTTTGATCGGTTTCCTCATGACAGATGTAGGTTAGACATCGTTGGCATTCTTACTACCTCCTGCCCAGGAAGCAGATTGGCAAGAAATCTAATCCTTCTTTAAAATGGCACTATCTAGATTTATGAACTGTCAAGACTTCTTCGATTATCTGTTATTAGGAATCGATCTGACTTAGGGGGAAGAGCTTACCTGGCAAGTGGCTTGCTGTGCAATCATGAGGACACAAGTTGCAGCCCCAGCATCAATTTTAAAAGCTAGGCATGATAGGCTGTACTTGTAATCCCCGCACCATGGAGACAGAGATAGGCAGATTCCTGGAGTTCACTGGCTGACCAGTCTAGCCTAATCAAGATGACAACTTGTCTCCACAGCAAGGGGAGTGGCTCTTAAGGAACAAGGCCTAAGGTTAACCTCTGGCTTACACATACACACATATGCACACATATACACCTGCACACACATACACAAATCAGCAATATGTTGGGAGATCCTCTGATATACTGTGTAAATATGCATGACTTCCCAATAATTCTTCTCTTAATGATTTTAGCATCCACTGGTAATTCTTGCCCAAATAACTTACAAGTTGAATATCTCTTATCTGAAATACTTGAAACAAGAATTTCAGGGTTTTTTTTTTAAATTAAAATGTTTGCATATGCATTATGAAGTTACTTGGAGAAGGGAAGAAGGGCCCTTCTTATTCTGATCCTCATGGAGACCACGTGAATGCAGACACTGTAAAGTGCACAGTGGTCAGAGTTCATGCTATGTGGCTTGCATATTCTTTGCAATGTGGGTTGAGTCACATCTAAGAGTGAGATGACAAGGCAGGCCTGAGTGTTAAGGAGTGTGAAGAAGGTTTTGGGTGGCAGCTAAGGGTACTCACCTACCCATTCAAGGCAGTTCGACTCCACGTGTGTTCAAAGAGCACAGGAAATGGCCAGATCAGCAAAATTCTTTAGAAGTTCCATGTGATCCAAGACTTAAAGCAGGGAGAGAAGTTGGGTACCCATAACTAAGGATGATCATTTTTTAGGTCTAGAAGTAGCAAAGTTATATAGAAGACAAGTGTGTGCGAGCACAGCCCTTACTCCAGGCACGACAATGATTACCAAATAGAACCAACAGAGAATGTCAAACTACCTATTTATGTTTCATATTGTGACCACTTAGCTTGTAGGTAGTTTTCTAACATTAATTAGATGCAATTAGATAGTGTTAATACATATGTATATATGTATATATGTATATATATATATATATATATATATATATATATATATATGGATGGATGTACGCAGGCATGAATAAATGTATAGGTAATAAGTGAATATATGGGTGATGGGTAGGTAACTGAGTGGTGGTGGCTGGTTAGATGTATAGATGGATGGGATAGATGGTTGGATGGATGTGTGGATGGATGGATAGATTGGTAGATAGGTAGATGGTGGGTGTGTAGATGAATGGATAGAATTAAGGTAGAGGGTCAAATGGGTGGATGAATAGGTTAGATTGGTAGATGGTAGATGAATAGATTGGTAGATGGATGGATGGTTGGATGGATGGATGGATGGGTAGATTGGTAGATGAGTAGATTCTTAGATTGATAGATGGGTATATGGGTGGGTGGATGGATAGATGAATGGATGGGTGGATAGATAGATAGATGGGTAGATATATTGGTTGATGGGGTAGATGGGTGGATGGCTTGATGGGTAGATACATGAATGAGGACAAGAGAAGTTTGGTGTGTGATCGCTTTAGCGTGGGTGGATGAAAGAAGAATACAGTGTTCTAGACCTCTTTAGAAAGCATCAAGTGATCATTAAACCTCAGGGAGAGCTAGCCTTGTGGCCACAAGGATGAACAGGGCAAAGAACTATGTGTCCAGGTTTTTAAGTCACCAGCCTAAGACCAGGCCAGGGAAACAGGCATCCTGACTTAGAGTCCCTGGATTCTACCTCAGGGCCTGTTTGTCACAGACCAGTAGTGGGAATACCATTTTTGTTCATTGGCCTCAGTTCTTATCTGATATGAGTGGATATTGAATGCTGACCAAGTGTCCTTTGCTCTGTGTTGGAACACTAATATCAACAAATCTGATAGTCAGTTAAGAAAGGGGAAGCATCAAGATATAGTGGGGGTGCATCAAAGGATGTAGATGGGGACGGTAGCCATAGCTTGGATTTGAGCTGGGCTTTGTAATGTATGCCAAATCTTCTTCCCACATATTTGATTTCCTCATGTGGAAGAAAATCTGCATAAAACAAAAACACAGTCTGGCTCACAGTAGGTATTCCCCTAGAGCTTGTTCTTTCCTTGAGTCTTCACACAACTCCCTGGGGCAGATGTTAAGAGTAAATTTTTATATGAAAATGAAATGCAAAATGACAGATTCCTTTACTGAGGAGTATACAACAGAGTCGTGGCAGACAGGATTTGAACCCAGTTGTTTAGATTACAAGTTAGTGATTCCAGTTCTTTCTAACTTAGCTGTGTCTAACATCTCATCTGACTCTAAAATTCCAGACTTTCTCAGTACAACCTTCTGCACTGCACACAAAGCTGCCAGAGTTTGAAAAAATGTAAACATGACATGAATGTAGTTTTTTTTTTATTACAGTGTGTTAAATGTTGTCATCAAAATTGTTCTCTTTGGTTCAGAAAGGGTCTGGATCCATCTAATACCATACTGTGACTGATGACCGTTGCTGGCAAGGTTTCATACAAGCCTTTTGCAATACTACATATTTTTGCAATACTGGAGCTATCCCACTGATGTTATAATGCCAAATACTCTGGGGACCAATCAATCCTTCCAAATAATTATTTGTGTTAATAGTTTTGATCAGAAGGATTCTGACCATGTAAAAATGTTCTTTGTATTACTATCAGTACAGATTCAGGTGAATGAATATGGGTAGGTAGGTGTATGCACATATAGTTAACAGGTAGGTCAATACATGGCGGACAAATGAATAAATGAATGAATGAATGAATAGAAAGCTAATGGATGGTGGGTAGGTGAATGGTGGATGGATAGATGGTAGATGAATGGATGGATGAGTGCACACATGTATGAGCGAATGGATAGGTGGGTAGGTGATAGATAAATGAATGATTAGATGATTAGGTTAATGTTAATGGGTAGATGGATAAATTATTATGGAAGGAAGAAAGGAAGGAAGGATGGGTGGATGAATGAGTAGGTGGATGATACATAGCAAGTGGGTCATGAGACAGATGAATAAATGGGCAGGTAGACGACGGATAGATAGATACCTAATTCTGTTTTCCTTGGCAGCAGTATAGGAGAATAAGATAAACTGTCTGCAGAAACATGTGCATCCGTCTTGACTGCATCTCCAGTGACATAAGTGATCTAAAACATGTCACACCACTTTTTCTGGGCCCAATTTCTTCATCTGAAAGTGAGGAGTAAATTAAGGTCACTCTCAGCTTGAAGTGTCCAGGATTTTATTGTCTTCTCAGTTCACATTTTGGAAAACAGAGATGAGAGAAGTTCAAAGGTGCCAAACCTCAAGTTCAGAGAGAAAAATCTCAATAAATGCCTAGAGTCCTGGCAAGTCTGTCCCAGATTCCTTACATGCTTATTAGTGAGGATAATTTTTAGCCTCCTTAAAAAGTTTATGACAGGCTCAACAAGTGAAGAAACATGGATCTGAGAAAACTGGCCAACATTGCTCAAATGAAAAGCAGTGTGGCCCCCCTGGGGGAGAGATGTTGAGCGGTTTGAAAACAAGCACTCACAGAACAAATTGTCCAAAAAGACAGAATGGGGGAGCACGCTGGCTGCCCTTGACTATCTCAGATCCCAGCTGCGTGGGATGGAGGCTAGGAAGCATCCCAGGGAAACACAGGAGGAGACTTGCTCGGCCTTAGTGGGTTTCGGCTAGGGCAGGAACGATGGACTTTGCACAGAAGTGAGACAGAATGAGGTAGACACACTGGTTTAAACCCTGCATTTGCTGTTCTTGAGTGAAATTATTCTGAACAAGGCAGTCAGCCTTCCTAAGCTGCATACATAAATTAGACCAGAGCACAATGAACCAGAGGTTCTCTGCCTAGCTGTGAGTAGACACACATTAGTGTTAGCTCCCTTTCTTGTCCACTCCAGTGAAGAAGATAGACCTCTAGGTTCCTCATCCCATTTGTATGTCCATCACGGCAACATGGGCCTGTAATCCCAACACTGGGGAGCTAGGGACAGGATTAGTCCTGTAACACACTGGTCAGTCAATTGAACAAAAACAGTGGATGACTCTATCTTAGAACACAAGGCAGCCGGGCGGTGGTGGCACACGCCTTTAATCCCAGCACTTGGGAGGCAGAGGCAGGTGGATTTCTGAGTTCGAGGCCAGCCTGGTCTACAGAGTGAGTTCCAGGACAGCCAGGACTACACAGAGAAACCCTGTCTCGAAAAAAACAAAACAAAACAAAACATAACAAAAAAAACCACAAAAAACAAACAAACAAACAAACAAAAAAGAACACAAGGCAGAGAGCAACTGAAGAAGACACCCAACATTACCTCTATCCTCTAAACTTACACACACACACACACACACACACACAAGACCATGTGTACACAAATGTATATATAAATGGGTATATATGTGAATATATACATATATGGCTATATAAATAATAATAATAATAATAATAATAATAATAATAATAATAGGGCAGAGAAAGGAGACTCCACTGGTAGGTGTGAAAAGGCAGAGCATACCCACTGTCTTGGGGGTTGGAAGCATGATGCTGGATCAAGAGACAAACTGTCCCTGCTAATGTGAGCCTAGACCCCACCTCTGTCACAGCCAACCACACTGAAACTCTCTTTGGAGCCCACATCTCCCCAGCATCTGACTACAGACCGAAGTTTTCATGAGGCAAGAAGAAAGAGTACAGCAATGAGATGGGGCAAAAAAGTCTGTTCTCTCACATTTAATTTCATTTTCCCAATTATTGGAGTCTCTTGCCAGACCTTAGTTCTCACACATCGCCTATCCCTGAAGACTGTTATTAACAATGAGACTGAAGAAATGACCCAGCAGCTAAGAGTATGCATTGCTTCTGCAGAGGACCCCAGTTTGTTTTCCAACCCCCCAAACAAGTGACTCACACCTGCCACTAGCCTCACTCAAGAAGATCTGGTGCCCTCTCTGGCCTCTGAATCACCTGCACTCACAGGCACATATCCACACACAAGCACATGTACATAGATGTAACTTACAAATAAATCTTTAAAAAACAAAAATGAAAAGATCTGGTCACATATCAGATTCTGTATGTGAAAAAACTGCCTAGCATAGTGCCTGGCTATTGGTTTAAATGAAGACTAAATGAAAGCATTCCTTCCGAAGAATTATTCAGAGCCCAATTGTTGTATCTCTACAGAAAAATGATATCAAGCGAAAAGTGCACACAAGAGAAAGGACACCAACCTTCAACAAGTGGTGGGGTCAAACTGGATAGTTGAGTGTAAAAAAATCCAAATAGACCCACACCCATCACCTGCACAAAACTCAACTCCAAATAGATCAAGGACCTCAATGTAAGAAATCCTGACTCTGATACAAAGAAAATAGGGAATATGGTTGAGCTCCTGAAACAGGACCCTGATAGCACAGGCATTAAGACTAAAAATTAGTAAGTGGTACCTCATAAAGCTTAAAAACAAAACCAAACAGAAAGTTCTGTATAGTAGAGGACACTGTTGTTTAAGAAAAGAGGAAACCTACGGAATAGGGAAAAATATCTACCAATTATACATCAGGTAGAGAGTTAGTATTGTAGATATACAAAGAAATCAAAACTTCAAGAAAACAAATAACCTAATTTTAAATGGGGTTTAAACAGAGTGCTCAGAAGATGAGACACAAATGTCTGAGAAACACTTAAATAATAGTCAACATCCTTAGTCATCGGGAAAAAGCAAATCAAAACTGCTTAGAAATTTCATCTTATGGGTAGTCAAAATAGCTAAAATCCACAACACAAATGACAACGCATGCTGGCGAGGATGTGGGGAGAGGAGACCACTTAGTCATTGCTGGGGGAGCAAAAACTGGCACAAACACTATGCAAATCACTATGGCGACTGTTTGGGAAGCTGGGAATAATCCACTACAAGATCCAGCTACACCACTCTTGAGGATACACCCCAATGGCTCTACATTTTACCAGAGAGACGCCTGACCGTCCATGTCCTTTGCTGCTCTCTTCATAACAGATAGACTCTGGGAACAGTTAAGATGTCATCAACTGAAGTGAATAATGAAAGTATTGCACATTTACACAATAGAATATTACTCAGCTGTTAAGAAAAAGAAAATTTGCAAATCACTGCACCATTTAACCCTCATCAGCGGTGCTGCTTCTTGCAGTAGATGGGGACTAACACAGAGATCCACAACCGGACAGTGTGCAGAGAGTGAGAGACCTTGGAGTCCTCAGGCCTGAAGGCTCAACCAGTCAAAGATCAAACCAGATAAAAATCCCAGCATGAAAGAGGGGAAGTGGGCACAAAGTCCTACTCCTAGCCAAGAAGCTTTACAAATGAAAGAAAGAGAAAAAAAATCTGTTTTTTTTTCCCCAGTGGAGAGATACTGGGTAGATGAACCACACTCCAGGGCAGACACTGCTCAAAAATAGATGGCCAGCACAAATCAGACTCTGTGTTTTCTAGTGGATTTTCCCCCCTCGGGGAAGAGAAAGAACATGAAGCCAGATAGGTTGTGGGGGAAGATCTGGGAAGAGTAGGGAAGTGGGAAGGAATATAATAAAAACACTGTTTGAAATTCTCAAAGAATAAATTTAGCGGAGGGAAAATGAGTGTAACACACAGTACCTAATACAGCTTAAACCATGTGTTTGTTTTTAAAATGTGTAGATGATCATTTTGCTAGCTCAGTGATGAAATAAAATTCCAGAAGGAGTTACTGTTTTATGATGGGTGGGTGCTACATTTATGTAAAGGGGCTGAGAAGTACATGAACTCCAGCTTGTCAGGGTTTATTTCCATCCTGAACTTCTCAAATAGTAATGAAGCCTCTGGAGATAAGACCAGAGCCGGGCTCTACAAGAGCAATCCGCAATCATGTCTCTCTGTGTATTACATCACTGCGGGTGGGGCCTTTATTTTTCTTGCAGGCCATCTGGGAATTATTTTTGCTTAAATGCAATGCTGAGATACCTGGGAGAGTCAGTGAGCATGTCACTATTCCCTACGGGGCACTCTGCATTCTGCATGTGATTGAAGACAGGCTCCTAACTTGCCTGAAGATTTTTTTTTCTCTTTGTGTCTATAGTAAGTATTCTGTTAGCCAGTCATTGAAACAACCACAAAAAGCACCAGTAACATGCATTGCCTTATAGAAAAGGTTGCCCACAGGAGGTTTTGTTTGTTTTATAAATTATGGTACAATCTCATGCCACTACACTGAGTCTCTTAATCATGTTCAAGCAAAGTCGGTAGCGTAGAGCACATTCATGTTGTCATGCCCACTTGGAGATTTGTACATTTCTGAGCTGCTATCATCAGATCATACAAGTGTGAGCCCAAGGGTGGCAAATGGTTGGCTTGGTTCTGGGAGTTCCAAGCCACCAGGCCCCAAAAGACTCAGAGTGTGTATCCTGTAGAACAGTGGTTCTCAACCTTCCTAATGCTGTGACCCTTTAATACAGTTCCTTATGTTATGGTGACTCCCCAACCATAAAATCATTTTTGTTGTTACTTCATAACTGGGATTTTGCTACTGTTATGAATTGTAATGTAAATATCCATGCTTTCTGATGGTTTTAGGTGACCCCTGTGAAAAGGCCCTCAAAGGAGTCAAACCACAGGTTGAGAACTGCTGCTGTAGAGGCTTCTGTGTATCCTGGGTCAATTTGCCTAATCTCGTGAACACGGGAATTGGCGGCTGTCTTTCATGTGTACTCTGTATTTTTCCAGTTAATTTTCAGTACTTAGCCACCTTTTGGAGGTTGAATCTTGCCCTCTAAAAGTCACCATGGTGTAATCCTGACTTCTAGTTACCTGGAACTGATACATACAAAGACCTCTTTAGAGAAGTGATTGGGTTTAAATGAGGCTCCTGGGTGTGTTCTAGTTTCAGTTCTGCTGCTGTGACAAACATATCCCTACAGAAAGCAACTGAGAGGAAGAAGGGCTTATTATGCTTACAATCCTGTGTTAACAAGCCATTGTTGTGGGGAAGTCAAAGCAGGAACAAATTTGCTGACCTTATTAGTAACCAGGAAGAAAGCTTCCTTAAGGATGCATCCTCGCTGACCTGACTTCCTTGCACCAGACCCTGCCTCATGACAGTTCTACCATCTCCCAGTTAGCACCAGAGGCAAGAGACCAAGCAAGTCTTTATCATTCGAATTTTGGGGGAACACTTAAAACCACAGCCCTCTCATCAGGACCACAGCTTCCTGAGCCTCCTCAGGCTTCCATTCCCCTCTGGTACATTCTCCTCATTGCTGACAGAAGCAATTTAGAAGCACCACTCTGTCGCACATATATGAAGAATGTCCACTCAGTGTGTGACGTCTTTAGAGCGTCTTCATGTTGGGCTTTGCCTTTCCAAGCAAAGTTTATGGATAAGTTCTTACTTTTTAAGTAAGTGTTCTCACATTTTAATTTAATTGTATGTGCACGGGTGTTTTGCTTGAATGCCTATCTGTGGAGCATATGTGTACAGTGTAGAGGCCAGAGGATGGTCTTAGATCCCCTGGAACTGGACTTACAGACAGTTGTGAGCAGCTACATGAGTGCGGGGAGTCCAACCCATGTCTTCTACAGAATGGGCAGCGCTGCTAACCACTGAGCAATCTCTCCATCCTCAGTTAGGTCTCCCTTCACATGTAATTTTCTCCCCTACTATACTGGTAAAAGAGCTCATGTTTTAGGCTTATGTATTCACCAACCATGAGACTAATATGTTGAGTAGCTCCTACACATTCATGGCTCAAATGACTTAAAACATGTATGAACCTGTGAACCTACAGTCTAAACCCAAACTCATATGTGGTTTCTCAAGATTGTGGGGAGTCAGGAAGTGAAGAAGCTAAAAGACAAAGGAAGATGGGATTTGGATTACACTAATGTGGTGGTGGAGGAAGGCATGCTTCTTATTTTGGCCTGGGATTTCTCTGGAACCAGAGTGCAAGGTGGCGGCCTAGTAGCTGGTGTTGAAGTGTGAGCAGTGGTGGGAGAATAAAACCAGGAAATAGAGAAAGCCAAGGTCAGCACGTGGCTTTGAGTTGGTCTCCATTGGGACTCAGCCCTTTTCTGCTAACTAAGGAGCTGGTCACAAGAGCCTCAAGCTGTCTGTTCCAAGAAATCATAATCAACTGGCTCCTGCCTCCTTCCATCAGGATCTCCCAGGGATCAAGGGCATGAAAGTATAATTCAAAAGTCATTCCTCGTGTTTCTGAGATGCCAGATGCACTGGATGCAGGAAGCTAGAGATGGGAGGGAGAACTGGGTTGTGGAATTATATGGGCAGCATATTAGGGGACTTGGGCTGCTCAGGGAAGACGTCACAGCCCAAGACCTGCCAAAACAGCCAGTCCAAGTCCATCTTTTTCCAGGCAGAGCTGAGGACACTTGTGTTTCATGACACCCTCTATTTTCAATCATTCAGTAACACTTTTGACAACTGTTTGCTCATTGCCTATGAAGGTCAAGGCTCTGTGTCAAGCATCATGCTGGTCTAAGCAGTCTTGACTTGTGCTTGGAAAGAGTCAGTCCTTTTCCTATCAGGTACATGAGCCTAGTGAAAACTCTCGGGGTTATTTGGAGTGGCTGGCCATGATTTCAGACACTCCAGCCTCCAAAATGGGAAGCCAGGGCTAATCTCCTCGTTCGGAGGCCTTTTGGTTTATAATTCATCTTGGATCTCATTTTCACAGTAATCAGCAGAAACGATTAGAGACACTGTGTGCTTGGATCAGGATCAGGCAACTTTCTGCCAGGACACGGTATACACAATGTATCCAGTCTGGCCTCTGGGGACAATAACAAGCACATTGGTGGGACTGGCCTCCTTTGAAGTTCTGAAAGGGCATTCTAATATGGGGTGGGTGACTGGCTGGTGGCCCTTTTCCAGCCTGTGTGCCAGCAATGTGTCAGGGACTAGACTTATTTATAGACCATTCAGAGCTGAGGTAACTTTTCAGGTGCAGACAAGTACCATAGAGTGTGGTGGAAGGATTATCCCCTATTATTCTGACCATGATACTTCTGGTGAGGTGACCCAAGCCAGGCATGTTCAGCCCCATCTGTGCTCTACAGAGCTCAGCCACTGAGTAGGTCTCCATAGTCTCTGCTACTGAATGTCTCCTCCATTCTCCTGATGAAGAGACTGAGGCCAGGAGGTTGAATGACCATTAGTGACATGCCTCTCAACACCATTGCTGCCCTCTGGAAGCTGAACTGAAGAGATGTCAATATAAAAGCAGCTTCCAGGGAAATGAAGCCATGAGCAGCCAGAGGCAGGCACCCACAGGACTGGGAGCTGGAGAGACCACAGACAGTGCTTGACTAAGTGTAAAATCAGTATATCTGTGCATGTCCTACCCATATTGGCTGAGGCACCGAGATGGGGCAGATGGAAAACAGAGATCCCAACACTTTCCCGTAAGTCTCTGCTCAGGACACCCCAGAGCTCAGGCAAACCTGAGTTCCTCAGAGGTAGGAAGAACACTCTGGGGTATGAGTACTCTGCTTCTGACATTGTAATTGGAGTGAATGAGAGAAAGAGTTCCATACCTTTGACTAAAATCACAGGAGTAGTTTAAGAAAATATTTTCCTACAGGCCACACATCAAGGTAAGCAACTCCTTCCCCTTTTCTCTTTCATCCACAGCCCACTGGTCCCTAGGCCCCTGGAAGCCTCAGACCCTGCCTGTCCATCTCTCCTCAGAACCTGCCAGCTCCGAGTCCTTCTCTATGAACAGGAAGTGGGATGAGACCGCGCCTCTGGAGGAACAATTGACAATCAGCTTCCCTGAGGCCTCTGTGGGTCCTTGATGATTACACAACTAATTTGACCATAAATCCAAATTAAGGAAAAAGAATCCTCCCTAAGCCCACACCCTCCATCAAATCAGTGTGTCGCTTTGTTTCAGATCCACTCGTTTGCATATCTAGGCTGTACAAAGTCACTTCTGAGGAGCTGTTCCACCTAATATTATTTGTATAATAATTTCATGAGAATTTTACCATCCTTCTCCTGGTCATTTATAATTTTAAGGACTGAAAAGACTCCCACAAGGGAACCCCGAGACAAAAACAAACTTTCTTCTCTGGTTCTCAGTCAACAGTCAGAGGAGAAAATGGCACATGGCTTCAGGGAGTGAATCTTTCTCCCCATACACTAAGCAAGCAAGAGGTTCTGCTAAGATGACAGTTGTGTGTCTTCTAATTTACATCTGACTATCTACTCAAAGGTAGAGTCAATCCCCACAGGCTGAGGGCTTAGTCTCCAGGACTTAGCCACCTCCAGGGCCAGCTGCAGGCTCAGGTTTGTTTGACCTGTGCTTCTGCTTGGTGAGCTACACATGGCTATTTCCAGAAACTTGTCGTCTGGTTTAATGCATTTGCTAGAGAATCCAGGGAAGCACTTATACTTACGGATTTATTATAAAGGGCATTCCAAGATGTGCATGGGACACAGCAGGCAATTTTCTTTGGACCTGACAATTGTGAGCTGCCCAGTGTAGATGTTAAGAGCACCCAAGTTCCTTGGCATGCTATCCTCTAGCTATCCAGGTCTTCTGGGATTTGATTGATTACATCATTGGCCAGTGCTTGACACTTAGCCTTCAGCCCCTCCTCTCTTTCTAGAGGTTGGCAGCATGGGGGGGGGGAGGGGTGGTGTTAGGACTGAAAATTCCCAACTGTCCAAAACTGTCTCTTGGTTTTCCTAGTGACCAGATACCATTTCTGAAGTCCCTGAGGACTGGCAGCCATCATTCTCTCCATTAGCATACCAGGAGACATTTCTAATATTATAGTGCAGATTGTGAGGTGATTAGCAGTCCTATGCCAGGAAGTGGAGATGAAGAACAAAGAAGTATTTTGCAACAACACTGGGCCACATTGTAACTGACCCAGTCTCTTCCTGGTGATTCGCCTATTCAAGCTTGGTAAATAAACACAGAAACCTTTCCCCATCTTTTGAAATTTTTTTCCTAACAGTAAGTTCCCAGAAGTTGGATTAGTAGGTCAAATGGTGTAGACATTTTTTTTTTGACTCTGAAAACATAAACCCAGCCAAGAGGCTGGGGAGATGGCTCAGCAGTTAAGAGCCCAGACTGCTCTTAGAGGATCCTAACTTGGTTCCTAGCACCCACCGTGGGCAGCTCACAACTGTCAGGTCCAAAGGAAACTCTGTGTCTGCAAAGTCTGGTGGTTAGGCAAAAGCCAGAAGTCAGTTCTTCTCTACCCAAAGAAGCCATTTCCTTTATCACCTACGGTGCCTACCCGGATGCTAAGCTCATGCTGGCCTCCAGGCTCCCTCAGCATCACAAGAACCCATCAGAGTCCATGCTGGCCTCCTAGCTCTTCTCTTCTCCTCCCCTCCCCTAACTCCAGCTCCAAGGAACCCAGCATCTTCCTCTGGCCACCATAGGTATCTGCACCTGTTTATTTACACACACACACACACACACACACACACACACACACACAGCCAAATTACTTCCCATGCATTATACTAATGCAAGCTTACACTATAGACTTGAGAGAGTATCCACACTGTTAGGAATCTGCCCTACTCTCACCATCTCACTGTCTACCATCTTGGGAGTGTGGGTTGCATTTGCTGGTAGGAAAGAACATTCTCTGCTCACAGAGAGGACAACAGAAGCACAGACCCCATGTGTCTGTGCGTCTCCAGCTCACTGGGGATATTCTAGGACTCAGCTGTGGACTGAAGGAGGGACGTAAGGAGGTCATATGGGTGGGATATGGTCCTATGGTTTTAGAAGGAGATACCAGGAGTACAGGAATTTGAGTGTCTTGCCCTGTGGAAGGCCTCAGGAGAAAGCCAGCATTGAAAGCACCACAAACTCAGACTTCCAACCTCCCATGTAAGATTCCCAGGTTGTAGTCTTCTCCATGGCAGTGGAACTGACTTCCATCAAACTCCGTCACTCCCAGGACTAGCTTAATCAGACTTGCTATCTCTAGTGCTGAGTTTGAGTCAGACCCACCTGTGGCACTTGAGGGCCAGAGACACAGCAAAAATGAAGGCCCTGTGTCCTGCGAATGGAGAAAAGCTGCCAGGATTTTATATTTGCTGTGCATTGCTGTGTGTCCCTGGGCATGGGGACACACTGGGCTGTGGAAGCCTTCATAGTCACCTAGGCTCCTTCCTGGACCCATCACAAGTGCTGGAGCCCACCCTGACTGTTCCTACCATGGACAAAGAGGGCATGCTAGGTGAAGGTCAGAGGGTTAGACTGCATCCTGGCACTGAGGGGGAAAGCCGACACAGAGGCAAGGCAAAAGCCCAGATTCGTTCGCCCCATGGTCTTTCATTGGAAAACACAAGCTGACAGATAAACTGATGTCCACTTGCAGAAAGGAGTCTTGGCAGGACTAAGCGCAAAGCGTGGGTCCTGTGTGTTGGCTTTGGTGACACACGAAGGAAGGGTATCAGGAGACACTAGCGAGGCTGGCAACACATTCCACGTCACAGCCCTGTGATAGACTCCCCATTACAAGTGCTGAAAGGATATGGGCTCCGCTTTTGTGTATGTATGTGGGCATGTGTGCACATGTGTGAGAGTGCATGAGGAGGCCAGTGGTCACCCATGAAGTGGCATTCGTCAGGTGCTCTCCACCCTGCTTTTGGAGACAAGGTCTCTCCCTGGCCTGGAATTGGCTGAGTAGGCTGATTTGGCAGTGGGCCCCAGGGTCCCCCTGTCTCCGCCTCACCAGTGCCGGGGCTGCAGATCCACGCCACCATGCTCAGTCTTTTTACACAGGCTTTGCACAAGCTCTCACGATTGCACAGCAAGTGCCCGATCCAGTTGCTCTGGCTCTGAATTCTGATTTAAAATGAAATTTTCATTCACATCACTCACTGTGATGTCACTCATGTAACAGTCCCGTGCCGAGGCCCATCTTGTTCCTGGTGCTTCTGTGAATGTGCTGGTTTTGCCATTATTGTTCAGCCCTTCCTCTCCCACACTCTGCCCTGAATATAATGTTCTGTGAGTTCTGATACCTGCTTGTCTTCTGCGTCACTGGCCTGAAGATAGCAGGGTTTGTGCTGGGAGCTTGGCAGGAGTATAGGCTTACAACTCACTCCTACTAGCAGGGTGGCCTTGAGCTTAGCGACTGGCAGGCCTGTGTTTAGATTTTCCCAGCAGTTACACTGTCTGTCCTCGGGAGTGGAAGGACCACAGGGGGACTGAAGGACACTTGGCAAGCACATCCCTCCAGGGGGAGGATGCTCCATGCAGCTTTGTTCAGTGGGTGACAGCTGTGGTTCCAGGGCCTTCCCTATCCAGCAGCCTAGCCTGCCCGCCTCTCGGATCTGCTTCACCTGGAAGTGGGTGTGGCTTTTCCTACTTCCCAAGCTTGCTGGGAAGGGCAAGAGAGCACCTTCTAAAAGCCAGGACTGTTTGACAGACAGTAGATATTAATAACTCCTTTTCCTTCCTTTCCTCCTGCTTTGATTTGGCACATGACTGACTCCCCTGGCAGTAGATTCAGAAGAGAGCACCAGGAAGGGGCAAATGGCCCAAGTGCCCTGATGTTTTATGCTTCAGACAATCTCTTGGCACCCATCTCAGATAAAGAAGTGTATGAACTTTATAACTGTATCCTCTCACATCTCAAGGGACGGTGGGTTAACAATGAAGGAGCATAATAGATGTGTGGTCCCTCACAAACGTATCGGAAGCAGGGCTGGAGCATTGGCTGTGTTGGCGAAGTACTTGGCCTGCAAACATGAAGACCTGAATTTAAACCCCAACAACTGCATAAAAATTGGGTCGTGTGGCACATATTTATAATCCCAGTGCTGGGAAAGTGGAGATAGAAGGATTCCTGGAGCTCACTGGCCAGGCCAGCCAACCTAACCAAACTGGCAAGACCAGTGAGAGAGCCTATCTCAAAAAACAAGTCAGATGGAGCTCGAGGAACAATACCTGAAGCTGAGCTCTGGCCTACACACACACACACACTCATGTGCACACATACGCACACATGCACACATGCACACATGCGCGCACATACACATACACACATGCACACACACACGCACACGTACGCACACACACTCGTGCACACACACATACACCCACACATGCATATGCACACACGCACATGCACACATATGTTTCACTGTTACCAGTACACTCTTGCTATGCTGAGGAAATAACTCACTGGTCAGGTCACATCTGGAGCACCCTGCCTGAGCCTGAAGATGATGGTTTATTCATGAACAGGACAGCTGTGGCCAGGGAGCTGACTCAGGACTGAGCGGTGGATGGAGGGCCAGGTGGCACAAAGAAAGTTATGAGAAGCAGGCTTATTTAAGATGCTGATCTTACCGCAGCCTGAGGCAGGCATTCACTCCCACACTGACTACAGAGTGTCGTGAAATATGTATTCATTCATCAAAGAAGGCCCAGCAATGAGATCTGAACTTACGTATCTGTGTGTATCTATCAAGAACCCTGGCTCCAGCCTGGGTTTCAGCTGGGGAGCTCACTATCTTCCTAACTTACTTGGCACTGAGTGTGTCTGTGACAGGGTTTGCTCTCCACATTCAGTCCTTTCATCAGAGAGCAAAGGTGTTCATACTGGGGACTCGGCCACCACACTTCAGAGCCTAAAGTCAGGTCCCCGCTGCCTTCCGGCCCTGTGACCCTGTGAGTGACTTACCCTCTGTTTGCCTCTGTTTCCTCGCTTGGACCGTGAGGCTTACATGGCAGGGGCTTGAGATCCTTTGTGTTAGTGTGGAAGACACACACTCAGAAGAGTGCTTGGCACACAGTGAGAACTCAGGAGAGCCCGGCTCTTATTGTTAGGCTCTATTTATTTTCCCACTTGTGAAAGTATAAAAGTTGAAGAATAATTAAAACACATTAAAAGTAGAAATGCCAGGAAGGGAGATAAATGAGCTGTTTGCATAAACACAAATTAAGAGAGTCACACTCAGGGAAGAATTGTTCCCTGTTGAGGACAGCAACCATCTGGAAGGAATTAAAGGCGGGAGGGGGTGGGTCATGAGCAGGGAACACTCGGGGACTGTTGGAAGGAGATAATTAACTCCGCTGTGCTTAAATGCTCCCAAAGGAAGGACACTGCTCTAGGCTTGGCCAGCATGAGTAGGGGCTCCCAAAAATTTGACCTCATAAACCATGATCTGATTGGCCTAGGTACCTAAACTATCTAGGCCATTCCAATGGACAAAGACATCACCTTGACAAGCTGCTTCTGTAACAGAATGACGCCAATAGCAAGGTGCCACTTTCTGTCTGTGGAAGGAGCCACAAGAGCAGGATGATGCAGAGTGAAGTAGGGGTGTAAACTGACTCCATTAAACTTCTGTGCTCTAAGTGTAAAGTAGCATGATTTGGGGAGAGTCATTTAACTGTGTGTGTGTGTGTGTGTGTGTGTGTGTGTGTGTGTGTGTTATTTGTTTGGTTTTGGCTTTTGAGTCAGGGTGAGGGTGGTCTGTAGCCCAGGCTGGCTTATAGTTCACTATGTAGCCTAGGCTAGCTTCAAACTCATGTCACTCCTCCTGCCTCAGCTTCCGTAGTATTTGTTGTGAGCCACTACATCTGGTTATGGAATTTTAAAAAAGTTATAAAATATCTATATATCTTTCAACCTACTATTCCAACTTCTGAGACTTTATTGTTATGAAAATCTTGAGAGAGAGAGAGAGAGAGAGAGAGAGAGAGAGAGAGAAAGAAAGAGGAAGGAGAAGGAGAAGGAGAAGGAGAAGGAGAAGGAGAAGAAGAAAAATAAAAGAATATCTGCATTTATTTGCTAGAATAAATAGTATGTCCCCTCCAGAAACTCTTTCAGTCAACAAAATTATAACAGACCAAAAGAAAGATGGTAAAATTCTTGTGAGATAATTATAATTATAACAGTAAATGGAAAATTCTGCAGAAATGGCATTGGAAAGCCTGGGCATGCAAATGGCCGAGCTGAGAAAACAAAGCCAACAGTGCTTTGATGGAGGGTGTGGACTTGGGGAGAAGTTTCTTTCTTTAATTTGGATTCAGATTGGTTGTGCAATGATCTAGGACCCAGAGGGACTCCCTGGGATGGGGGAAGGTCATTGTCAGATGTCTCCATATAAACACAGACTTAGCTCCATTCCCTGACAAAGAGAAAGACCTAAAGCTTGGGGGTACCAAAGAGGGGTCAGATGAGCAGAGTTTGGGGTCCTCAGAGCTGGAAGGATAAAGAAGAAAAAAGTTGTTTAGTTCACTATCTGGGCAAATACAGCCTTAAACTACTTCTGTGACTTCAGCCCAGGATCTCATAGTCACATTAGAACGTTCCTGGGGTGTCCTTTCTACCTCTGAAGAACTCAGGTTTGCCTGAGCTCTGGGGTGTCCTGAGCAGAGACTTATGGGAAAGTGTTGGGATCTCTGTTTTCCATCTGCCCCATCTCGGTGCCTCAGCCAGTGTGGGTGGGACATGCACAGACATACTGATTTTACACTTAGTCAAGCACTGTCTGTGGTCTCTCCAGCTCCCAGTCCTGTGGGTGCCTGCCTCTGGCTGTTAATGGCTTCATTTCCCTGGAAGCTGCCTTTATATTGACACCTCTTCAGTTCAGCTTCTAGAGGGCAGCAATAGTGTGGCTATGGGAACACAAGTCAGGAGACATGTCACTAATGGTCATTCAACCTCCTGGCCTCAGTCTTTTCATCAGGAGAATGGGGGAAACGTTCAGTAGCAGAGACTGTGTAGACCCATTCAGTGGCTGAGCTCTACAGATGCAGATGGAGCTGAGCATGCCTGGCTTGGGTCACCTCACCAGAAGCCTCCTGACTAGAGTAAAGGGCTTATCCTTTTTCTACACTCTGACTGTTCATACCTTTGTTCAACCTATAAGTTGCTGTTGAGAGACTAGAACAAGTACAGAAGGCAGCCAAGATGTCTGGAGTCTAAGCCTGGTCTTGAGAAAATGAACAGGGAAAGTGTAGGTTTTAAGCAGCATGGGACTGAGTAAAGCCTTGGGACCCTGCTTCAGCTTTCCCTCATGGCTTTGACCCACAAAAGGCACTGCCAAGTGCTTTCTCAGCCCCTCCACCTTCAGTATGTTCTGACCGTCAGAATGATTTACATTCTGTTCATGTTTGAATTGGCCACGGTGGAGTTCCTATCCATGGATCTTTCTCTTCTGCTAGGGTATAGAACCTGCACATTTCACGCCACAGAATCTTATCTAAAGTGACTTGTGTTCTCCAAAAAGGGGCATCGCAAATGCTGTGTGATTCCAGGAACATCACGGAAGGAGTACGGCAGCGAGTTATCACATGGTCCAAGAACCCTCGTGTCCTCTCTTCCTGTTTTCCCTCTCCATGGCCAGAATTACATTCATGATACCTGGGACCTCAGAATTAGAGACAGGCATTGAATCTTCATGTTTCTCTTAATTCGCAGGCTGGCAATCTGAGCAGACAGTGGATTGGTACCCTAAATACTTTTTTTTGCCAGTAGATCTCACTGGGAGACAACAGAGCAAAGCCAGTCAATCCTTCTGGGGCTCAGGTTTGCCCCGATGCTCAGGTGTTGGCCATGTTTCTGAGATGTGCGGTGTCTGTGCCTCTCTCCTTATCATTCCTTGCGCCTGTCCCTCATTCTGTGGCTATGTGACCTCAAGAACTTCTAAAAGCACTGAGTCAAGTTAGTTTCTGCTGGTTTCAACTTTGTGTTTCTCCAAGGGTATCTCAGTTGGCATGGGGAAGTATCTCAGTATGAACAAACCACCATGTAGATGCCAAGCTGGCAAAACATGTATGGTCTGCTTCCATCTTACAATACAGAGTGCAAGCATGTGTCTATAATGCAGAATATAAGCATAACCCTCATCATCGCTCCAGCCTCCTATCAATTCCCAGAACAAAGTCCTCAAAGAGAAGTTAGGCTGTCGGTTTTCTTGCTTGATCAAGCTTTGGACTAAGTTCCTGGTGTTCTGGGTTTCAAGATTTCCAAAGCAGAATTGTCTCCTTCTTCCTGCCCCATCCCACTGCAGCTACTGTTTCCATTACAGGCCCACGTGTCCCTAGAAACCTCAGCATCCAGTTTACACAAGCTCCCAGGTGACACCAGGATGATGTGATGGAACCTAGTGATGAAGCTGTCTTGTCTTAAGATTTTTCATAACCAGGGAAAAGGCCTCTCCACGAGGAAATGTTGGGAGGGGCAGAGTGGCTTGTTTTGCTGGGCAGGAACATATTAAACCTAGAAGGGCAGAGAAAGGGGAAGAACAGATCCGAAACACTCTCCCCTGCCCGGAGGTGCTCTTGCTGCAGCAAAAATAGATGGGACCTTGAGCGGAGGAAGCCACAAAACCAGCCCTGTAGCTGTCAGCCTGGTTCTGCCGATTGCCAGACGGGGTTGCTTTAAGCAGCTCTAGGGAAGGCACAAAATAGTGTTTTTCAACCTTCCTGATGCTGTGACCCTTTAATACAGCTCCTTACGTTGTGGTGACAACCAGTGTTGTGTTGAGAACCAGTGGCTTAGAGGATAGCCCAGTTCTGGGATAACCCAGTGGGATAAGATTTTTAACCCTGAGCCACATTAACAGGTCTAGCTGAAGAAAAGGTTTAATAAAATTGGCTTAGTCTTTTGGGCCACCATAATGAAACATCTTAAACTGGATAGTTTATGAGCAACAGAAATTTCTTGCTCATGGTTCTGGAGGCTGGATGTCCAGGATCAAGGCCCCAAATGATTCAATGCCTGATGGCACCTCTTATGTGTCCTCCCATAGGGGTTAAGGGTAGAAAACTTCCTTGGACTTCATGCAAGTTCTGCCCACATGGCCTAATCACCTCCAAAATACCTCACCTTTTAATGTGATCACTGGCTGATAGGTCTTTAATTCCTGTAGGAGGACGTTCGACCATTGCTAGTACCTACTTCCCAAAGTGGAAGGGATCATAACACACAAACACTCTTTCTCTCAGTGTGTGTGTGTGTGTGTGTGTGTGTGTGTGTGTGTACAACCAAGTTTAATGAGAATTGTTTACAGGAACACTGGTGAACACTATTTAGAGGAGCACAGGCGGCTAACCAACAGAGGCCATGTCACTGAAGAAAACATCTCCCTTCTCAGGCAACCATTAGTTGCCAATAGATCTTCAGAGGGTGGGGCCTCGTGCACCCCTCTCACCTCTAGGACAGAACACTGACAGCTCAGCCTTGTGACGGTTCTGTAAGTCCGTCAGCGTCCCTGCCACACCTGGAAAACACCCTTGCACAGCCCCACCCACCCCTCCTCCTGCATTCACCTTTCTACCCTCTGCCAGGATGCGCCCTGGGCTTTGGAGAAAACAACCAATATCTTTCTTTTGAGACAGGGTTTCTCTGTGTAGCTGTCCTGGAACTCACTCTGTAGACCAGGCTGGCCTTGAACGCGCTGAAATCTGCCTGTCTCCACCTCCCAAGTGTTGGGGTTAAAGGTGTGCACCCCCACCGCCCAGCATGGAACATCAATTTCTAGCCAATGGAAAATAATGGCCATTTCCTGGGGGACCAACCCAATACGTGCTGTGTAGATTCATGTAGCAGAACACTAACTAGGCTCTGTCTTAGAGTTGCTGGGAATCTTTTAAAGTCCCAAAGGCAACATCCTGCCTGGTATCAGCAATATCTTCAGGTGATTATAGTGACAGATAGGTCTACAGATCACTGTTAGCACAGGGCCTGGGGTCTACTGAAGCTTTCAGTATCTGCTACCCCTCCCTTTCAGTCACCTTTTATTGAGCACCTGCTATATGCCATAGACTTGCCTGTTGTTATTTGGTCTTCCCTGCTGAAACTTTTCTCACTCCTCACCTCTTCCACAGTGTCCCGGCCTCGCAGCTCCCCGGATGACTTAAAGGCACTGACTCGAAATGTCAACCGGCTGAATGAGAGCTTCCGGGACATGCAGTTGAGGCTGCTGCATGCTCCATTGCAAGCTGACCTGACGGAACAGGTGTGGAAGGTTCAGGATGCGCTGCAGAACCAGACAGACTCATTGTTGGCCCTGGCAGGCTTGGTGCAGAGGCTGGAGGGCACCCTGTGGGGGCTGCACGCACAGGCGGCCCAGACGGAGCAGGCCATGGCCCTGCTGCGTGACCGAACAGGACAGCAGAGTGACTCCGCACAGCTGGAACTCTACCAGTTGCAGGTGGAAAGCAATCGAAGCCAGCTGCTGCTGCAGCGGCACGCGGGCCTGCTGGATGGGCTAGCACGCAGGGTGGGGGTCCTGGGTGAGGAGCTGGCTGATGTGGGCGGTGCGCTCCGTGGCCTCAACCACAGCCTGTCCTATGACGTGGCCCTGCACAGCACGTGGCTACAGGACCTGCAGGTGCTGGTGAGCAATGCCAGCGCAGACACCCGCCGGATGAGGCTGGTGCACATGGACATGGAGATGCAGCTCAAGCAGGAGCTGGCCACACTCAATGTGGTGACTGAGGACCTGCGTCTGAAGGACTGGGAACACTCCATCGCCTTGAGGAACATCACCCTTGCCAAAGGTACTTGGGTGACCCACCCTGTCCATAATCCCTCCTGCCTACCCTTCCTACTAAGGTAAAGTTCATCCCCAAAGACCCATCCTGGAGTATAAAACTTACACCTTCACCTTTAAGTCTTACACTTACTCTGGAATGTTCTGCCTAAATGACCTGTGCCCGTTTCTAGACCTACCTAGATCTCTCTGCTGAGTAAACCTCTCTGGAGCAGAGAATGGACCCAGCATCCACACTCCTAGGCAGGAAGACAACCAAGGGTGGATGCTGATGGGTTGGGTGGCCAGAGATTTGGTGTGCCCTCTGCAGCCTTCAAGAGACAGAAGAGGGTCCTGCTATAGGATTTGACTGCAGGGTAGAGGGCTCCTTCAGTTGCAAAGGTTCTAATGAATGGAACTTCAAGGATTAGAGAATTTCAAACTTGAACTTGGCCTACTAGACAGTTAGAAAAATGTTTGTCCAAGCAGTGGTGGCACACGCCTTTAATCCTAGCACTCAGGAGGCAGAGGCAGGCAAATCTCTGAGTTTGAGGCCAGCCTGGTCTAAAGAGCAAGGTTCCAGGATAGCTAGCTACTCAGAATAACCTTGTCTTAAAACGAACAACCAAAAAAAAAAAAAAAAAAAAAAAAAAAAACCCAAACAAAACAAAAGAAGAAGACTATGTTGGTCAGGTAGAGTACGTTTGGATTCATTGAATTTATTTCCTAAATACGATTGGCTGTGTGTGCTGGCACATGCCTGTGAGCAGAGCACTTGAGAAATGGAGGTGCAAAGATTAACAGATGGAGGCCAGACTGGTCTATATAAAAAGATCCTGCATATTAATGAATGAAGTCACTAATGAATGGGTTACTATTGCTGTGATGAGACACCATGTTCAAAGGCAAATTGGAGAAGAGGTTTATTGGGCTTGCAGTTCCATATCGTAGTCCATTACTGAAAGAAGTCAGGGCAGGAAGTTAAACTGAGCAGGGACCTGTAGCCAGGAGCTAATTCAGAGGCCATGGAGGGGAGCTTCTTATTAACTTGCTCTTCATGGCTTGCTTGACCTGCTCGCTTGTAGAACCCCAAACCACCAGCACTGGGGTTGCACCACCCACTACAGGCTTGCCTACAGTCTGATCTTAGGGAGGCGTTCTCTCCACTGAGGCCCCCTCCTCTCCTCAACTGTAGCTTGTGTCAAACTGACATAAAACTAGCCAGCACACTCAATAGCTGTTACCCTAGAGACCAGCTCTCCTCTTCTGATGAACCATCTTCTCCTCTGTTGGGCTCTGAGATTCATGAGACCCTGAGTAGTCTGGCAGTCGGCACTACTGAACTTGTCCTCATTAGTGCACCTGCTGCACATGGGTGTACCAAGGGCATGCCACACAGCATCTCTTAAGAGAAGCACCTGTTTAGGGAAGTGTCACTGTCCTCTTGGGTGCTGCCATGGGCACTTGCCCCGGCCCGCGGGGATTCGACAAGACCCTAGGGAAGGGGGTGAAAGATGGGACAAGAGACACAAAGAAGAAGCACCTGTCTTAATGTCTGAAAAGTATTCCTTAACTCAGGCTGTTTACGTAACTGACATTTGCTCTCAGGCAGAAGGGAGTCTTGGCTTCCAGCAGGCACTGAGACCCAGGAAGCTTACAGAGCCTGCCCAGGTTGCATGGCAAGGTGGGAGTAAAACCAGGCATGGATTCTGACCTTTGTGTGGCCATGCTTCTATGCCTCCTGTTTCATTTTCTGGAGCATTCTCACTAGTCCTGTCTGCTTTCTGCCCCCAAACAGAGAGGTAGACAGAGCTATCTGAGTCTCTCCAGTTTACCTCCTCAAGCCCCAAGTCCTCTCCTCATCACACTGCAGTCCCTCCTCTGAGCTTCCACAGTGCCCACAGGGCTCTATAGTTATCCCGGTGTCTTTAGCTTTGCATGTCCAGAGTGCTCTAGTATGCTTCCGTGAACTTATATACTGCTGTTGGAGTGGCCTTTCTACCATAAATCTAACTAATTTGTTTCTAATTTATACCTCTCTAAACACACATGTACATATTCATGCACACACATATGCATATTTGCCTATACATACCTGTATATACACACACACATATACACACACACCTGAATGTATAGCTCACATGCACACACACATGCACAGATATATTCACAAACATATATACCTGCATGTACAGCTTACATGTGTTTATATGTACATACACAGACACCTGGATAGATAACTTACTTGTGCACAAATAGGCATATACATGCACAAGCACACACACAGACACTTCCATGCATAACTCACCAGCACACACACAAACACCTGCATGCGTAAGTCACATGTTTGTGTACACATATGAACAAACACACACATGTGAATGCATAACTCATGGGTACACACATGTGTACGTATATACAAACACAGACACCCTACATGCATGGCTCACACTTATGCACACATACAGACAAGCACAGATACCATGCTCTGCCTCTTTGCTCTTTTCTGGCTCATACTCATAAATACTCAAGAGCGTGTGTTTTCCAAAGATGAGAGCATCTACATTATCCTTGAGTGGCAAATGATTTTCAATCTCTCACTGGCAGTTTTCTATGAGTTTCGACTCCAGTTCATCTTTCGTAGACATTCGAGCAAAGCAGTGTTTTCTTCTGCTTTGGATCTTTTGGCATTGATGAGGTCTGTCCAAATCTGCCTGTGCAATTTAAAGGCACGGAGAACTTAGACTGTCAGAGAGGGCGGCATCCCTGGAGAAGGAGGAAAATCAGAGAGGGGAGACATGCCAGAACACATCGGTATGGCAAGCCTTGAGGCAGGCCACCCAAGCCATATGCAGATGGCTAAAATGAAAGCTTTCTAGACTTCTTTGGAATGGGAGTAGACCTCTGACATCATCTGGTCTAACCCTCCTGTATCAGAGTGGAGAACCACAAGGCCCCAGGAGGAGCAATGACCTGCCCAAGTCAAATGTCAAACCTCTTGATGAATGAAAACACGTTTTCAAAGCAGCTTTATCTTGCAGCTGCTTTGTTTTCGATAGAAAACATCAACTAGTGGATGGAGGAGGGAGTTCCCCTCAGTGCCTTCTGTAAAGTGTGTGGAGTAAAGGAGTGGGGGCTGGATTCTAGGGCTGACAGAAGGCCTCTGCCTTCCAGTTAAAAGAAGTGGACCAAGATGTACATCTGTGAATTGAGCCACTTATAAAACAGGTGTATCTGCTCTACGAGGGTTGGGGGGTGTGTACAGGTCCTGGGTAGGTTGTGTGACCGGCTGTCCTCTTACCTTCCTCAAAGTGGGTGCAGGATACTCTGTGAAGGAGAGTTGACTGGTGCATCTGTTCCCATTCCTTTACCCTTGAGTGTCCCTCCAGCAGGGCTGTCCCTGAACTTCCTGTAGGTGCTGCTCCCCTGGCTGTGGAATGAAACTACAGTCTCTTCCCTGTCCTTTTCTTAGGTAGAGATGTTTTGAATGGGGAAGGAGTCAGGATGTTCTTATGGGCCCTGTAGCATGAGAAAACTGAGGCAGGGTCATCAGTGGCAGGGGCCATGTGGGCTCCGATGGTAGACAGACCTTATCCCAACCCCTCCACGTTGTGATCTACCTCAGAAAATGAGAAACAAGACTCGTGACTATAAAACTCTGAGAGATTAAAAAGGGCTCCTGTGGGCATGCCTAGGTGCAACTGCAGCCATAGCCACATATACTGCCCAGATGTCACCTCAGAATGCCAGCTGTGGGTTGGCGCAGCTGTAGCAGGCTCAGATTCCTGCAGCTCAGGGTCCAGAGAGAGATGAAGAGTGAAATGGGTTGGAGTGTTTGGACTGGGTGAGTTTTTGCAACAGAGATCTATGCTTTGCTGCTGAGCCTGACAGGAGGGGAGACAGCTCAGTACAGGACAGGGATGGGGAAGAGGTGCAGGCAACGGCACTCATTTGCATCTTAGCTCTGCCTTTCATTGGCTCTGTAACTCTTGGCAAACCAGGTTTCATGTCTTGATCCTGTTATCTGAGAATTGGGATAAAAAAATACGATGATACCTAAAAACTCCAGCTTTCCTTAAATGTTTTACATAACTTGGGAATTTCAAAACATGTTAACTACTTTCCCCTTGCTTTTGAGCCATTGAATTGTTAAATAGCTGTCAGCTTCGGTTAGGGTCTGAGGACAGTGCCAACTTTTGGAATGTATCAGTACATCTTGATCTTGGCAGCCGGGTTGTTTTGTGTGTATTAACACCCTCTGGTCTCATAGCCTCATTCATTTGTCAAATATTGATTGTGCAAGACACTGCTCTGCTAAGAGCCTACATGTCTGGGGTTCCAGGGAGAACAGCACACACTGGGGCTAAAAATAACAGTTTATTGTCGAGAGATTGCAAGCCTTCAACCCACGCATCTGTGGGGTTACACCGCTCTGAAACTCTGAGAGAGGGTCTTCCCTGTGTCTTCTGAACTTCTGGTGGCTGAGGCAATGTTGGTCTGCAGATGCCTCATTCCCCTCTCTGCTTCCATCATCCTGTGCCTCTGTCTGTTTACAGGACCCCGGTCACAAGATTAGGGTCTCTCCCTCTTCAGTATGCCCGTAACTAATGACATCTGTAGAAACCCAGTGTCCTAAGGAAGGTGAGGAGGTTCTGGGGACAGATGAGTTGGGAGCACTATTCAGCTAGTACAGCAGGAGGTGAGTGCTTGCAGCCTGGATTCCCACAGCAGGGTCAGGTATGCAGAATGCATCAAAGTGACCCAGATCTGCTTGTCTGGCTTGCGCCCATGCCAGCAGGAACCATGGGACCAAGAAAGATCAGCAGCAAAACCAACAAGGAGTATCCTCAGATCCTAGTCATGGGGAATTGACAGGGAGGCCTTCTGGATGACTGGATGAGTGGCTGGAAGGTGCCAAGGGTGAGATGTCTGGTCTCATGGGTGTGGCAGAAAGGATAAGTGCCAGAAAGACCTGGACTGAGATCACCATGCCTGCCTGTGTGGCCTCAGACAAGTAACTTCAACATATGGCATAGGCATAGTGGAGACTGAATTCAGTCATGTACACTTGACTCTCCGCCACACTGGAGCCTCTCCCATTCACAAGCAATTAGACACGTATTCTCCACCCAGGTGCCCAGCTGAAACCTGAGCTTAGCCAAGCCTCCTCCTCCACTGCATCCCCAGAGGGAGCCAAGAGCTACCCTACACACTAAACAGTCTGGCCTTTCCTTCTGTCTCTGATGGCCCCTTTCCTAACCCAGGGTTCCTCTGCCTCTCACTCAACGGACTGCAGCCCCGGCCACCTTGCCTTTCACCTTCTTTCTGTTCTGTTCTTCTCTTACACCACAGCCCAGCCACCTTCCTCCCTTTGTTGTGCAGGCCCCTTCCAAAGCTCCTGGTCCCTCCTGGTCAGAATCCCGTCCAGTATCTCGGCCTCCAATACCCCCACTTTTCCAGCCCACTGAGCTCCTGCTGCTGGGTTCACCATTGCTTACACAGCTACATTGTTGCCTTTAGGGAGGATGTAGGAAGGCTTTCTCTGCACAGAATCTCTCCCTCTTCATTCGGCCTTGGTCAGCCCTGACCGCTGAAACGGGCTGGGGGCCTTTGACCACAGACATTGCTTTCTTTTCAGTTCAGGGTACTGCCATAGTTGGGTTCTGGTGCAGACTTCCTTCCCTGCTGTGTATATGACTACCTGTTTGCCATATTCTGGTCTAGGAGAGAGAGAGATTTTGGGGTGGGGTTGGGTGGTAAGGGACAGAAGTGACGGGAGAGGAAAGGAATGCTAGTGCTGAGGTCAGTGGTGTCCTCCAACTCCAGACTGGGTCTCATGACATAGCCCAGGCTGGCCCTGAGTTCACCATCCTTCTACCTCTGCCTCCTGAATAAATACTAGAACTATAGGCATAGTCTACCATAACTGATCGTTTTCATTTTATAAAGACACCAATCCCATTGCGGGGGGGGGGGGCATCCCTATAACCTCATCTAAATCCAGTCAGTCATCATGACCCTCCCCCATATCCCCACCTTTCCAAACCATAACCTTGGGGGTAAAAACTTCAACATGTAGATTTGAGAGGGACACAAATATCCCCGAATACCCTCCACCCTTCTTCACTTAGCTAGGACCTGTTTCTTCCTGAATGGGGTTTCATGGAACTTCCTCGGGTACCCCACAAGGCTGAGTAGCTGCCATTATATGTTTCTAGCACAGAATTCTGGCTCTTCCTCTCATCTCAGAGGCAGTCCTTTGCTTTTTCCACCAATGTCCTGGCTTCCTAACCTTCTATTCTTCTTGTTCTTCTTGTCATCTTTCAGGGCCACCAGGACCCAAAGGTGACCAAGGGAATGAAGGGAGAGAGGGAAAGCCAGGTAGCCCCGGACTTCCTGGATCTCGAGGTAATGGGGTACACTGGGAGGAACCTGGGTGGGGGGGAGTGCTTCAAATCTACCCCTGACGCTCTCTTCCTAGGGATGATAGACATCCACCATCTACCGATTGCTCTTCCACCAGGTGACTAAGAGGTGGTCAACTTAACCGTAGAATGGGCCAAATGCTTTTCCCTAAGAAGTACCAGGATCTGAAGGAAGGGGCTCCCAAGAGTTCCCAGGTTCACTAAGCCACTGCCCACATAGGAATTGGGGTTCACATGGTCAGGGCCTTCAATTAAAACGTTCTATGATGCTAGGAGCCTGACACTCTCCTGCCCCATCTCACTGCCTGATGCCCTACAGCCTTTCACAGGGTCATTGTCTCAGAAGTTTCCTATCAGGGATTCTGACAAACATCTGAGTGTGCCCATTCCTGAGCCTGTGTTGCATGCAATGTTCCTCTGAGTGAAGAGGCTTCAAGATGATGCAAGGAGAGGAAGCTTAGCAGGGAAGGGTCTGGTTATTTGTTTTATAGGGTTATTCCTGCCAAATCTCTAGGTACATTACAGATGAGGGGGAGAAGACAGGGCATGGAAGGGGAGTGCTCCAGCCTGACCTCCCCTCTGTCTTCAGCCCCACAGCAGAGGATGCCCTTAGGCTCTCAGGACAGAAGAGCCACTTTTCCTGCCTAATGAATCATAGGGTGGGGGCCTTTGGGCACATCTTGCAGTAGACTCAGAGATCACCGCAGGACTCTTAGACTCTGGGAACAGATGCACCATATCAAGAAGGAAAAGAAAGACATTCCATCAATTTCTTTGACGTCCTGACACCCTTGGGAGGCCACTGTCCTCCCCCAGTCATTTGCTGTTAGCCCTGGGGTAATAACTGGGAGACAGGTTTCTTGGCCTGTGGAAAAAGAAGGCCAATGAAAACCAGCTTGCTCTCTAAACAGGAAAGAACAATTAGGAACTTGATTAAGAGAACTGTGTTCTACAGCGATGACTAGTCTTAGGTCAGGACTCTTGGGCCTTGGACTCTCACTCCATAAAAGTGTTTGTTGATCCTGGCTCTCCATGGTACATTCAGCACAGGCTGTGGCCATGAGATCTGATAGCCAAGAACCTTGGAGCAAAAGGCCTAATGGGGTGGTAGGCTACGTACTCACTGATTGGTTTTTGTGGACAACCTTTTGGTTTTGACACTTTGTTTGTTTCTGGAAAGAAAGGAAGTGGGTTTTTTTTTTATTCATCTTGTTTTTTCCTCTTCTTTTAAATAGGTTAAGGCATCACCTCAGCCTCCTCCCACTCACTAATGCCATGCTCACAGTGTTCCCCTCCCTAAGGACCAGTGAGACCCTTAGCCTAAAGTATGACATAATGTTAATTAATCATAAACTTTCTGTAAGAAAGAGGGAGACTCAGATCCTGCTTCCAAAGCCCTTTGCTGTGTGCCCTGTGGCAAACATCCAGGAGCTTTAGTTTCTTTCTTTGTAGTAGGGTACAATAACACCCCAATGCATGTTATACGGATTAATGAGATTCTTTATGCCTGGCACACAAAGAGTTATCCAAAAAGATGTTTGCAGAATTTGGAAGTCCAGCATGCTTACAGGTATCTGAATGGGACTGGCACTACTACCACTACCACGATACTAGGCCTTTCAAGGGTGAGGGCCCAGGGAAAAGTGATGTAGCTGTGTATGGGGAGATTGAGCTGCCCTGCAGGACGCTAAGCAGAGGGAAGCAGAGGCTATGGAAGACCAAGTTCATATTCATTATTGAACCAGACAGTGACATCTAATGGACCTGAGTCTGCAGCTCCACCCTTGTCTCTTCTCACCCCAGGTCTGCCAGGAGAGCGGGGTGACCCAGGACTGCCTGGTCCCAAGGGTGATGATGGGAAGCTAGGGGCCACAGGCCCCATGGGCATGCGTGGATTCAAAGGTAATACTAAAGCTTGCTGCACCCTGGAGCCTCACATACCTTCAGTCCTTGAATAGCATAGGAGCCATCCAGGAGAGCACCTTCTGTGTGTGCATGTGCACACGGGTGCATGCATGCATACATGTGTGTGTGTGTGTGTGTGTGTGTGTGTGTGCGCGCGCGCGCGTGCGCGTGTGTTCACATGAATGTGTGGTCACGTGGGTATGTGTATACAGGTTGCAGTCCAGAGATAAAAGCAGGGAAGCTAGTGAGGGGTCTCTGAGAACAGAACCAGGCTGTAAGCCCCTTATCACTTGTCCTCAGTCCTACCAGACCCCTCTCCTTCTGCAGGCCTCCCAAGCCCTATGCTTACAACTTTATTTCCTTTCTTGGTTTTGCTTTGCCAACAGTACTTCTTCTGATATTTTTTCTTCTTTCTGTGGCTAGTCCCTTTGTTCATCCTTATGGGAACCTACTTCTTCAGGGTCAGTCTGGATTGTCCGATTGGCCAGGTGTGGTGCCGTATACCATTAATCCTAGCACTCAGGAAACAGAGGCAGGTAGGTCTCTGTGATTCCAAGGCCACCCTAATCTACACAATGAATTCCAGGACACCCAGAACCAGTACTACATAGAGGACCATGTGTCAGATGGATAGACAGACAGACAGACAGACAGAAGACAAGGATACCTGATGCTCTTTGCACAAGCTGCCTATATTTCACTCATTACCATGACAACACAGGAAAAGTCCTCTCATCATCCCCCACCCACACCCTCCCCCCCACATACCCTGTGACTGGGAGGTCTTCTGTTCTTGGATCATTGGGAAATCATATTCTACTCTCTGGTGATAAGATGGACTGAGATTCTTCTTTTATGATCCTAATCTGAAAATGTATAATTTTTTTAAGACCATATAAAGAGAGTCAGTGCTTGTTGAAAAATGACTAGACAGCATAGACACACACAGAGGGTAAAGCAGACAGGAAGTCCTTTTTTCTTTAGCCCCTTTGGCTCTGGCTCTTCAGAATAACCACTGTGAAACCTTTGGAGCACACACTATGGTCCACTGAACGGTGCCTGAAAGTTCTCCTTCTTTGTAGAGCGAGGCAGATGCTAAGAAAGATCTGACATTTTAACTCAACCCTGGAAAGGAAATTCCACAAGTCCTTGGAAATTGACTCTACTGTCTCCCCTACCAGAAAAACCAGTCTGACTTATAACCTATCTCCATGGAGGACTGGAGCTCAATCCCTTCCTCTCCTATGAGCTTGGGTGTGAATTTCTCCAACTTTGACTAGCTTTGCTCCCTGCCAGGCATTCCTTGATGCTATATGGTAGATGGGGTTCTAATGTGCTTTCTCACTGGGCCCCTAATTTTCCTTTATGACCAGAGCAGATGCTATAATTATCTTCCCCACAGCGCCCTCTGGTGGCAGCTGGCCCCTGCCTGAGGGGTTGTCTTGAGTTAGCAAGTCCATAGATAAAATCTTATTTCTGGTGTTTGTTTCCATTCCTAATGCCTGTTTTCCTTTGGTTGCAGGGGAGCGAGGCCCAAAAGGAGAGAAAGGAGAGAGAGGAGAGAGAGGAGAGAGAGCTGGTAAGGAAGTTCTGCCGGGTTACGGAGTACTCTGGGGCACAGGTGGAGCCCTATAAGGTCAAGGGGTCAGGTGCTGAAACCACACTCTGGGACTTGAGCATCAAAGAGTCCCCCTCCCCCTTTTTAGCCCTCACTGGCCAAGCAGTACGCATCATCAAACCCTAGGGTGTAGGCCTGGGGTTGTATAGATGGATCTAGAGGTTTTCTCCCCGCAGCACCCTGCAGCACCACCAGCTGCCTATATACAATCTTTGTAAAATGGAGAGAATTAAGAATCCTGACCTCTTAGGGCCATGTTGAGAATATGACAAGAATCTAGACACGAGATTCAAGGCTTGTGAGGTATCAGCCATTAATATTCCATACCACACACCAACTCAGACATAGTTACTAAAATCACTGGAGATGATTTTAAAACTCAGTTTTAGTTTTTAAAACTAAAACTCAGCTCCAGACTTTGTAGAAACTGCTCGTGCCATGCTCCTGTCTCCACATGCTAAGGCTCTTTTGTCTTCTCCTTTGCTCCTTCGGAAGCCACGAGGCTCCCTAGCAACCACACGGTTTTATGTGGGAATGGGAACCTCTGCTGAAACCCTTCCTGTAACGGTTGCAAGAGGGCTGGCTGATCTAGCTGAACCACATTTCTATGAGGTGTTTCTTCCCCCAAAATACCATGTGTAGACTCCCAGAGAGACTGTTGGAAGAACACACAGAACCTCTTAGCCACGTTCCAAACAAGAATAGAACACCCAGCATGTGGCGCCATTGGCTCCGAGTGTATATTAAGGAAAGCATGGGTGGTTGGCCATGTCTGTGGGCACCTGTGCTCCGGGAATTATTCAGGGGATGTGGTCTGTGCACAGGAGCTGGGGAAGTACAGTCTGGACTGTTACTGAGGACCTCCTCCAAAGGACAGGGTGGTGAACTTGGTCTTTAGGGTGCTGCCTACTCCTGGGCTTACTAGCAAGCATTTTTGCGTTTTCTGACAGAATGTTGCCAAGGTGGCTGAGAAGGACTGGATGGTGGCATTTAGTTCTGAGACAGAAACAACTTGTGTGGGGTTGGGCAGGAAGAGAGGAGTTGTGTGGAAAGACGACCTTTGAGAATGAGATCAAAAACACTTGCCCACACACCAGAGGGGTCTCACTGGAGACTGTCTGCCAACTGTTCTCTTAGCTGACTTGAGAACCCAAACAGGAGTCCCAGCCAGCAGAGTGAATATGGTCACTGTCTACCTGGACAGAGCTGGTTATGCTCTGAGACTGAGAAGGTGGAAGCCAAGCTGTATCGTGTGAGGCTCCCCAGCCAGACACTAGGGAAGGGCACCCATCCACTTGACCTTATAGCCTATGGATGGCCCAGCCAGGGGCTGACATCAGCTCTTGGGATCAGTTTCCCAGGGGAAGGAAGGTTACTTTCCTGCCGTAAGGAGACTATATTCAGACTAGAGCCCAGGGCTCACACACAAATCCTAAGCCCATAGCTCATACAAAACTTTTAGCTACCTTTCAAAGCTCCCAGAATTGGTCTCCTCGTGCCATGGAACTGGCAGATGAGGAGGCTTGCAGACTGTACTCGTGATATGAGAAAGAGCATCAGAGGTGTACAGGAATTCTAGAAGCATGATACTGGAAGTCTACCATTCACATTCCTCACTGCTAGAGGCCCAGGACTGAGCACTGGGTCACTGGCTTCCTGAATCTGGAATGAGAAGTCAGACCACAGTCTTGGGGCAGTGGAGTCTTGGGTGGTAGGACTGGGCTGCCAGGAACTTCCGAGTGAGTTCCTCTTCCCTCACTGCTCTAGATGGTAATGGAAGACTCAAGCCAATGGAACCTTTGCCTCAGTTCCGAACTGAGGTCTGAATCTGGTCAGCAGCAGGGTTATCTTCCCACGGCCTCAGCTTCCTAGGTTGCTTCTGGCCATGCCTAATCATATGTCCCCTGTCCCCGAGGTGTTACTTATATCCCTGAGACCCAGGCTCTGAGGAGAGGCCCATGGCTCATCTTTCAGAAAAGTGTGGAAATTCTGATGGACACAGTGCCTACTACTACTGGGGCTTTCTTAGTCATTCCCTGGATCCTTGACAGTCCCACCGTGGGATCTATGGAGTAGGAAGTGTGAGTTCTCAGCACCAGGGAACCTCAAAACTCTGAGCTGAGTGGTGCAGAGCCAGTTCGCCTGGCTGAGTTCTGGCATCCGGTGCCTTTGCCAGAGGCTTGAAACCTTTACCAAATTCCTAAGGTTAACCTGCATTACAAATGCCTGAAGTTCCTTCCCAGCCGGGTTTGTTACTATAGTAATAGTATCCATGACAACATCAAGATAGACACCTGGAAGTGGCCGCTAGCCAGCGCATGGTATTTAGGAAAACTCCTGGGGACCATGTTGGCAGTCAGTGTTAACATGCTTTTTGTAACAAAATTCTTGCCTGTGTTTACCCATATTGAATCTGGAGTAGTGGTATTTGGGAGTTTGGATAGGTTTCAGATCACTTCCTGTCCCATTCCTAGCTCCACCCCTGCAGGTCATTGACCCAAGAGGTGGAGGGGCTCTAAGGTTACCTGCTGAGATGATGGTTGCACTGGGTCTAAAATCCAGACCTCTTGGTGTTTTTCTTGATGAGAAGTAAAGACTTTTATTTTCCCTTCGGGCCTTAGTGACATCAATCATCCCATAAAATCCCATTAAATAACCCTGGCTTTGGAGATTTGGCCAGCAAAAAAAAAAAAAAAAAAAAAAAGATCCATATGTACATCTCAAGGAAGACAGACATTTGTTTTACCTTGGAATATGATCTGTTTGCAAGATACGTATGTGTGTATAAAGTTTAAATCCCAGTGCACACATTTTATGCAGTATATAAGCTCAGGTTGTTTTAAAACAACAACAAAACCAAACAAACAAAAAACCCAACTTTACTCAATTTGGTTTCACATGAGAAGGAACTATGCAGCCAGACATAGGGCGAATCCCCAAGCCAATATTAATCAATAGTTATCACTGAGAGGTCAAAAGGCTGGGAAAAGGTTTAGTTGTGTGTGTGTGTGTGTGTGTGTGTGTGTGTGTGTGTGTTTTGTTGTTTAAGTAGAGGGCCATCTGGGTCCCACCAGGATCCAGACCCAAACACATACATATACATACACGTGCGCGCGCACACCCACACACACCAAAGTTCACAACTAGTAACTGAAATATATAGATACACACTTCACTCAGGAAAATCAACTTGAAGAAAAACTGAAGCCAAATGCTAACTGCCAGAGCGGAATAACAAGGAAATGATAAATGAGGCATGTGGAGATGGAGAAAAAGTACAGCAGAGCCAGCCCCAGGGCTGGCAGGGGTCAGGACACAGGGGCTAGGGCAGAACTGACTTTGAAAAGAAGTAGAGGCCAGAGAAGATGAGGAGACTCTCTTGGGCAGTGGAGACTGGCCTCCTTTACCTCTTTCAGAACGAGAAGGAAGGTATGTGGACGGAAAGGGAGCATGAGTGAAGAGAGCACTGGGCACCCAGTCCTTTGGCGAATGTCTCTTGAGTGTTCGCACCAGGAATTTCCATCTAGCAGAGAGGGAGAGACTCATTAAAAGTTACCCTGTGACCTTAGGAGGAGCCATGGTGGAAGTTGGGGAAGCCAGGTCAGAGAGGAGTTGTGATCCAAACTCTGAAGGGAAAGTTGAGGTCTAGTAGGTGCTTGTAGAAAATGATGAATGGCATCCCAGATGCAGGGAGCTGTGCGTGGAGCTGATACTCCTGTAGATGGGCTGAGGAAGAATCTAAGGTATTTGAAACAAAAATCCAAGCCCAGGGGACAAGTGAGAATCCCTGCAGAACTTTGCAGTGGTTGAGAGGTTAGCTTTGACCTGTTCACTTTAGAAAGCCACCAGCAAGTTGTAAGCACAAGTGAGCACTGTGGGGTGGCTGGAGAACCAACTAGAGGTTGTCATCCTTGACAGTCCTCCCCCTTCCCAAGATCTGAGGCATGCCCTTCCTCCCCTGGGGACAGTCCTCTCTGTAAGTCCAGGCTGCTCCTCTGCTCCAGCTCCTGCTTGAGTCTCAGGGGCCCTTTGTCTTTAGCAAGGTCTTCTTCAGAAGCATCATCCAAAACAAAGACAAGACCCAAACTCCACAAAACTCTAAATAAACAATATGAACCACTGGACAGCTCAGAGAAAACCACTTGTTTCTTCTGAGCCTGTTCACATGCTTTGACCTCAAGCTGGCTTTTCCCAGACCACAGGTTCCTGGCACCAGTCAGGTGTCCTGCTCTATCTGCTCCAAGTTAGTATGGACTCCACAGGCTCGGTGCTCAGTCTCACAGGACCCCCACCTTAGATCCAATTGCCATAATTGGTGTGCCCCATGAACTCCTTGAATTCAGTCATTTGCTAGGGTGGCTCACAGAGTGGTACCTCCTCCTGTTTCCTCCCTTATAAAGGATATTCTCATCATCCCTGGGCAGCTGAAGAGAGACAAGAATGGGGTCTTGTGGCCAAGCAAGGAAAAATGCTAAGGCCAATGTCAAAAGGAAGTGAAGTCCCCCTTGGGAACCCAGCAGTGCTGAGACCATCAAGAGACTGCTAATATCTGTATTCTAAACACATGTGAGTGCAGGAGTCTCGAGCCAGTGCCTGAGAAGTGTAGCTATTAGGAAACAATAAACAAATGAATGTTTGGCATGCGCACTAAGCTAGAGTTAGCAGCCAGGGGCATATTCGGGATTTGGGAAGGCTGGATGCTTTGAACTGCTATTCTCGTGGGTTATTCATGCCTGCTAGACAAGCCAACCAGTTTTTGTTCTGGGTCCAGCCCTGTGCTAGCGCGCCCCCATGGCTCTGTGCTAGTTAATCTTTCTGTCCAGTGCCAGGAGGCAGCTCCCTTAGGACTCAGAGGTTTATTCTCGGGGATTGGCCCTGCAAGAAAACTCTTAGTAACACAAACCTCAGACAGAAGGTGAGCAAACAATGCCTTAACAGTGCTGGAGAGATGGCTCTACAGTTAACAAGCTTGCTGCTCTAACAGAGGACTCCCAGCACCCAAGAGAGGTGGTTCACAATGCCTGTACCTCCTTCTCCAGCAGAAGATCCCAAACTCCACACACATGACATACACATAGAAAAAAAACTCAACTAAAATTTAAAAACAACAGAAAGGCGGGGGTGGGAGTGGGCGAAACACCAAAGAACCGAAGCTTGGTTCATTGATGTGGGTTTTGTACAAATAAAGTTTAGGTTGAAGCAGAGTTGAGATGCACATGAAAACTAGGAGTGACCGGACTGTTTGTTTAGAAAGTATTTCAAACAAACCCAAGAGTGATTCCCAGTCCCCAGGACCCTGAGCTCTCTCTGTGTCCTTGTGATGCTGGGTGGTAGGGGATGTTGAGGTCCCTGCAGATGCAAATTGCAGAAGAGTGAGGGCTGCCAGGGCTTGATGTCCTAACCCCACAACCCCTCCCATCCTCAGATGTGGAAGACACCTTGGTGGGTACTAGGAGTCAGTTTCAGATGGCCTTGCCTCCTGTCACGGGTGACAGCCAGCTTCTATTCTTCAAGGAGATGTTAGTGAGATTTAGATAGAAAAGGAAAGAAATGAGCCATCTCCAGGGCGGCCTTGTGGGTGCTGTGATGGCAGAGCTTCATGCTGGCTTTCTTACTGACTCAGCCTGGGAGGGACACTTGCCACCCCAGGTCTAACACGGCAGTCCCCACCATGGTCTTCCCTCTGGCTCATGCTGAGTTTCACACCACAGAGACAGACCATGAGCCAGTTTTCAGTGTATTGTCTGCCATTCCTTCAGAGGAAGACACTACAGAGAGGGCATGTCCTCACTCAGGGTGACAGTGACAGTGTTAGTACTAAGTTTGGGTCTCCAGGTGAGGGTTTGCAGTATGGATGTACTGTGCTTGCTCCTGGACTTGGAAGGGCCCAGACTAACATAGGAGCCAGGATGTGGAAGGAGAAAGAACCTCCTCCCCCCACCCCACCCCGCCCCCCACCAAGGGAGGTCTTTCAAATGTCAGCATGTCTCCCTGGAGGGCTTGAGTAAGGAAGGCTCAAGGCTTGTTGACACAAACAATCAGCACTCTTTGACTGTCGCCTGGCTCTCTTGGCTCCCTTTCTAGCTCTAAAAAAAGAGGTTTGTTGGCTATTACCTGTTGGTGCCATTTGAAACCAAGAAAAAAAAAATAGCTGGAGAAAAGCTTCATGTATCTACACAGCTGTTCAGTAGATGCTGCGGTAGTTGTGAGAAGCTTTGGGCTTTGACCCTATCCGGCTAGCTCCCACTAGCTCCAAGCATTCTTCATTTATTGTTTAACAGACACATCTTCTTTAAGATTCAGTTTTCCTCTTTTTAATTGTGTATGTATGTGTGTGTGTGTGCATGCACAAGAGTAAGTGCCTGAGACAGAGGCCTCAGCCACCAGAGCTGGAGCTGTGAACAACCTCCTGTAGGTGCTAGGAATCACTCATGTCCCCTCGAAGAGCAGATTGCATTCTTAGCTACTGAGCCATCTCTCCAGCCCCAAGATGCATCTTATAAGATTAATTTATTTATTCTGTATATATTTGAAGGCCAGAGGACAACTTGCAGGAGTCTGTTCTCTCCTTCTACCATGGAAGCCCCAGGGATCAAACTCAGGTTGTCAAGCTTGGCAGTCTGTTAACTCATGGAGTCACATTACTCGTCCCTAGACACATCTTTACTGTCAAGTACCAGGAACCAGGCAGCCAGGAATAGCAGCATCAGAAAGTTGTGCACATAGTTTTCAAAGACTATGTGACCAAACTGGGGAGAGGAAGACATGAGTCAACAATTTAAAGGGCCAAGACTGAAGACTTCAGGATGGCTGTATTGGTAAAGAGTTGCCACATGGGCAGGAGGACCTGAGTTCAGATCCCCAGGACCTACATAAAAAGCCAGTGTGGAGGTACACATGTGTAATCTTAGTGCAGGACAAGAAATCACAGAGGATTCCAGGCCTGCTATCTTCCTGAATGGTGAAGTCCAGTCTCGGGGAGAGACCATGACTCAAAAGAGTAGAAAAGGAGGGGGAAGGCACCTGACTCTCATCTCTGACCTCCACAGGCAACACCACAGACAGACAGACAGACAGACAGACAGAGACAGAGATAAATAGAGATAGAGAGGTAGATAGCAAGCAATGCAGTCAAGGCAGTGACACCTTAGGGGATGTATCTGCAACATCTTCGACCCAGTAAAGTTTTGAATATTCTGCTGTAACTTCTATCCAGAGACCCATCACAAGGGGGATACATACAGCACAGGAAAGACCCAGGAGTGGTCATTTCTTCAGCTGACCTAGAGAAAGTCTTTTTCCCTTCTTCATGCTCCTTGAAAGATAGATGCAATGGTCCCTTGAGAACATTTAATAAAATATCCTGAAGAGGCGCCAAGTCCCCTATTAGGGTCAGAGCAGACATCCACCCCAAGAAATGGTGCTTTGTACCCACAGGCAATACCCTCCAGGAGGGCCTCCCCAGAAATGCCTTCTTTCACTTCAGGGATGGCTCCCAAGCTCCCATATGGATCACATTTCCTGTTGAGAAGTGTCACCCCAGCTTAGGGGGTGGGGACTTCAGGCCAGCTCGGGGCATGAGGAGTTCTTCCTTTATAAGAGAATGAAAGTTCAACTTCCTTAATGGGCAGATGGTCCAAATTATCCCTGCCCCCCCTCTACCCACCCCTTCGCAGCTGCAGAAACTGCAGAGCCCATTTTCCCAGCCCTGTGTGTTTATTTCCATTCTCTACAACCTCCTTTCTTCCTTCTTGTTTTTGCTTTGGTGGGAGGGGACTGAAAGTCACGGAAAACAAGCATCAAGGGACAGGGACAGAACCACTCTGACCATAGCTTGAGCTCTCCCCCTTGCTTTAGGAGCAGAAATCCCAGACCCTAGGACTCTCCCATGCATAGCCAAGGGAGGCTCTAGGGAAGTTAGTGCTCTCTCTGGTTCTTAGAGCCCTTAAAAAGTTGTCTGAGTCCTACTCACCCATCTACTCTTCTACTCCTCCATTAAATATAGTATGCAGAATACTTCACTGTACCATTGTCAAAGCTTGGGTCTGAGTCCAGAGGGTACCTGCTAAGATGTCCAAATTTCCTATGTACTAGAATAAAGAATTCTACCATGAATACTGATAATATTATTAAATTAATAATTATTAATAGTTTATAAGGAGAGAGGGGCACTCCTGAGAGTGGAAGTAGAGAGCTGAGACAGATCCAAGACTCAAAGTCCTGAACCCTCCCTCTGCAGGCCCTTCACACAGCACCGACTTCTCAGATGGGACTTTTCTTGCCCATTCTCTATCTTGTTTTCCAGTCCTTTTGCCAACTGGCTTTTTTCTTCTAATCTTCTCCCCCTAAAGATCTGATTTGTTTGTTTATTTGTTTATATGTACAGTGTATGTGTACATGAGTCCAGGTGCCCACAGAAACCAGAAAAGGGTGTCAGATCCCCTGGAGCTGCAATTACAGCCAGTTGTGCACTATCCAACATGAGTTCTGGAAACCAAGTTCTGGTTGTCTGAAAACGAGGCAGAAACCAGTTCTCGTAAGCACTGAACTATCTCTCTAACTCAGTATATTAATCTTGATGATTCTTTCTCTATACCTAGTTTCCTGCCACATCAGAGTCTCAATGCCTAAATGGGGATACAGCTGGATGCTGAATGGCTGTCATCTTTGCAGAACATAGTGGAGGGGCAGGGTACACAGGGATCCAGGAGAGAAAATTGCACCTCCATGTGCCTTGCAAGGTTGGACAGGTTGTAGGTGTATAGCTCAGCTGATGCCACATCTGGCTCTCTCTAATACTGCTTTAAATATACAGGAAGACCTCCTTCAAAACACCCCAGACCATTCAAAATACCCCAGGCCATTCAAAACTGCCCCTGTATTGGAGGCTTTCAAATCTCCCAGCTGATTCCTGTGTACAGTCAGGCAGGATTTTAAGTCTAAGACACAGACCCTGTAGCTCAGGGCAGTAAGTGCTGAAGACCCCGAGGGGCTGTCCTACATAGAAAACATCTTGCATTTGGTGAGAACTGCTGTTCGACAGCAGCCATCAGTGTTCAGCCTGTGACTCACACTGTTTGGAAAAGGAGAGGCTATTGCTCTGAGCATCCTGTAGCAGCTATGTGACCCTGGGCAAATCACTTGACTGTTCTGGGCCCATGTCTTCTGTTGAATGAGAGAGGCTATGACAACCAAATTATGGAGTAGTTGTGAGTACTTTGCAGAGCACCTGGCATTCGTCAAAGTCAGTAGGTGGAATTCCGTTTCCGTGCTGATCCTGCTTCACTTGCAAGCTCCCCATGTGATATGCCCAGGACAGGGCTTTGATGTGGTTGGGTCTGGGGACAGCTCTGAGACATCTGAGACCAAGGCATGCTGGAAGTTCCAAGGCTACTTCAGCCTGAAAACCAGTTTTAAGAGATGGAAGCTACACCAGCCACTTATGTGACCCTCCCAAATCTGCCTGGGGGCAGAGGGATGGAGCAACTTGTTCAGTTATGCTGAGAGCAGAAAGACATTTCACAGTTTACCCCCCAGTAAAAGCCACAAAACCCCAAACGGGGTGTGCAAACAAGGTAAGAGAGCCTGTGGATGAAGAAACACCAGGGACAGCCAGAGATGCCAGCACCCTGGAAGTGAAACCAGATGCTGGTATGAAAGCCCTGGGGTGGATTCCCAAGAGATATTGTGCCTTCCCTCCTATGCTCAGAGGCAGGGTAAGCAGTTGTCAGGCTTTTGGAAAGATCAGAGATCTGAGTCCTGAGTCTGGGGTAGAGGTGGGGAGAAGCCTAAAGCAAAGCCACTCCCGACCTGGTGCTTAGGGAATCATGAACCAGATCCAGACTCTTTCCCCAGGATCCTGCTTCTTCTACAGGTGTATTTACAGGATACTGAGAGCAAAGCAATGTTTGCTTTGAGAGAAGAATGCACTTATAAACATTAGATTCATAAGTGCTGTGTTAGGTGTCCAAGAATGGCCTGGGCCATGGTGCAGAAATCCCATATCATTCCAGAACTGCCTGGCTTAGCAAATCACATCCATTTTGCATTAGTATGCAGAGAGTTGCTGACAGCAGGAACCATGCTTCTGCACCCCGACTCCCTGCCCTAGCATAAAGAGGAGCCAGAAACTGGAGAGAGGAGAGGAAGTGAGGAGGGACCCATGCAAGTGTTGGGAGCAGCCTCTGACCCTGTGCAGATCAGTTTTCTGCATGCCACATCTGCTAGGGCCCATGCTATGCAAGCTGTCCTCAGAAGTGCATGGAGACATCCAGAGATAACTCGTGTGCTGACTGGTCTGCTGGAATTTGAGGTGCTGGATGTTCTTCTAAGTCTTTGACACTCACGGTTGCTTTCTGTGACCATTCCATCTGTTTCCAGAGATGGCAGAGGCCAGTGGCACCAACACTCCAACCTAGCTCCCAGAGACAGAGGTACCCCATTTCTACTCACCAGGACCACAGGAGCAAACTTGCCTGACTTTATGCAAACCTCTACTCATAACGGGGCCCTCAGAGGAAGGTTGCCAGTCAGTCATTAGATGGGTGTGGCATTTCCCCCTCCCCAACCCCCCTGTGTTCTGTTCTTGTCAGATGTTTCTGGGAGTCATCTGAGTCACTTTAGGTAATGGGACCTGGGAAAAGGCCCATCATATCGGCATATTTGCACAGCCTGGAATGAAGGGATTACTGGGACCCAAGGCTGCTCTGGGCACACTGCCATAAGTAAGGGGTCAGCTTGTCTAGTGTCTCATCTCAGACATGGTCTAGTGACTCCAATTCCTGATTCTCAGCCATTTTTCTCCTGCCTACACTCCCCCACCACCTCCACATTCCTCAGCTCATATTCTTGAGAGATTCTGAGTGATTCTGTGATTTTCACTACAGTGGTTTGGACAGGCCTTCTGGGCCTTTCCCACAAACAAGGAAGAGCCATGGGCTGTGGGCATATCACACTCCTTGATCAATTCATCAAATGTCACAGCCTTACCACATTAATTGGCAAAGTCAAGTTGGCACTAGTGACAGGGTACTGAACAGATTCAAACAGCAGTAACTACTGTCACAGGGAAAAGAATTCTGCACAAACCATACTCTATCTCAATTTGAACAGAGGTGACATGAAGAGGGGCCAGGAAAGTAAAGTTACAAAAAGAAGGAAGCCAGGTGGTTCCAGGGGAGTTCATATGGGCTCAGTAACTGGCGTTTATCAAAGTGAATGGCTGTCATTCAGGAGATGCTGGAGACAGAGGTCTTGCTATCAGTATTCATGTAGGAGACCTCAAGTCTGCTCCAGGAACTTACTGTTGACTCTGACAGCTCCTGTAAGCAGGCTTATAGTGATTCTGGGGCATTGACACTGAGTTGTTAGAAATGATATCTGTGTCTTCTTGAAGTAGTTTTAGGCCAAGTTTGAAGTTCCAGTTAAGGGGAGGGTTCAAAGGGGCCTGAGTTGGGTTTGGCCATGGAGCCACCTTTTGCCACAGATTCCCTGATCAGGCCAGGAAATGGAAGCAACAGAGAGAGGTAGTCAATCTTGCGTATCAGACTCAAAGAAACACTCACTACACACCTTGTTGTGCCCTGCCCATCCAGCTTATTCTCACCCCCCCCCCCCCACATGCTCCTCTCCTCACTGCCTGAGGATGCCGCCTCAGACCCAGAGTTGCTGCGTTTAGCAGGGCATGACCTAGGATTGCTCCACAACACTGTGTCAAAAAACAAAAACAAAAAAACACAAAGATGGGCTCATAAGCCTCTTATTGGTATTCTGTCAGGCCCTGATGGGTATGAGATAGGAACAAGAACATTCATGCTTGCTCATGAAGACAAGCACCCATCTATCCATACAGCTCTGGCCATCAGACCTGTGTTTAGTTCTCAGAGCTAACCTGAATGAATACTGAGCATCCAGGACTGCCATTCCAAGGAAAATGGGGTAGGCATGTGTAGCCTGAGATTGGGAGGCTCTGAGGTTCCTAGAGCCATCTCAAGCAAGGGACTCTCTGGTCTGTGGAGTGCTGTCTCCCAGGCCCTTGGCATCCAGAGATAACTGTCCACCATCTTCCCTGGGTGGGATGACCCAGTTCTGGGAGTGAAGATAAAACAGTGCTCTGTGAAAGGGGCCTTCCAGGAGCAATAGCTTCCTCAGTTCCAGTTTCCTCATCTCTGCATGGGACTGGGGTAGCCTGGGAATCCCTGAGTCCCCAGCTGCTGCTGGCATCCTGTGACTCAAGGTGAAAGACAATGGTCCCACTCTCTCTTAGCATCCATTTTAACCATGGAATGTGGTTGGGAGTTCCAGAGGTGAATCTGGATGGAGGACTAACTGAGCGGTTGGAAATAGAAATGCATACACCAACATATTACGAGGAGTAGGTGATGCATGGGAGATGGACAGACTCACCAGGCTTTCCCCTAGCACTGAGCTTCATCCTTCCCCTGCCTAGCAGAGCAGCACATTCACTTTCAATGTCACTCAGAAAATCTGTGCCCTGCAAGGGTGTGGCAGCCATCATGGTTCACCCATGCCAGTAGGGGGCGGGGGGAGCTGACGAGTTTCTATGAATTTCTAATGAACATGCTACAATTAAAAGTAACTTTTCTGGGCTTCTGCTCCATCATAGTTGTGAGGCAGATTAATAGAACCAGCCCAGAAGGTTAAGTATCCAGTGCAGACCTCAGCTCTCCTACTCACAGAGGAGGACTTGGATAAGTCACATCACCTCTATGGGCCCCTGGGTCCTCCTGTCACATGATCACTTTCCATCATCTCAAAGTCTTGGCCAGCTGACAAATTTCATGCTTCTCTGTCATTTGTGATGATTGGGAAAGCCCAATGATTGTGTCGCTGATAATTAAAAGAGCTCCATGCGCTACATGATGGGATGCCTGAAGCCCACAGCTAAGCTGCAGCATGCTGCTGTCAGCCATAGCCAGGGAAAATGTAGAGTTTCCTAGTCCAGACCCACTTGTTTCTCCACAGCCTGACCCCAAATATGCCCCTTTCCCTCTTAACTGGAGAGGTAAGATGGGTCTGGGAACCCTGGGGCTTTCTTCAGGAGTGTGGGAGAGGACCAGGAGCAGCCTGGGTAATGGGCAAAAGCAGTTCAGCATGCCAAGGAATGGGAGGCAGTTTCTAGGAGCTGGAGTAGCAAGGTAGGAAGCCATAAGCAGAGTTCAGAACCCCCAACATCCCAGGAAACTTGTAGGTAAACCAATGAGCCTTGTGAACTGCAAGAGCTCCGTGGCTGCAAAGGGCCGATGTCCAGTCCTGACTACCTTATATGTTTCTTCCAAGCATTGATGCTTCTGGACTAAGCCAAGGGATGACTGCAGGCTTCTTAGTATAAAGGGAAATCACTTACATACAGGCGTTG